>NC_073228.2:52320576-52625961 GCF_029281585.2 Gorilla gorilla gorilla | reverse complement strand
TATACAATATATGCATATATAATATATAGCATATACAATATATGCATATTATATATGTATATACAATATATGCATATTATATATGTATATACGTATATACATATATGTATATATTGTATATATGTATATACAATATATATATACAATATATAGCATATATAATATATAGTATATATACTATATAGCATATTACATATGTATATATTATATACACTATATGTAATGTAGTATATATTATATACACTATATGTAATGTAGTATATATTATATACACTATATGTAATGTAGTATATATTATATACACTATATGTAATGTAGTATATATTATATACACTATATGTAATGTAGTATATATTATATACACTATATGTAATGTAGTATATATTATATACACTATATGTAATGTAGTATATATTATATACACTATATGTAATGTAGTATATATTATATACACTATATGTAATGTAGTATATATTATATACACTATATGTAATGTAGTATATATTATATACACTATATGTAATGTAGTATATATTATATACACTATATGTAATGTAGTATATATTATATACACTATATGTAATGTAGTATATATTATATATACTATATGTAATGTAGTATATATTATATATAATATACTATATGTAATGTAGTATATATTATATATAATATACTATATAGTATATATACATATATACTATATAGTATATATACTATATATGTATATGTGTATATATACATATTATATATACATTATATACTATACATTATATATACTATATATTATATATACATATTATATATGTATATACTATATATACATATATAATATATACTATATATACAATATAGTATATATAATAATATAATATAATATATAATATATGTATATATTATATGTATATACTATAGATACATATATAATATGCTATATAGTATATATACTATATATTATATATTATATATACATATTAAAATGCTATATATTATATATACATATATAAAATGCTATATATTATATATACATATATAAAATGCTATATATTATATATACTATATAAAATATATAATATACCATATAGTATATATAATATATAATACACCATATAGTATATATACATATATAATATACCATGTAGTATATATACATATATAATATACCATGTAGTATATATACATATATAATATATCATGTAGTATATATACATATATAATATACTATGTAGTATATGTACATATATAATATACTATGTAGTATATGTACATATATAATATACTATGTAGTATATGTACATATATAATATACTATGTAGTATATGTACATATATAATATACTATGTAGTATATGTACATATATAATATACTATGTAGTATATGTACATATATAATATACTATGTAGTATATGTACATATATAATATACTATGTAGTATATGTACATATATAATATACTATGTAGTATATGTACATATATAATATACTATGTAGTATATGTACATATATAATATACTATGTAGTATATATACATCTATATAATATATGTATAGTATATATACATATTATATATATGTGTATATTATACACGTATATATAATATACACATATATTATATACACGTATATATTATACACACGTATATATTATACACACGTATATATTATACACACGTATATATTATACACACGTATACTATATACACGTATATATTATACACACGTATACTATATACACGTATATATTATACACACGTATACTATATACACGTATATATTATACACACGTATACTATATACACGTATATATTATACACATGTATATTATATACACGTATATTATATACACGTGTATATTATATACACGTATGTTATATACACGTATGTTATATACACGTATATATTATATACACGTATGTTATATACACGTATATATTATATACACGTATGTTATATACACGTGTTATATACACATATATATTATATACATGTATGTTATATACACATATATATTATATATACTATATATATATAGAGAGAGAGAGAGATAGGGAGGGTCTTGCTCTGCAACTCAGGCTGGAGTGCAGTAGTGTGATCATGGCTCATTGCAGACTTGACCTCCCAGTATTGGGACTACAGGAGCACACGACTAGGCCTGGCTGATTTTTGTACTTTTTCTTGTAGAGATGGGATTTCACCATGTTGCTCAGGGTGGTCTTGAACTCCTGGGCTCAAGTGATCTGCCTGCCTCGGTCTCCCAAAGTGCTGGAATTACAGGCGTGAGCCACCGTGCCTGGCCACCTAGGTATATGTTCAAGAGACATGAATACACATAGGCCCACCAAAAGACATGCAAAAGAATGTCTGTAATACAGCCAAACACTGGAAACAATCAATTGTCCATCAACAGCAGAAGGTATAAATTGTGGTATATCCATACTATTCGATAATGAAAGAGAGTGAACTACTAATAAATATAACAACTTGGATGGATCTCAAAAATCTATTGAGGAAAAGAAGCTAGACCCCAGAAAAGCATATATTGTAAAATTAATTTATATGAAATTCAACAACAGGAAAACTATCTATGAGGATACAAGTCTGAATAGTGATTAATTTGGGGCAAAGGGGGAAATTAACAATAAATGGACAGAAGGAAACCTTCTAAGGTGATGCAAGTGTTCCATATATTGATCTGGAAGGTTGTATATAGGTGAAAAATAATCAAGCTATATACAAAAGATATGTGCACTTTAATTATATGTTATTCCTTAATTTAAAGAAAATCCATTGAATACTCACACATCTCCAAATATCTAAATCCTAAACCTAAGAAATGCAATTTTAACAGTATCTTCTTGCTTTTGAAAAAAACTTTGAATTTCAAGAGTTTCTCATGATTTTGCTACAGAATTTTTATAAGTTGCATCTACACCAACCACTCACTGAATGGGCTCCATATATAGCTTAAAAATCACGTGGTACAGAAATTGATTTACATGTCATGCATAAACTAAATATGAAGACATTTTCAGTGATCACTAATTTCCCAAACTTCCCTGCAAATTGGGATTTCAAAATGTTTAAATATTGGCATTTTTCTTTCAGTAAACTTACACTACAGATAGTGTAAATGTCACTCATCTTTGAAAAACAAAACAAACACAAAACCTCTCTTAATCCACATTTCCCTCCAGCAACATCCCACTGATTTCTCTTCTTCACCCTCATAGCTAAACTTCTGGAAAAACTGGTCTGTAATCAACGTTTCTACTTCCTCTACTCCCATTCCCACTCTACCCACTTCGACTTGGTTTCCATCCCCACCACTCCACAGAAACCACTTTTGTCAAGGTCACTAGCAAGTGTTATGTTGCCAAAACCAACCACACTCTTTGTCCTTATCTTGCTTGATGTCTCAGCCACATTCAACATAGCTGACCACCCACTCCTTCATGAAATACTCCCCTTTCTTGAATTCCGTTACACCACACTCTGCTGGTTTTCTTCCTGTCTCACTGGCTGCTCTTTCTCTTTTGCTGGCTTCTCCTCTACCTGACCAAATGAGGTATGTCTCCAGGCACTATCCTGAGAGCCCTTCTCTCAATATATTCTCTGTTTAGGTGATCTCATTCATTCCCTTGGCTTTAAATATCACTGGCTGGGCGCAGTGGCTCACACCCATAGTCTCCAGCACTTTGGGAGGCCGGGGCGGACGGATCAAGAGGTCAGGAGTTCGAGACCAGCCTGACCAACAAGGTGAAACCCTGTTCTCTACGAAAAATACAAAAACTAGCCAGGCATGGTGGTGCGTGCCTATAATCTCAGCTACTCAGGAGGCTGAGGGAGGAGAATCGCTTGAACCCCAGAGGCAGAGGTTGCAGTGAGCCAAGATCACACCACTGCACTCCAGCCTGGGTGACAGAGTGAGACTACATCTCAAAAAAAAAAAAAAAAATCATCCATGTGCTGAAGAAAACAGCCAAAGCCACATTCCTATCACTAGCCAGACCTCTTCTTTAGAGGAGAGGTCCCTGACCCTGCCTCCTTCCATTACTCTCCATATTAGCATTCTTTTTATTTCCTTCATAGCACTTAGCATAAATTTAATTATTTCAATTGTTATTACTTGTTCTTTGGTCTGTCTTCCTTACCTTACCAAATTCCATAAGGGCCAAAGCTTTGGCTGCCTTTTTTACCACTGTATTGCCAGTATTTTGCGTATGTGACACAAAAAAGGTATCCAATAAATAGTTTTAGAACGAAGAATGAAGATTTCTGACTTTTGAATTATATTGTATGATAAATGTATTACAAGATTCATCAAAATTAAACTTTATAAAACTGTCGTTCTTCAACTATCTTTTAAAATCTTTTAAACAATAAAAAACATACGTTAAGTACATATGTGAAGATGACCCACCACTGATGCAATGTATGCTATCAGAGTGATGATAGGTTTTGCTGATACTGTTTAAACTGTAGGCAATGCTTGTCAAATTTTTTTTTATTTTAAAAAAATAACAGGCCAGGAGCGGTGGTTCACGCCTGTAATTCCAGCACTTTGGGAGGCCAAGGCAGGTAGATCACCTGAGGTCGGGAGTTCAAGACTAGCCTGACCATCATGGAGAAACTCTGTCTCTACTAAAAATACAAAATTAGCCAGGCGTGGTGGCACATGCCTGTAACCCCAGCTACTCGGGAGGCTGAGGTAGGAGAATCGCTTGGACCTGGGAGGTGAAGGTTGCAGTGAGCCGAGATCGCACCATTCCACTCCAGCCTGGGCAACAAGAGCGAAACTCCGTTTAAAAAAAAAAAAAGGCCGAACACGGTGGACGGTGGCTAACGCCTGTAATCCCAGAACTTTGGGAGGCCGAGGAAGGTGGACCACGAGGTCTGGAGTTGGAGACCAGCCTGGCCAATATGGTGAAACCCTGTCTCTACTAAAAATACAAAATTAGCTGGGCGTGGTGGCACATGCCTGTCATCCCAGCTACTCAGGAGGCTGAGGCAGGAGAATCACTTGAACCTGGGAGGCGGAGGTTGCAGTGAGCCGAGATCACGCCACTGCATTCCAGCCTGGGTGACAGAGCAAGACTCCGTCTCAAACAAAAAAACAAAAAAACAAAGTCCCAATTGTAATATAAAGGTGAAATAAATGACAGTAAATAATATTCTATATTTCAAAATGTAAATGCACCAGCACAATTATTCCAGAAGACAGAATAAGGTAGATAGACGTATTTGTAGAATCACCATGAATGCAACAGCTAAATGCAGAAGGATGCATGCTGCATCAATTAAAGAAAAAAAAAACAAGCAAGGAAATAAAATTTAAAAAACAAGGAAATAAAGCCATGGATTAAATGAAAAACAATAATAATAATGGTAAAAGTGGCTAAGCTCTAAACAAAAAAATCATCCTCTCTCAATGTAGGTGGTAATTCCAATCCTAGATAAATTTGAGTGTACGAAAACCATGCAAAAATGCTTCATGTTTGAACATAAAATGGAGTTACAGTCTAGAAGTCATTATACAGCAAAAAATGTCACTACGTTTCAGAAAAGGAAGGTATTCCTCTCAGAATGAGGGATGGCTTCCTAAAGGAGATGGCATTTAGGATAGACCATAATGGATGAGTGAGGATTTCAGTTGGCATGATTGTGGTGCTATTAACAGTGTTGGGAAGTCAGGAGAAGTTGGTTTGGATTGGAGAGAAAATTAGTTCATTTTTGGACTTGTTGAGTTGGAAGAACAGCATTAGAAAAATGGGGAGTGAGGGAAAGCAATGCCTGAACAGGGAACACTAAGCAGCAGTCCAGAGTCACATTACAGGACAGAAGATACCACTGGAAAGGTACTGAAGCTATGTTGTGGAGTATCTTAAATGTCCAACTAAAAAATATCTAAAATGGTGTCTGAGTAGGAGAATAACTTTATATTTTAGGAAGATCATTCTGGCAGCAATCCTCAAAACAGATTAAAAGAGGCAAGTCTAGATACAGGGTTACTAGTAGGAAAAACATGTAACGGTCTAAATCAGTCATTTTCAAAACGTGTTTTATGGAATCCAGGGTTGCAGAGGGCTGCCACAGGGCTGATCTATGGCAAGAGGAAGATAGGCTTAGCGGTGGTCTCTTGCTCCTTCTCCAATCTCTCATTTGGAACATTACACTTGCATCTGATCCCACGTAAGATTTTGGTATAAACGGTGTCCTGTTGCAAAAAAAACAAGTTTTTGTCTTGTTTTTGTGTCTAATCCTAACTCTTGTTGAAATGTGAGACTAACAGTGAAATACCTCAAGGTCATCGTGTAATCATCAAGTCTCATTGTGTAGAGTAGTAGTTATAAAATCTATAAGCACTACATGAATTCCTAATATCAACTTGTTCAGTCATTATTTGTCCTATTATATAGATTGGATCTCCCTCCCCAAATTGGATTACGTGTAAAAATGTTCTAGTTGTTTAGGTCTGGGGCAACTAAGTCCATACTAGGTCATTGATGTTTGCAGTGGATATCTATAGAGTCCTTTGAGAATCTCCAAATTCCTTTTATTGAGATGTGCATACTATGCTATTGGCTTGGCACACTTAGAAGCTGTTACTTGTTTGTGCATTCTGGTCTCCTAGCCCTACTAATTCAAATCTGAAAAATTAGTGGGGCAGTATTGGCACATGCCTGTAATCCCAGCTACTCAGGAGGCTGAGGCAGGAGTGCTTCACCTTATTATTTCAGAACAGTTTTTAATTAAACTACTCCCAGAAACTTGAGAAAGGATGATAAGTAATCTTTGCTTCAAAGTTGAATCACAAAAATATTTAACATTCATTTTATTTCATTCTGAACATAAAAATCAAACAAGAAATGCCCCAACTTTATTATAAGTATTTAAGATTTATAATATACGATGATGATGTAACATGTATTATAATATACAATGTATATTGTATATGTACATTATAACATGTATATTGTATATGTACAATATAACATGTATATAATAACTCTTTTAAATGCTTGTAAGGTTACATGTTACATGTCTTTGTTAGTGAGTAGTTGATTACTATACTGTGACAGAAGCATGTCCCAAGCAGCTGAGCCTTAGCCTTTACAGGCACTTAATAAAGTACAGGGAATAAGACAGTTAGTAATATTCTTTTTTATTTATTTATTTTTTTGAGACGGAGTCTGGCTCTGTCACCCAGGTTGGAGTGCAGTGGTGCAATCTCCACTCACTGCAACCTCAGCCTCGCAGGTTCAAGCAATTCTCCTGCCTCAGCCTCCCGAGTACCTGGGATTACAGGCACGTGCCACCACACCCGGCTAATTTTCATATTTTTAGTAGAGATGAGGTTTCACCATGTTGGCCAGCTGGTCACAAACTGTTAGTAATATTCTTACTTAAATAACTTTTACAGCGTGGTGGCTCATGCCTGTAATCCCAACACTTTGGGATGCCAAGGCGGGCGGATCATCTGAGATCAGGAGTTCGAGATCAGCCTGGCCAACATGGCGAAATACTGTCTCTACTAAAAATACAAAAATTAGCCGGGTGTGGTAGCGGGAGCCTGTAATCCCAGCTGCTCAGGAGGCTGAGGCAGGAGAATTGCTTGAACCTGGGAGGCGGAGGTTGCAATGAGCCAAGATTGCACCACTGCACTCCAGCCTGGGCAACAGGAGCGAGACTCCATCTCAAAATAATAATAATAATAATAATAATAATAATTTTACATGAGAAAATATGCACAGGAGAAAAAAGACCAGCAGCACCATGATTTTACTCATCACGTTTATAAAATTTTAATATTTGGAAAAAAAAGTCTCATTTTGAGGTCAGAGGATAAATTTATACACTGATCATCTTCAATACTTTAAAGTCTGGAATTTTATGTGAAATTCAAATGAAATTTAAATCAAGTTGGCCCGTGAAGCACCTTTGTGGAACTGCCTACACTGTATGTAAGCATATAAATCAACTATTAGTGATTTTTAGCAGTCTAGGTCAAGGGATTTCTTAACTAAGAGATAGAGGTAGATGACAGCAAAAATGATTAGTTGTTATATATTATAAAAATTAGTTACTTCCAGTTTTCATACTGGACAATATTTTCCATCAGTTATGATGTAATTCCATATCCATAAAAATGTTATAGGTTTGTGAGAGTGATCTTTTTCTCATATCCACAAACTCCTAGAGGAAATTGTTCTGATGTGCCAAATATTCTGGTAAATTAATAGTCTCTCTAATAGACATTACTTCTTAAATGAACTGATGTTGCTGTGATAGAGTATTCAAATTAAGTGATGTTCAACAATTTTAAGAATCAAAACATCTATTGCGAAGAAAAGGTTTATAGTGGAAACTGCAGTGCTTCACTGAAATAAAAAATGTACCAAAATTATTAAATAAAGCCAAAAGTTAGAAGGCATTGTATTTTGTGGGGGGCGTGGATTAGAAAAATGGCCGTATTCACACATTGGATTTAGCCAATACTTCAATCTCTTCTACTAAACCTTTAACAGTACCTTTAACAAATTAGCCAGCAAAATTTACCAATTTCAATGTCTCTATTTTCCTTCCCCCCTTTACTATAAAAGCTGGGCAAGAAAAGAGTCAAATGACCAAACACACAGGCAACTCATTCATTAATTTATTAAACAAATATGACTACAGGCCTACTATGTGCTGGGGACTAGGTTGGGTACTAGTTACCACCGATTATAAAAAGATCCCTAGCTACGCATGGTGGCACATGCCTCTAGTCCCAGCTACTCAAGAGGATGAGGTGGGAGGATCGCTTGAGCCCAGGAGTTTGAGACCAGCCTGCAATGTAGAGAGACCTCATCTCAAAAATTAAAAAAAAAAAAAAAAAAAAAAGAGAGAGAGAGATCCCTAAACTTTGGAAAATAACAGTCTAGAAGGGGCTATAGGTGTATTAATCAACAAAATAAACAAGAAACCTAGTTGCATAATCCTTAGATAATTCAGAGTAGAAAAATAATAGTTTTGTTCTGTTTCATGAGTGACAGTATTGAAATGTTTTCCATTTCTTATTTTAAAAGTTTCCTTCATTGGCTGGGCATTGGTGGCTCACATCTGTAATCCTAGCACTTTGGGAGGCCAAGGCAGGAGAATCTTTTGTGCTCACGAGTTCAAGACCAGCCTGGGTAACATAGCGAGACTCTGTCTCTATTAAGAAAAAAGAAAGAAAGAAAAGTTTCCTTTGTAAACTCACAATAACCTAATGTGCCAAAAATTTCATCTCTAAGAACACTACTAAGTACAATTTGTGACATATTGCCAATTCCACTGTTATAAAAAATCACTCAGTAAGCTGATTTTAAGTACTGACAATAAGTAAAGAGTAATGCACTTTGTTTCATATCCATTACCAAGTACCTAGTTTTTTGTTTGTTTGTTTGTTTTGAGATGGGGTCTCACACTGTCACCCAGGCTGGAGTGCAGTGGTGCGATCTTGGCTCACTGCAACCTCCGCCTCCCAGGTTCAACCAATTCTCCTGTCTCAGCCTCCCGAGTAGCTGGGACTACAGGCGCCTGTAACCATCAAGTACCCAGTTTTTAAATATCTCCTGGATTGGACACATATCTAACATAATATTTTCATATGGTATTGGTATTTAATATAATACGGTAATTCCATATTATTTTCATTTACTGTATACCACTTTGGACTTAAATTTTTTGTTGCTGTTGTTGAGACGGGTTCTCACTCTGTTGCCCAAGCTGGAGTGCAGTGGCATCATTACAGCCCACTGAAGCCTCAAACTCCCAGGTCAAGCCATCCTCCCACCTCAGCCTCCCAAGTAGCTGGGACTACAAGTGCACACCACCACACCAGGCCAATTTACTTTTATTTTATTATTATTTTTTATGAAACAGGGCCTCACCATGTTGCCCAGGCTGGTCTCAAATTCCTGGCCTCAAGAAATCCTCCCACCTTGGCCTCCCAAAGTGCTGGGATTACAGGTGTGAGCCACTGTGCCCAGCCCTTAAATTTTTTAAGTAACTTTTTAATTAAAAGAAAAAAACTTTTAATTTTGGATGCAAAAACCAGATTTCAATTAGACTGAAAAAATAACCTCATTCAGAATCACTAGGGATAAAAGTATTTTGATGAGTTATATAGTAATATTAATTAATAAAGTTATACACAGATTACTTTTCAATCTATATATATTATAAATAAATTATAATTATTGTTTCATTATTGCATCTTTTTTTTAGTGATCCAAAAGGCCTTGGTGTCATCCTTATGATTTTTTTTTTTTTTTTTGAGACAGGATCTTGCTCTGTTGCCCAGGCTGTGGCATGCTCATGTCAGTGCAGTGGCATGCTCATGGCTCACGGTAGCCTTGACCTCCCAGGCTCAAGCCATCTTCCTACCTCAGCCTTCCAAGTAGCTGTTATTACAGGCATGTGCTACCACGCCTGGCTAATTTTTGTAGTTTTTGTAGAGTCAGGGTTTTACCATGTTGCCCAGGCTGGTCTTGAAGTCCCAGGCTCAAGCAATCTGCCTGCCTCAGCCTCCCAAAGTACTAGGATTACAGGCGTGAGCCACCACTCCTGGCCTCATCCTTATAATTTCTAATTATCATAAATATACCAGTTAATATGGAGCTAAATTTAATAAAGGCTAAATAGCAGAGTACATTCTATGGCCTTGTGATGTGTAGGGTCTCTTTTCAAAATAATTAATGAATCCTTAGGACAAAAAACATTTATTGAGCACCTACTATAGGCAAGTTTCTGTGTTAATCACTCAGTTCTTCTCATTCATGGTCTGGAACTATAGCTTGACATATAAGCCAATTATCATTGGACATCTATCTAGGCCAGGTGCAGTGGCTCACTCCTGTAATCCCAGCACTTGGGAAGGTTGAGGCGGAAGGATCACTTGTGGCCAGGAATTCAAGATCAACCTGACCAACATAGCGAGACCCCCATTTCTACAAAAAATAAAAGATAATAAATCAGCAGGTCATGGCGGTTTGTACAATAAATT
The DNA here is from genome assembly GCF_029281585.2 of Gorilla gorilla gorilla. NCBI lineage: Eukaryota > Metazoa > Chordata > Mammalia > Primates > Hominidae > Gorilla > Gorilla gorilla. Next base: position 52,614,940 of record NC_073228.2, on the reverse strand, counting down.
ACCAGGTTATGGTGGTGGATGCCTGTAGTCCTAGCTACTCAGAAGGTTGAGGCAGGAGGATCGTCTGAGCCTAGGAGTTTGTGGTAGCCTGGGCAACAGAGCAAGGACTATCTCTTTAAAAAAAATAAAAAAAAAAACTGGATGTCTGATAAAAGATCTACCAATAATCAATAATCTTTTAGTCCTAAATAAGTGTAAGTATATACATTTATATATGAATGAAAAGTTTATAACAATGTATTTTTAAAGTATCACTTGAAAGTGTATGCTATTTTTATGGCATCATCTATATCTTACTGACTGAGAAAACAAATTTCTGCTCATATTCAATGGATATTTTAATGGACTAATTGCTATCCTGAAATCTGCTTATGTAAATTTAACAGTTAAAATTTGGCTTTACACAAAAAAGAATGAAATCATATCCTTTGCAACAACATGGATGCAGCCGGAGGCCATTATTCTTAGTGAATTAACACAGAAACAGAAAACCAAATACCGCATGTTCTCACTTATGACGGGGAGCTAAACACTGGGTACACATGGACTGTTATGAATTAATGTGACCCCCAAATTAGACACTGATGACCCCCAAATGGGGAAGGGTGGGATGAGGGCAAGGGTTGAAAAACTACCTATAGGATACTATGCTCATTATTTGGGTGACAGGATCAATAGAAGCCCAAACCTCAGCATCACATAATATACTTATGTAAGAAACCTGCACATGTACCCTCTAAATCTAATTTTGTTAAAATTGGCTTTAAGTGACAGTCTAGCAAAAAATATCCAATAACATTTTTGTTTTCCAAGCTTTCTTTTTCAATTATACAGTTTAAGTGCTTAAAAAATTACTGAGTTTTATCAAAGAATTACTAGCCCCAATCTCCTACTTTAAAAATTTATTTAAATAAAATGCATCACAATAAACATAATAAAAAGTACTTTTTCAGCACTATTTTAATTGAATGCAACAAATTCTGAGGGCCTTCTATGAACCAGAAACTGTCCTTGGCATTCAGTGTACAAAAACAAGACACAGTCTCTGTTCTCCAGAAGCTTAAAGACCAGAGGGGGAATAAACACCTACATCAATAAATAATTTCAACACAATGTGGTAGAAGTATACACAGAAAGGAGAGGCCCTTAGCTGAGGTGAAGGAACATGAGAGACTGGGTAGGGGTGATCACCAGAAGCACTAGGAGGAGGTCATCAGAAGAAGGTCATCGGAGAGTCTTCATGGCGATGATGCCTGAGCAGAGTCTTGAAAGATGAGTAGGCATAAGCAAGTAGAGAATGGGTGAACATAATAGCAAAGACATGGAAGCATGAAATAGCATACTGGATTAAAGGAAGTACAAACAGAAATTTTGAAAAATTATGTTCTACCAGGACGCCATGGCCTTTCTGTGGCTTTTGTTTCTTAAAACCTTCGCATTTCATCCTCCATACGCTCACAACGGAGGGCAAACAGATTCCATCATCTACAGGCTTTATCTCTGTTAATCTCAGCCATCCAGAACATGGAAAGGGACCTGAAACAAAACACTACTACCACAAAATCTATGTGGTAAGAAATATAAGCTGACATCAAGAAGGAGACAAAAATTGTACAATATCCTAGGTATGTTTGGTGTAGGGGCATTCAGCTCAAAACCCCTGTGAGAATATATTATGGAATAATACATGATCTGATGGTGAGAACAGTAACTCAGAGCTGCCGAGATAAACTTATCTCTTATGTACCTTGCTTATAAAGCAGGGAGCTGTGTAATAAATATACTTAGAAAAATCTTTACTCAATATTGTTAAAAATAAAAATGTTTTACATTAAATAAGAAGTCTGCCATTACCTGTGAAATTCATGTTTGTGAACCACCTCATTTCCCGACCATAACAGACAGAAGAGATGTTATAGTACCAATAATAAAATTTAGTGATTCATAAACAGTCTTTGGGTAGAAAATATTTAAGGTCACAGATTGTAAGAAAATTAAAAAGTTATAGCTTCTGATTTAGTATATTCATTAAATCTTCATTTCTACAAGATTTCTATTTCAAAAGCTTATTCATCTGACATCTTCATACATAGAAAGTCTCAATAAATTAATTAAAAGATAAATGAATTTGTTAAATGACTTTATATGCTGAAGGAATGATATACAGTATTGCATTGTACAATAAACTGTTATGAATCAATGTGACCCCCAAATTGGGCAGAAAATAAAGGTATTCCATGAAGTATTCTACTTTCTTACATTGCCAAGAGAGGTATACACTATAGACCAAATCTCTAATCTAGATTGAGATCAAAACCACAAGATGATATAAAAATTTTTTAAATATCAAAAACATCGGCCAGATTAGTCTATTTTGGGTAGCTATAATGAACTAGATATTTTACCACATCAAATACTCTGACATTAAAATAGCTAAATCCATATAATTAACCTCTTTTTAAAATTTAAATGTTAAAGTTTTTTCATTAAGCATAATCTATACTATCTATCTCCATGGACCTATAGATTTAATCTAATCATGTAAACACAACTTTAAAAAATTATTGATCTATATTCTCTTTCCATTTATAGTCTACACATCCTAAATTAAATTCTACACAAGTTTTCATTCTTTTCTTCTTAAGGGAGTCTTCACCCAGGCTTATTAAACATCTGTGTTAGTACACCAATAACCTAAGATATGCTATTTAGTTTCTTTATTGCACATTAAATAAATGAATTTGGAAGTATTAACATTTATAGAGAAATACTCCAGTTTCTATGGATTTACATGATTCTGTACATTATCCCTGATACGTGGTATGGTTAAGGCTAGGAAAAATAGTGTTGGAGTACTGATCTATAATTTCATAAAAACAAATTAATCATTTGTAATAATTAAAGCATATGAGGTTTTCAAAAATTATTTTTCCCATAGTATACAACAGCCCGACTTTTTTTCCTTGTTATTGGCCAATAAAACCTTTGTTAAAAATTACACTTCAATAAACCATTATTTAAATGTTAAAAATGCAAAATTTTTAAAGTTTTCAAGCCCTAATTTAAAAAATTAAAAGCATAAAGTTTTTGATATTTTAACAACTTCATATACTCTAGAAATAAAGCTGCCAAAGATCAGTTCATTGTTAATTAGAGATCCTTCCATTATTATGAAGAAAATACCCACGATCTTCATATTTATCAAAGTAACATTTTAGTTAGGTGTCAATATCTCATTTTTAATAGAATGAAATTCTGAATTTCTTAATCCCACCATCCCCCCCGAGTTGAAATGCATTTGCCATTTTCAAGGTTTTAGAAACACTTGTTGAAAAGACCATTGAAGAGTTTACAGTAGCAGTGTGAAATTTTAGGTATCCCAAGGAAGTACAGAATGAAAAATGTTTGAGAAGCAAGGATAGTGTTACGACTTTCAAAATTAATTCATATGAAACTCCTAATGTGAACCTGATTTTTGCGTTGGGTAAAGAAGACTCATTAGAAGATCGAGTTCCAAGGGAACTGCAAATGCCAACCGCTTTAAAATGTACCTTTCCCATATGACACCATTTACCCTTGGAAGAAAACAAGTTACTCAGATTAGTCTAATTCCAATAAACACTGAGGCCATGAAGGAAAAAATATCCAAAAGGGTTGATTATTCCACCCCCAGATTTGCAGCCATTTCAGGGACACCCCTTAAGTGCTCTTCCTCTGCAGATGTAGGGTAGACCCCCCATGTCTGACAACTCTTTAGAAATAAAATTGCGAAGAAGTTATCACTTTCCAAAGGGTGGGGGAAGGACAAGTGAGAGACGTTAAGAGAACCGACGCGCTTTGTCCTCTGAACTACCTCATGTTTACTTTTGACAAAAGAAGTAAATAGAAACAAAACTGAGATTCAGAAGAAACTCTTCCTACTGCTTGCACAGGTTAAGTTTCTCAAAGACCCCGGAGAAAAGAAGCGGGCTGGAGGCTCACCTTCCATGTCGCTGCCGGGCCGGGCTGGAGCTGCTGCTGTGGCTACCCGGCCTCTCCACGTGCTCCTGCCGTCGCCTGGACTCAGCGCGCAGCTGGCGGGAGATTCCCGGCGCGGGGAGTCCCCGGGATCCGGCAGCCGCGTCGGCGCAGACTGAAAAGGGCAGGAGCCGGCGACCTGCCGGTGCGCGGGGTTACAGCGGCGCTGGCTGGCGGCGGCTTTAAAGGACTCTGGCTGCGGAGTGCCGCGGGTTCCGCGCCTCCAGCCCCCTTTCGAATGTCAAACCCAAGGAACCCCGACAGGATGGAAATGTCGCATCACTAAATTGTCTCAAAATGTCTATTTTAGAAGGATAATGGATGAGAAAAGTAACATCACACGGAGGGTTGGGGGTCAGCCTTGCTTTCTTGGCAAGCTGAAGTTCAAAGACGTTTATCTTAAATTGAGGAAGATCTGGAACTTTTTGTCTAGATTCAGTGATAACAGCCGTGGAAAGTATCAATGAGAACCCCCTTCTTTCAAAGTATTTTTTTTTTTTCCTTCCTCACTTTTTCATTTCACATGGTAAAAGTTTTTGGTCCAAGTTTTCAGAAAGACAGTTGGAAAGGATTTTGGCACTTCTATCAATTCAACTTTTTAATTTTTGGAAGCAATTATCTCACTTTTGTTTTCCCTCTGGGAACTGCTTGATTTATTTGCCACCACTCACACAATACTACCCACCCTATATAAATAGAGGGAGTGTTTTATAGAGTGTGTTTATTTTCTCCCAGCCTGCCTTCTTCTAAATATACACCTTACAAAAATACATATATGATGTACCAGAAAATTAAGCAAAGAAAGTAGAGCTAAGGGTGGAAGGTGGGGGCAGTAAGATTGTAAAATTAACTTAAAGATGTTAGTATACAGATATGTATCAGTCAACATCTTCTCCCAACACCCTCCCTACTGTCCAGAGGTAAAGCACACATTTGACTGCAGAGAGAGGAAAGGGGAAGTGACCACAAAACTGTTTTTCAAAGCAGAACTTTTCTTCACATTGAGGTCTAAGGGACATTGTTCAGGTAAGCCCTTCTAAAGATATCCAGCGTGTGGGACAATATACGAATGAGTCTCAAAAGGCCACTGTCACCGCTATTAGAAAATTATATTAGTGCATACAAATATATTTCAGACTTAAGGCTGAGGGTTTGTGCATTAGCTGTCCATATCAGAAGAAACCCACACTTACAAGTTAAAGTATACATGCTGTAATTTTATGAATTGTAGCTTTAAACAATAGTATGTCGTTGGTATAGGCAGTCTATGTGATGTGTGTATATATATTCAAGTGGGTGAAAAACTACACTGGCTTTAAGCACCACAGTAGCATCTCTATAACTGTATGAGTTGGGAGTTCTGCAGGATGTCAATTTTGGAGAAATACTCTAAACACTAGGTCTAATTTTAGTACTGAAAGGGGAAATTTGTTGTTTGTTAGTTTCTAAAAGCAAAAATAGCACATCAAAAGTAGCAGAAGAGGAACTGTAAAATTTCACAGGGATGGTATGAGGATGAAAAGTTATTTGGTTATGAAAAAGTTGTAGGCCAGGCGCAGTGGCTCACGCCTGTAATCCCAGCACTTTGGGAGGCCAAGGCAGGTGGATCACGAGGTTAGGAGTTCGAGACCAGCCTGGCCAACATGGCAAAATACTGTCTCTACTAAAAATACAAAAATTAGCTGGGCGTGGTGGCGCATGCCTCTAATCCTAGCTACTCAGGAGGCTGAGGCAGGAGAATCGCTTGAACCCAGCAGGCAGAGGTTGCAGTGAGCCGAGATCTTGCCACTGAACTCCAGCCTGGGCAACAGAGTGAGACTTCGTCTCAAAAAAAAAAAAAAAAAAAAAAAGTTGTAAGGAAACTTTATGATTTTCCATTACAATGTTCTTCTGTATATTTGACAGTGGAACGTGTTAGTACTCTGTAAATAGTTAAATACTGAGTATTTCAGACTCCCGAGAGTGATACCTAAGGGGATTAAAAGTGAATTGGTAAAATAACTTATGTAGCTACTCCACCTTCAAGGAGATGCAGCATAAATCCCCACTCTTTAAGTGTGGGTGCACAAAGTGACTTCCTTCCGAAGAGTATAGTATGAAAGCAGGGGAATAAGTTGACAGTGGAGAAACCTGACAAACAGTACCTCAGCCAGCAGACCAAGGTTAACATCAAGTGATAAGGCATGTTGATAGTATGTCCCCTTGATATGATGTGATGAGAATGTCATTTTATCTCTGTAATCTTCCTCCTAAGAATCCATAATTCTAGTCTAATATGGAGAAAGACACCAAATTCCAGTAGAGAGGCATTCTACAAAATACCTCACCAATTAAAGCCAGGTCAAGACCTTCAAACACAAGAAAAGTCTGACACAGCCAAGGGGAATCTAAGGAGATACGATGACGATAGGTAATGTGGGATCCCGCATGAGATCCTGGAGCAAAAAAACAAACGAGGTAGGGAGGACATTGAGTAAAAAACTAAGGAAATCTGAATAAAGTTTGGACTTCAGTTAATAGTAATATATCAATATCCGTTCATTAATTCTAAGAAATGTACCATACCAATGTAAGATGTCAATAACAGGGAAAATCGGGAGGGAGCATGTAAAAACTCTCTGTACTGTTTTTGCAATTTTTCTGCAAATCTAAAACTCTTCTAAAATAAAAAGTTTATATAAAAAGAGTGGATGGGTACTTTTGACAACTATTACTCATTTGGTTAAGTCTCCTCTCATAGGATTTAGTTTATGACACAGGATTTACAAGTATCAATTACTTACAGTAACCAAGAAGTCAATAAAACACACTGTGGATATATAATATACTTTGACTAAAACTGGAATGAAGAACTTGTAGGGAATCAAAGATAATGCCTAAATCTGTCTTCATTATCATCACCTTAAGAAGAGAACAGTTGAGACCAGACCACGTATTCAGACATGGTAACTGAAAATGGGTGGATCTGACTCACTGAGTCACATTTCATGGCTTATGCTACATAGGTAAAATTAACAGTGACTAAAAATGAAATTACTGACAAAGGTTGCTCCTGGACCATATGAGAGAGTCCAAGTACTGACTCGGCTCAAAGGAAATAAAACCGAAAACTCTTGATCTCACCCAAAATAACCATTCTGCACCCTGTCTGAACCTTGGGCTCTCTCTACTAACCAGCCTACTCAAAACCACTACTGAGAGTGGTGTCCCGCTGCTAAGAAACAGACAACACACAGGGCCTTTCGGGCCACCAAACTAGTAGCCAAGAAGGAACCATCAAAGACGCGGGCATGATCCCCTTTGGAGCTCCCCGATCTTGACTAATCATCCATCCCTACAGAAAAGGCCAATCGGGCTCCATCCCTACAGAAAAGGCCAATGGGCCTTACAATTGGGCCCATTTTTAAAGCAAGGTCACTTCATCAACCTAGATACGTTTGCACTGGGGGAGGTCTCTCACATCGCCTCATACTTGAAGTGAAAATGAAGATTCAACGTTCCTCTCAGTGGGAAGGCCCGGAAGTGCCTTCTTGGCTCAGTAGTGGCTCTTCTGGGTCTTGGTCTTGCTGGTAAAGAATGCAATTAGGTAAAAATCGCGTGTCAGTTTGAAAGAGATTCGACACCCAGTTTCAGCGTTCATGAGAAGAAAGGCGTAGGAAATCCCCACGCGGGCCTCTCTGCTTCACGTGAGGAGGAAATTGTCACAAGTCTCTGCCTTCCTCAGGTCCCCTTCCTAGGGGATTCCTCATCGCATCCCCTAGCCGCCCTACCCCACCACGGTCCTTGGGACCCGCGGTGTTCTCTCCTTGATCCCTTCGGCCCCTAGACTGGGGAATCCCCGGAACGCGACACCGTGGCTTCTTTTCCTTTATTCTCTTCCTGCCTTCCGCTCCGCTCAGAGAGCAAGGGGCCAGGAGCGCGGGAAAATGGCGCCGGAGGCGAGGCGCGAAGAGTTCGCATGCCTGCTGCCGCGTGGGCGCGAGAGGATCTGGCGGTCGCCTGCAGCGCCGTCGCCCCGCCCCCGCGCGCGAGAATCGAAGCACGCACGCGTTCTCCTGCGCGTCCGCTCCCGCCGTTGCGACGGACGGGTAGGGGAGGCGACTCCGGAGTTCTGCTCCGCACTGTGGAGGAGGTGTGGAGGTGTTGGGCCAGGGCTGAGGTAGGAGGGAGTCTGTCCCTCGACGCCTCCTGCGACGCCAGCCCCTGAGCCGTGATGCGAACGTGCGTCCTACTCTCCGCGGTGCTCTGGTGCCTCACAGCAGGTGGGGCTCCCTCCGCCCGGTCCCCAGGCCTCTCCCTCTGCCCGAGCTTCCCGGTCCTGCCTCCTTCGCCTCGCCCTGCCCTGCCCTGCCCGACTCTGAACCCTGCTCCTCTTCTAACTAAAAGTCAGTGTTTTATTTCCTCCGCAGTCCAATGCCCGCGTTCTACCTTATTCAATGCGAAAGGCTTCATTTATGGCAAGACAGGACGGCCAGGTAATAAGGCCCTCTGCACACGCGGACCCATTGGAGGGGCCGGAACTGCGAAGCTCTTCCCGGAAGAGCTTCCTGGAGAGAAGGGGAACGAGCCAGCGTTTATTGAGCATCTATTATACTAAGCATCTGCTTGGCAGTTCACGACGGTCGCATTTTTTCATCCTTACAGCGATCCCTATTGTGTCGCCTTGCTTTAAAGCCTTACAGCTCACAAAGGGCTGGGATTTATTCCAGATCTCTCTCTCAGATGCCATCTCACTTCCAGGTGTCTCTGCTGCTTTGCAACGCAGGAAACCCATGCAAAGGAGTGATTTCCAAGGCCTTCTGTTTGGAATATCTTTAATCCTCCCCTTATTAACTGGAAAAACTCCCACGCATCCTTCAGGGCTCAGCTCAAATGTCCTTTATCTCTGCAGTGAAACTTTCCCAAGGAAAATTAGTTACACAGCTAATTTTAGATAAATTGAGCCAGTTGATAGAATTTGTCATGTTTAGACTCCTTCTGTGTTTGGGTTCTCTCCCCGACCCCCAACCAAATTGTAGGGTGTTGTCTTTATGTGCTCAGAGCCTGGCATTCAGTAGGCTTTAAAATTAATATCTTTCTGGGTTGCAGTGATTCCAAGCATACCATCTTTCTGTCCACCAAAGCAGAAACAAGAAGTAATCACACATCTTCCTAATATGCCCAGATAGGCTTAATTATTGTTTCCAGTGGAGAAAATTTACAGTTAAACATCAGGTTTCCCTTAGGGTGATCATGATCATCTATCTTTCTTTCTTTCTTTCCTTCCTTCCTTCCTTTCTTTTTTTTTTTTTTTTTTTTCTTTTTTTGACAGTCTCACTCTGTCGCCCAGGCTGGAGTGCAATGGCACAATCTTGGCTCCCTGGAACCTCCGCCTCCTGGGTTCGAGAGATTCTCCTGCCTCAGCCTCCCTAGTGGCTGGGATTACAGGCGTGCGCCACCACGCCTGGCTAATTTCTGTATTTTTAGTAGAGACAGGGTTTCACCATGTTGGCCAGGCTGGTCTCGAACTTCTGACCTCAGGTGATCCGCACGTCTTAGCCTCCCAAAGTGCTGGGATTACAGGCATGAGCCACAGCACCAAACAATCTTTTTTTTTTTTTTTTTTTTTTTTTTTTTTTTTTTTTAAAGACAGCATCTCACTCCGTTGCCCAGGCTGGAGTGCAGTGGTGTGATCTCGGCTCGCTGCAACCTCCGCCTCCTGGATTCAAGCAATTCTTCTGCCTCAGCCTCCCAAGTGGCTGGGATTACAGGGGCCCACCACCATGCCTGGCAAATTTTTTTGTATTTTTAGTAGAGATGGGGTTTCACCATGTTGGTCAGGCTGGTATTGAACTCCTGAGCTAGGTGACCCACCCACCTCGGCCTCCCAAAGTGCTGGGATTACGGGCATGAGCCACCGCTCCCAGCTGATCATCTTTAGAATAGTTTTGCAGAAGTCTTTTTCTGAACTTTCTTTGAGAGGGAGTCTTGCTCTGTTGCCCAGGTGGGAGTGCAGTGGTGCAGTCTCGGCTCACTGCAGCCTCTGCCTCCCGGGTTCAAGCAAGTCTCCTCCCTCAGCCTCCCGGGTAGCTGGGATTATAGGCCCACATTACCACGCCAAGCTAAGTTTTGTATTTTTAGTAGAGAGGGGGTTTTGCCGTTTTCTTCAGGCTGGTCTCAAACTCCTGGACTCAAGCGATCCGCTCCCTCGGCCTTCCAAAATGCTGGGATTACAGGCGTGAGCCACCGTGCCCAGGCCTTTTCTGAACTTTTAATTGCTTCCACCAACCCTCCAAAAAATTATGATTTGAGTGAGTTCTGAATCTGTACATTAAAATGAACTTTAAATATATCATGTGTATTTTTATAAACAAAAGTGTAATATGGAAAAATATCATGACTCGTGACTAACAGTGTAGAGTTTTAAAAAACTTACTATGAGAAGCAAAAAGGACTTCAGACGAGCGTTCTAAATGTTATATATTGATTTTTAAAATAGTGAAATCCAACAAGAACTAATTCGTGTCTTCAGCACAAAATGGTAGGAGTATATTTCTTAATTTAATTTTGCTATATAATGTAGTTATACATTATTTTATTTCATCACAGACAAAATATATGTAAAGTTACATCAAAATAGTCCAGTCTTTATCTGTATGGATTTTAAGCTTTCTAAAAAAGAAATAGTGGACCCCACCTACTTATGGATTGGGCCTAATGAAAAGACGTTAACAGGTAAATTTGATTTTAATATGTACTTTTTTAATGATGTGAACATATTTTTAGAAAATCACTGTTACTTATTAGAAAGAACAAATTGAAATTTAATTTTAATGGCAGTTTCTCTTGCTCCCTACTTAGAAAAATCATGTTATATTTTGGCCACTTCCTTATTTTCTCCTTATGCAAAAACTGAAGCAGTAATTTTTGTGCCCTGCTTCTCAGAGCTGTATTAATTCAAAGGTCTTTATAAAACCTAAAATTTATCATTGTAGTACCAGTAATAGGAGATGAAATAACTAATATATAATTTTTCATCATGTTAGAGTGCCTTGGAACATAAGTATTATTAATTAGTTTCTTGTCTGAAGAAATTGTATAGTACTACAGAGCAGTGCAATCTCTTTTTCTGAATTACTGGGATGAACCAATTGAAACTAGATGCCAAGAAACAAAGAAAACCAAAATATATTTCAAAAGTGTACTTATCTCATGTAGTCTTCCACAGAGTAATATGACAGAATTAAGATTTTGTGGGATCCTTAAAGTTGAGATAGTTCATTAATTTTTAAAATTTTTGTATCTATTTGTAACTCCAAGTGTACTAAATAATGCTTGATATGTTATATGTTAAATAAGTAATTTACTATTCTGTTTAGGAAATAATAGAATAAATATAACTGAAACTGGACAGCTGATGGTGAAAGATTTTTTGGAGCCTTTGTCTGGACTTTACACATGTACTCTTTCTTATAAGACTGTTAAAGCAGAAACTCAAGAAGAAAAAACAGTCAAAAAGAGATATGACTTTATGGTCTTTGGTAAGAATTTAGGCACATTTTAACTTATACATTTAGTTTGGATCGTAATTAAGTGTATGGTTTCTTCATTTAATGAAAATGAGTCTGTAATAGGTGACTGTCACCAATTATGACTTACAAAATATTTTGGGATGTATTTGACTAAGCAAACTCTTAAGTTGACATCAAGATAGTTTATCCTAAATAATCTTCTTTCAGCTCCCTACTTGCCTCTATCTAGATATGCAAGCACATCTACTTTATCACAATTTAGCAGGTAATTTAAAAACTGATTTTTAATTCTATAAAAGCAAGTTAATGATCCTTTCACTGGGTTGTGCTGACAGCAATGACAATTTCTGTGAATTAAGGCCCTCCCCAAAAAGTCTTTCTTTTTCTTGATACTGTTATCTGTATAGCCAACCCACAGAAGCCATTTCTCTTGTTGTACCAAGTAGATAATGTATCAGATGAAAATAACATTTTTCATTAAAGTTAATAGTTTTATGTATTTTTGTGAGGACTAACTGATAAAACGTTATGTTTCTATGCTGACTGCAAGATTGATGGGATTTAGTATTACATAGTATTTGAAAACTGTTTGGTAGAGGAAATTAATGCTAGGTACGATTGTTTTCACTCTCATCTTTCTTTTTTTTTTTTAAAGCCTATCGGGAACCTGATTATTCATATCAGATGGCTGTACGTTTTACCACAAGGTCTTGTATAGGGAGATACAATGATGTATTCTTTAGAGTGCTGAAGAAACTCTTGGATAGTCTAATTTCTGATTTGTCATGCCATGTCATAGAGCCGTCATATAAATGCCATTCTGTTGAAATTCCAGAACATGGCCTCATACATGAGCTATTTATAGCATTTCAAGGTAAAATTTTTAAAATTTCTTTAATTTTGAATTTAGTCCTGAACCATAATAGATTACAAAATTACCATATTAATATAAGATATTTTAAAAGTAATAGGTCTTACATGTTTGTTAAGCACTAAAGTATATAGTTGACCTTAGCCTGTTTATGGTTTTAAAACTTAACACACTAATTAATTACTTTCAAATATGACATATTGTTGCTTCTTAAAAATCAATATTTTATTAATACAGCCTTTATGCAGCTAATATTTCACTTATAACTTCTTACAGAATTTTAAATTGTATTTTTGAAAACTTAGTAAAAGTGAATAATCAAACCAAATTTATTTCTATTCATTTTAAAGCCTTGTAGTTACTTACATTAGCCCCCAGATGGAGTGAAACCATCAAGTATAAATTATTCAAATTGTGCACCTTGTTTTATTACTAGGATTAGATAGCTGGACTAAACACGTGCCTGCATGCACATGGAGTTCAGCACTTGGACCTTTATTGAAATGTTTGGAACTTTTCAGAATCCCTTTGTGAGTCTATCATTTTTATTCTCTTCAGTTAATCCTTTTGCGCCAGGGTGGAAAGGTGCTTGCAATGGATCTGTTGACTGTGAAGATACCACTAATCATAATATCCTCCAGGTGAGAATTTCATGGTAAGGAAGAAGTATTTGTCTTTTTCTTTTTTTAGAGACAGGGTGTCACCCAGGCTGGAGTGCAGTGGTGCGACCATAGCTCACTGCAGCCTCAAACTCCTGGGCTCAAGTGATCTTCCTGCCTCAGCCAAGGAGGAAGTATTTGAAAATCAATAAAGCTATTTAAAACATTTTTGTAAATACTTCGTTATATTGAAACGTTTCTTTAAAAACCTATTTCTCCATCTTGTGAATATTTATCAATAATAAAATCATTTCTAAGGAGGAAAAATTATTTTTTAAAAAACGAATATAAAGTATTAATAATACTGATTTTTAAAGTATTATTGATTTTTGGTTTCAGTTTTTTAAACTGAGATTATGAGATTCTTAGTTATTTCAAGATGTGATTTTTTTTTCTTTCTCAAAAGAGAGCTGGAGTATCAAGATGTGTTATTTTGGAGTAGCACATCTGTAATATTAGATAGTTCCCAAGGTTAGTATTATGTATTTTATCTATGACAGAAGGATAGATCCCTGGTCTTTGTTCCCCAAATGATGATTAAATAGTGGCTTAAAGAACAACTTCACACACATGTCACCCTATGTTAAGCCAATGGTGCTTCCAAAATTATATCTATATTGGTCATACTAGTTGCTCTCCCCTCTACCATCCTCAGAGGCAAAGGACATAGTCTTAAAAATCCCTTCACTCTCTGGTCTAGTTCCTGAGCTCATGTCCTTAATTGTTATTGTGCATGGCTTATGAGAAGCACTTAGTTAAAATTAGTTATTATTAAATTCTGTGCTCAAAAACCCAAAATTTACATCATCGGTTTATAATGCTGATTAAAGAAAAGTCTTTTTTTTTTTTTTTTTTTTTTGAGACGGAGTCTTGCTCTGTTGCCCAGGCTGGAGTGCAGTGGTGGCCATCTCAGCTCACTGCAACCTCCACCTCCCAGGTTCAAGCAATTCTCCTGCCTCAGCCTCCCAAGTAACTGGGACTAAAGGTGCACACCACCACACCCACACCCAGCTAATTTTTTGTGTTTTTATCAGAGACGGGGTTTCACCATGTTGGCTAGGTTGGTCTCAAACTCCTGACCTCAAGTGATCTGCACATATCTGCCTCCCAAAGTGCTGAGATCACAGGTGTGAGCCACCACGCCCAGCCAAGAAAAGTCTTGCTTTCCATTTTGCTTGGCTCTTTTTCTTTGATGATCATGGAAATTAGATATAATGAACGCCCAATTATCTACATATGGGATAGACATTGCAAATAATTCAAAACAAGTTTTTTAATCTTATTTTTTCTTTTCATTTTATTTTGTTTTGTTTTTGAGATGGAGTCTCATTCTGTCACCCAGGCTGCTGTGCAATCTCAGCTCACTGCAACCTCTGCCTCTGGATTCAAGTGATTCTTGTGCCTCAGCTTCCCGAGTAGCTGGGATTACAGGTGCCTGCCACTACCCCTGGCTAAGTTTTGTATTTTTTAATAGAGACGAGGTTTCACCATGTTGGCCAGGCTAGTCTCGAACTCGTGGCCTCAAGTGATCCGCCCACCTCTGCCTCCCAAAGTGCTGGGATCACAGGCGTGAGCCACCACGCCCAGCCTAATCTTAATTTTAATTTTTATTTATTTATTTTTTCTGAGACGGAGTCTCGCTCTGTCACCAGGCTGGAGTGCAGTGGCACGATCTCGGCTCACTGCAACCTCCGCCTCCAAGGTTCAAGCGATTCTCCTGCCTCAGCCTCCTGAGTAGCTGGGACTACAGGCACATGCCACCACACCCAGCTAATTTTTGTATTTTTAATAGAGACGGAGTTTCACCATGTTGGCCAGGATGGTCTCGAACTCTTGACCTCACGATCTGCCCGCCTTGGCCTCCCAAAGTGCTGGGTTTACAGGCATGAGCCACCGCTCCCAGCCAATTTTTCTTAACCATTGCACATATTAATTGACAACAGTTCATAAGGTCAAAGCTAGACTAATTTTGGTGTTAACACACACCTTTTCAGGAATTTATCTACGT
Organism: Gorilla gorilla gorilla; assembly: GCF_029281585.2. NCBI lineage: Eukaryota > Metazoa > Chordata > Mammalia > Primates > Hominidae > Gorilla > Gorilla gorilla. The sequence continues at coordinate 52,599,874 of NC_073228.2, read as the reverse complement.
TAAGTATGGCATGCTTACAGTACATTATTGCCTGTGATACTGGAGGATAAATTTGGTTCATGGTTTAGTAATTGTACCTTTCTCTGGTATTTTTCAACCTTAGGCAAGAGATCGAATAGAAGAATTTTTTCGGAGCCAAGCATATATTTTCTACCATAACTTTAATAAAACTCTACCAGCAATGCATTTTGTGGACCACAGTTTGCAAGTAGTACGTCTGGATAGCTGTCGACCAGGCTTTGGAAAAAATGAACGTCTACACAGTAATTGCGCTAGCTGTTGTGGTAACTATAAAATATAAATATCTAAATATTTAGGTTATAGAGTCAGAAGAATATATAAGTAATTCACTTGGCATAACTGAATAGAATCTTTACAGTGATTCTCTTACCAAAAAAAATATATATTTACCTAAAGGGAAGTAAAAATTCAAAGCCCCAATTTTTTTTTTTGTTTTTTTTTGAGATAGAGTCTCACTCTTTCACCCATGCTGGAGTGCAGTGGCATCATCTGAGCTCACCACAACCTTCGTCTCCAGGGTTCAAGTGATTCTTCTGCCTCAGCCTCCCCAGTAGCTACCACAGCTGGCTAATTTTTGTAAAAAGTAGAGACAGAGTTTCACCATGTTGGCCAGGCTGGTCTCGATTGAACTCCTGACCTCAAAGGATCCGTCCGCCTTGGTTTCCGAAAGTGCTGGGATTATAGGTGTGGGCTACCATGCTTGGCCCCTTTTTTTTTTTTTTTTTTTTTTTTGAGATGGAGTCTGGCTCTGTCACTCAGGCTGCAGTGCAGTGTGGCGCAGTCTCAGTTTACGGCAGCTCTGCCTCCCAAGCTCAAACCATCCTTCAACCTCAGCCTCCTGAGTAGCCAGGATTACAGGTGTGCAGTCTGTAATTTTTGTATTTTTACTGACTAATTTTTGTATTTTTAGTAGAGACAGAGTTTCGCCCTGTTGCCCAGACTGGTCTTGGAATTCCTGGGCTCAAGCAATCTGCCCGCCTTGGCCTCCCAAAGTGCTGGGATTACAGGCATGAGCCACTGCGCCCAGCCAAAGCCCAAATTTCTAAATATGGTTATTTTAATGTATATTAACTCTTCTTGATGTACTCTCTTGTATTAAAACATTTCTATAATGTTCTGTCTTAAGCTACTGTACAATGAAGGAAAACAGAATGGTCCTACCTGGAAAGCAGAGAACTAGGAAATAGGAACTAGAAAACTAGAAATAGGAACTCATAAATGGGGCACTGCAGAAGATACTGTAAAATGCTGATAGGAGAAAGTGAGAATCCTATTTTTTCTTTTACTATCTTTAAGATCATCAAATTATAAAGTTTGAAACTCACATAATCTTCCACAACTTAAATGGGCTGAACATTACCTGGTATAATACAGGTACTGAAATGGTGTGATATTAAAGGCAGATTTATATTGTTGGTATAGAATACCTCCAAGTAGTAGAGGCATAAAATACCTCTAAATTATAATTACTCCCTGTGTTTTCCTCTGCAGTGGTTTGTAGTCCTGCGACTTTTAGTCCTGATGTTAATGTAACTTGTCAGACCTGCGTTTCCGTCCTTACCTATGGAGCTAAATCTTGCCCACAAACTTCAAACAAAAATCAGCAATATGAAGATCAGAGGTGAAAGCATTGTTACTTACTTGTGGAAGTCGGGGACATAAGATGATTTTCACATCCCAGAGCATCATAGATAGTTCCATTAAGTAAAATCAGTAAGACCAAACCACTGGAAAACATGCATTTTGGAAACTTTAAAATAAATGGTTAACATGGCATTTCTAAGAAGGCATTTAATCCAGTATCTCTAGTGTACAAAGGAAACTTGAAGTTTTAATGGATTATTTTTAATGAAATGTTTTATTGTTTACAAACGGTATGTTGCTGTGTACCTAAGAGTATAGTAAAGTCAAGAAGAGTATCAAAGTATAATAAAATAAAAATTGTATACTCTCCATATATTTATTTGTTTGGAATCACTCTTGTATGATATAAAGGCATGTATATTATCTTTGTATTAGAACCGAAAAAGTTATTTATTTTGGTCCCTATGATTTTATTTTTTAAGATAAATTAATATACTGTATTTTTTAAAGTATAGGTTTAGGTTTACAGAATAATAGAGCAGATAATATATAGAGTTCCATACACCCACCGCACCCTATACCCTCATTCCTCCTTACACAATTTCTCCTATTATTAAGATGGTGCATTAGTGTGGCACATTTGTTACAAATGATGAACCAATATTAATTTATTATTAATTATAGCCCATAGTTCACATTAAGATTCATTGTGTTGTAAGGTTATGTGGGTTTTGACAAATTCATAATGGCATGTGTGCACCATTGCAGTCTCATACAGAATAGTTTCACCACCCTCAAAATCCTCTGTGCTTCACTTATTTATCCCTCCCCCCGTGCCCTGGCAACCACTGATCTTTTTACTGTCTCTACAGTTTTGCCTTTTCCAAAATGTCATGTAGTTGGTTGGAGTTATGCAGTATGTAGACTTTTTAGACTGGCTTCTTTCACTTAGCAATATGCATTTAAGGTTCCTCCATGTCTTTTTGTGACTTGATAGCTCATTTTTTATTGCTGAATAATGTTCATTGTATGGATATAGCATAGTGTGTTTATCCATTCGCCCATTAAAGGAAATCTTGATTGCTTCCAGTTTTTGGTGATTAAAAATAAAGCCGCTATAAACATTTGTGTGCAGGTTTTTGTATGAACATAAGTTTTCAACCCAATTGTGTAAATAACCTAGGAATATGACTGCCGGAGTGTGACTATGTGTAGTTTTATGAGAAACTGCCATACTGTCTCCCAAAGTGGCTTACCGTTTTGCATTCACCAGAAATGAAAAAGTATTCCTGTTATCCTTATCTTTCCCAGCATTTGGTATTGTTAGTTTTTTTTTATTTTGACCATTCTAATAGGTGTATGGTGGTATTTTATTGTTTTAATTTGCAATTCCCTAATGGCATCTGATGTTGAACATCTTTTCATATGGTTATTTGCCATCTGTGTATCTTTTTGGTGAGGTGTCTGTTCATATCCTTTGCCCATTATTTAATTGGGTTCTTAATTCTCTTATTGTTGAATTCTAAGAGTTCTTTGCATATATATATATATATATATATATATATAGTTGTTGTTGTTGTTGTTTTTTGAAACAGAGTCTTGCTCCATCGCCCAGGCTGGACTTCGTATATTTTGGATACAAATTTTTTTTAGTTAATCTTCTGATTTATTTTCTTAGTAATTTTAAAAGACATTAAGTTCATTAACACAATAAATTAAAGACTATATTAATAGATTGCAACATATATGCATGTAATATATATGATAATAAAATTACAAAAGACAAGAAAGAAAGTGAAGCAATGTTGAAGGCAAGGTTCTGTATTTTCCTAGAACTAAGTTTACGTATTAATCTGAAGTAGACTGTGATAGGATAATACGCATATTGCAATCACTGGCACTACCACTTAGAATACAACTCAAAAACAGAAAAACTGAAAATCTACACTGGAAAACATTATTTAACAAAAAAGCCAGTTAAAGATAAAATAAAGAACAACAACAACAACAAAAAGACAGAAGAAATACAGAAAACAATTAGCAAAATGGTAAATTTAAGTACAACCATATCAACAATTGTATTAAATGTTATAGTTCTAATGCAATCAAAAGGCAGAAATTGTCAGACAGACTGAGTAAAAAGAAAAATTCAACCATCACTACCTGCAAAAGAAATGCATCAGATTCAAAGACACTAATAGTCCCAAAGTAAAAATAAAAAATATAGACACTATACAAGCAGTAACCATAATATAGGTGAAGTGAATATATCTATATCAGGCAAAATAGATGTTAAAGCAAGTACTACTCAGCATGAAAGGGGTATTTCATAATGAACACAGGTTAAATACATCAAGAAGAAATAATGTATCTGCACCTAACAGAGCTTCAAAATATTCAAGTCAAAATGTAAAGAATTAAAAAAAGGAAAATAGATAACTTGATAACAATAATTGAATATTTCAATAATGTACTCTCAATAATTGATAGAACAGCTGGTACAAAAACCAAAAGGATGTAGAAGACATAGACAACATTATCAACCAGCTTGAGCTGACTGACATCTGACAAGATGACATCTTTTTTTTTCTTTTTTTCCAAATTTTTAATTAAATACAAGTTTGCAAAGATTTTTTCACATTCTTTGTGAAAATTTGTGAAAAAAAATTCTTTCACTTTATTCCTTCAGCTTTTCATTCCTTCAACAATGCCTTTCACAGAGAAGAAGTTTTTAATTTTAATAAAATCCAACTTGATAATTTTTCTTTCATGGCATGCTTTTGTTGTCATATCTGAAAACTCATTGCCAAACCTAAGGTAACTAGATATTCCTGTTATCTTCTAGAAGTTATATAGTTTTATGTTTTATATGTAAGTCTAAGATCCATTTGGAGTTAATTTTTATGAAAAGTATAAATTGTATGTCTAGATTCATTTTTTTGCATATTGATATCCAATTGTTCCAGCACCATTTGTTGAACAGACTGTTCTTTCTCCATTGAATAACATTTGCTCCTTTGCTCCTTTGTCAAAGATTAGTTGACTACATTTGTAAGGGTCTATGTGTGGGCTCTTTATTCTGCTCCATTATCATTTTGTCTATTATTTTGTCAATACCACACTGTCTTGATTACTGTATAGTAAGTCTCACATTTGAGTAGCGTCAGTCCTCTGACTTTGCTCTTTAGTTTGGTGTTATTCTGAGTCTTTTGCTGCTCCATGTAAACCTTAGAATCATTTTGTTGATAACCACAAAATAACTTGCTTGGAGCTTGTTTAGGATTACAGTGAATCTATACGTCAAGTTGGGGAGAATTAACATGATAACAATACTAGGTCTTCCCATCTATGAATGGAATATCTCTCCATTTGTTTAGATATTCTTTGATTTATTGGAGTTTTGTGGTTTTCCTCATATACATCCTGTACATTTATTATTATATTTATGCCTTAATATTTAATTTTTTCATGCTAATATAAATGATATTGTGCTTTTAATTTCAAAGTCCAAATGTTCATTGCTGTTATATAGAAAGGCAATAGACTTTTGTATATTAACCTTATATCCTGTGACTTTACTATAATTACTTAGTTCCAGGAATTTTTTGCCTATTCTTTGGGATTTTCTACATTGACAATCATATCATCTGTGAACAAAGACAGTTTTATTTCTTCTTTTCCAATCTGTATACCTTTTATTTTCCTTCTTATCTTATCGCATCAGCTAGGACTTTGAGTATAATGTTGAATAAGAGTGGTGAGAGGGGATATCCTTGCCTCATGCCCAGTCTAAAAGAAAGGGAAAACATCTAGTTTCTCACCATTAAGTGTGATGTTAGTTATAGACTTTTTGTAGACTTTCTTTGTTAAGTTAAAAAATCCCCTCTATTCCTAGTTTGCTGAGAATTTTTATCACAAATGGGTAGTAGATTTTGTCAAATGCATTTTCTGCATTTATTGATATGGTCATATGATTTTTCTTTAGCCTGTTAATGTTATGGATTACATTAATTAATTTTTAAATGTTGGACCAGCATTGCATATTTGGAATAAATCCTTCTCGGCTATGTGAATAAATATTTTTATACATTGTTGGATTTAATTTGCTAATATTCTGTTAGGGATTTTTGCATTTATGTTCATGAGATATATTAGTCTGGAGTTTTACTTTTTGTAATATCTTTATCTGGTTTTAGTATTAGAGTAATGCTGGCCTCATAGGATATGAGTTAGGAAGTATTCCCTTTGCTTCAGTTTTTATGGAAGAGATTATAGAGAATACGTATCATTTATTTCTTAAATGTTTGGTGGAATTCACCAGTAAAGCTGTCTGGGCCTCTAACAAATACTGGAATGTACTTAAAAATCATAGTGAAGGGGCTGGAATAGTGTAGCAGGCAGAATAAGGGCCTCTCAAGGATGTCCACATCTTCATCCACAAAACCTGTGAATATGTTAAATTACATGTAAAGGTGAATTAAATAAAGTTACAGCAGAATTAAGGTGGCTAAACATTAAAATAGGGAGATTATATTTGATTATCTTGGTGGGTACAATGTAAACACAAGGGTCTTTATGAAACAGGAAGAAGGAAACAAATGAGAAAGAGAAAGAGGTGGGGATGGCAGAAGCAGAGTCAGAGAGATGTTATGTTGTTGGCTTTGAACGCAGAGGAAGACAGCCATGAGCCAAGGAGTGCAGGTAGCCTCTAGAAGCTGGAAAAGACAAGGAAATGGTTTCTGTAGAACCTCCAAACAGGAACAAAGTCCTGCAAACACCTTGTGTTTAGCCCAGTGAGACTCATATTGTATTTCTGGCCTACACAATTGTAAGATGGCAAATTTTTGTGATTTTGTTTTGTTTTGTTTTTTAGAGACAGGGTCTCACTATATTGCCCAGGCTGATCTTGAACTCCTGGGGAATTTGTGTTGTTTTAAGCCACTAAAAAACAAAACAACAACAACAACAAAACTATCTGGGCCTGATGCTTTCTGTCTTGGAAGGTTATTAATTATTGATTCAATTTCTGGCTGGACATGGTGGTGCACACCTGTAATCCCAGTACTTTGGGAGGCCGACGCTGGCAGATCACTTGAGCTCAGTTGGAGACCAGCCTGGCCAACACGGTGAAACCCCGTCTCTATTAAAAATACAAAAATTAGCCATGCGTGGTGGCGGGCACCTGTAATCCCAGCCACTCAGGAGGCTGAGGCACGAGAATTGCTTGAACCCAGGAGGCAGAGGTTGCAGTGAGCCGAGATCACGCCACTGCACTCCAGCCTGGGCAACAGAGCAAGACTCTGTCTCAAAAAAAATAAAAATAAAAAATTTAAAAAAAAATTCAATTTCTTTAATAGATCTAGACCTATTCAGAGTATCTGTTTCTCCTTGTATACATTTTGGTAGGTTTTGTCCTTTAAGTAATTTGTTCATTTCATCTCAATTATCAAATTATAGAATTATTTATAATATTCCTTTATTATCTTTTTAATGTCATTAATGACATTAATGTTTAGTAGTGATAATCCCTCTTTTATTTCTGATATTAGTAATTTGTGTCTTCCCCTTTTTTTTCTTGGTTAGTCTGGCCAGAGTTTTATCAATTTTACTGATGTTTTCTAAGAACCAGCTTTTGGTTTCCTTGATTTTCTCTGTTGATTCCCTGCTTTCAATTTAATTGATTGTTGCTCTAATTCTTATTAGTTCTTTTTTCTGCCTGCTTTAGGTTTATGTTGCTCTTCTTCCTGTAGTTTCCAGAAACTTGTACCTCTAATCTAAGGCACATGCTTAGATTATTGATTTTATATTTTTCCTATTTTCTGATATGTGCATTCAATGCTATCAATTTCCCTCTAAACATTTGCTGAATCCTACAAGTTTTTATAAGTTGTATTTTCATTTTTGTTTAAAATATTTTAAAATTTCTTTTGAGATTTCTTTGACCCATGTGTTATTTAGATGCCTATTGTTTAATCTCCAAATATCTTTTAATTTTCCAGCTATCTTTCCATTATTGATTTTTAGTCTAATTCCATTGTGGTCTGCAGGCTTACTGTGTATGGCTTTTTTTTTTTTTTTTTTGAGACGGAGTCTCACTCTATCGCCCACAGGGAGTGCAGTGGTGCAGTCTCAGCTTACTGCAACCTCTGCCTCCCGGGTTCAAGCGAGTCTCCTGCCTCAGCCTCCCAAGTAGCTAGGACTACAGGCGCCCGCCATCATGCCTGGCTAATATTTTTATGTATTTTTAGTAGAGACAGGGTTTCACCATACTGGCCAGGCTGGTCTTGAACTCCTGACCTTGTGATCCGCCCGCCTCGGCCTCCCAAAATGCTGGGATTACAGGCATGAGCCACCAGGCCCGGCTTGCTTTTATTGTTTTAAATGTGATCAGTACTCGGGAGGCTGAGGTAGGAGGATCGCTTAAGGCCAGGAGTTTGAGACCAGCCTGGGCAACATAAGCATCTCTTAAAAATTTTTTGCTCAGGTACTCTGTTATGTCCAGAATGTTGTTTATCTTGGTGAATGTTTCATGTGAGCTTTAGGAGAATATGTATTCTGCTATTGGTGGATGGAGATTCTGTAAATGTCAATTAGATCCAGTTGATTGATGATGCCATAGTTCAACTATATCTTTACCGATTTTCTGCCTGCTGCATTTGTCCGTCACCGATAGAAGAGTGTTGATGTTTCCAAGGATAATAATGGGTTTGTCTATTTCTCTTTGCAGTTCTGTTAGTTTTTTTTTTTTTTGATCCAAAGTTCTGACTTTATTTATTTATTTATTTATTTTATTTATTTATTTTTTATTGATCATTCTTGGGTGTTTCTCACAGAGGGGGATTTGGCAGGGTCACAGGACAATAGTGGAGGGAAGGTCAGCAGATAAACAAGTGAACAAAGGTCTCTGGTTTTCCTAGGCAGATGACCCTGCAGCCTTCCGCAGTGTTTGTGTCCCTGGGTACTTGAGATTAGGGAGTGGTGATGACTCTTAAGGAGCATGCTACCTTCAAGCATCTGTTTAACAAAGCACATCTTGCACCGCCCTTAATCCATTTAACCCTGAGTGGACACAGCATATGTTTCAGAGAGCACAGGGTTGGGGGTAAGGTCACAGATCAACAGGATCCCAAGGCAGAAGAATTTTTCTTAGTACAGAACAAAATGAAAAGTCTCCCATGTCTACCTCTTTCTACACAAACACGGCAACCATCCGATTTCTCAATCTTTTCCCCACCTTTCCCCCCTTTCTATTCCACAAAACCGCCATTGTCATCATGGCCCGTTCTCAATGAGCTGTTGGGTACACCTCCCAGACGGGGTGGTGGCTGGGCAGAGGGGCTCCTCACTTCCCAGTAGGGGCGGCCGGGCAGAGGCGCCCCTCACCTCCCGGACGGGGCGCCTGGCCGGGCGGGGGGCTGACCCCCCCACCTCCCTCCCGGACGGGGCGGCTGGCCAGGCAGGGGGCTGACTCCCCCCACCTCCCTCCCGGATGGGGCGGCTGGCCGGGCGGAGACGCTCCTCACTTCCCAGACGGGGTGGCTGCCGGGCGGAGGGGCTCCTCACTTCTCAGACGGGGCGGCTGCTGGGCGGAGGGGATCCTCACTTCTCAGACAGGGCGGTTGCCAGGCAGAGGGTCTCCTCACTTCTCAGACGGGGCGGCCGGGCAGAGATGCTCCTCACATCCCGGACGGGGCGACAGGGCAGAGGGGCTCCCCACATCTCAGATGATGGGCGGCCGGGCAGAGACGCTCCTCACTTCCTAGATGGGATGGCGGCCGGGAAGAGGCGCTCCTCACTTCCTAGACGGGATGGCGGCCGGGCAGAGACGCTTCTCACTTTCCAGACTGGGCAGCCAGGCAGAGGGGCTCCTCACATCCCAGATGATGGGCGGCCAGGCAGAGACGCTCCTCACTTCCCAGACGGGGTGGCGGCCGGGCAAAGGCTGCAATCTCGGCACTTTGGGAGGCCAAGGCAGGCTGCTGGGAGGTGGATGTTGCAGCGAGCCGAGATCACGCCACCGCACTCCAGCCTGGGCACCATTGAGCACTGAGTGAAGGAGACTCCGTCTGCAATCCCGGCACCTCGGGAGGCCGAGGCTGGCAGATCACTCGCGGTTAGGAGCTGGAGACCAGCCCGGCCAACACAGCGAAACCCCGTCTCCACCCAAAAAATACGAAAACCAGTCAGGCGTGGCGGCGCGCGCCTGCAATGGCAGGCACTGGGCAGGCTGAGGCAGGAGAATCAGGCAGGGAGGTTGCAGTGAGCCGAGATGGCAGCAGTACAGTCCAGCTTCGGCTCGCATCAGAGGGAGACCGTGGAAAGAGAGGGAGAGGGAGAGGTAGAGGGAGAGGGAGAGGGGGAGGGGGAGGTAGAGGGAGAGGGAGAGGGGGAGGGGGAGGGGGCAGTTCTGTTAGTTTTTAACCCACCTATTTTGATGCTGTGTTGTTAGGCACCTATAAACGACTGTTATGTCTTCCTGGAGAATTGACCCCTTTATCATTATGTAATACCATTCTTCATCCCTGATAATTTTCCTTGTTCAGAAATCTACTTTGTCCAAAATTAATATAGCTACTCGAGCTTTCCTTTGATCAGTGTTAGCATGGTATACTTTTTTTCTTCCTTTAACCTAATGATAACCAGTTGCTGATAGGTAGCTATTCTGAAATGAGGACTTTCTGTCAAGATAGTGATGTTTTATTTTCACTGTGAGCTGGCTTTGTTTCCTGCATAACTATAACAGAGTGCTAATTAACATTGATAAATATATCTCATTACTTTTTCCAATCACCATACAGGTTGAGTATCCCTTATTCAAAATACTTGGGGCCAAGCATGGTGGCTAACATCTGTAGTCCCAGCACTTCAGGAGGCTGAAGCAGGAGGATCACTTGAGGCCAGGAGTTTGAGACCTGCCTGAGCAACATAGTGAGACCCCGTCTCCACAAAAAAAAAAAAAAAATTAAATAGCTAGGTATGGTGGCATGTACCTGTAGTCTCAGCTACTCAGGAGGCTGAGCTATGATTATGCCACTTCACTTCAGCCTCAGTGACAGAGCAAGACCCTCTTTAAAAAAAAAAGACAAAAAACCTTGGGACCAGCAGTGTTTCAGATTTCAGATTTTGGAATATTTGCATTATACTTACTGGTTGAGCATCCCTAATGCAAAAATCAAAAATGCATCCCTAATCCGAAATCAAAAGTGCTCCAATGAGTATTTCCTTTGAACATCGTGTTGACACTTAGAAAAGTTTCAAATCTTAGATTTTCAGATTAGGGATACTCAAACTGTATCTTTCCAAAATAAAGCAGTTCTAATTCCACCGCATATTGGGGGCTAAATTTTACCAGTACTGCTTATGTATCCTGCCATGGTTTTCTAAGTGTGTTATATATTTACAGTTTTGTCTCTTGAAATAGACAATTTTACTCTGGCATAGAGCTATTTATTACTTCTAATGACATGTTGATGCTACTTTTAGGCATTTTATTTTAATTTTATTTCAATAGGTTTAGGGGTACAAGTGGTTTTGGTTTCGTGGTTGAATTGTATAGTGGTGAAGTCTGAAATTTTAGGGCACCCCTCACCCAAGTAGTGTACATTGTACCCGATATGTAGTTTTTTATCCCTCATCCCCCTTCCACTTTCCCCTCTTCTGAGTCTCCAATACTCATACGCATTATACCACTCTGTATGCCTTTGCATACTCATTACTTAGCTCATACTTATGAGAACATATGGTATTTTGTTTTGTTTTGTTTGGTTTTTTTTGTTTCGAGACAGGGTCTTGCTCTGTTACCCAGGCCAGAGTGCAGTGGTACGATCTCGGCTCATTGCAGCCTTCACCTCCTGGGCTCAAGCAATCGTCTTACCTCAGCCTCCTGCGTAGCTGAGACCACAGGCATGCACCATCACACCCAGCTAATTTTTTTTTTCTTTGGTAGAGCCAGGTTTTGCCGTGTTGCCCAGGCTGGTCTCGAACTTCTGAGCTCTAGTGATCCACCTACATTGGGCTCCCAGATTTCTGGGATTACAGGTGTGAGCCACCACACTCAGCCAGTATTTGGGGTTTTTTTTTTTTTTTTTTTTGGTTTTTGTTTTTTAAGACAGAGTCTCACTTGCCCAGGCTGGAGTGCAGTAGTGCAATATCGGCTCACTGCAACCTCTGCCTCTCTGGTTCAAGTGATTCTCGTGCCTCAGCCTCCCAAGTAGCTGGGATTACAGGCATGCGCCACCATGCCCAGTTAATTTTTGTAGTTTTAGTAGACACAGTGTTCTGCCATGTTGGCCAGGCTGGTCTTAAACTCCTGACCTCAAGTGATCTGCCTGCCTTCGCCTCCCAAAGTGCTGGGATTACAACCATGATCCACTGTGTCCAGCCTGGTTTTTTACTTCTGAGTTACTTCACTTAGAATAGTGACCTCCAATTCCATCCAAGTTACTGCAAAATACATTATTTTGTTCTTTCCTATAGCTGAGTAGTATTCTATGGTGTATACATGCCACATTTTATTTATCTACTTGTCAGTTGAGGGGCACTTAGGTTGGTTCCATATCTTTGCAACTGTGAATTGTGCTGCAATAAACATATGCATGCTGGCTGGATGCAGTGGCTCACCCTGTAATCCCAGCACTTTGGGAGACCAAGGCTGGTGGATTGCTTGAGCTCAGGAGTTCAAGACCAGCCTGGGCAATGTGGCAAACCCCCGTCTCTACCAAAAATACAAAAAATTATCCAGGCTTGGTGGCTTACACCTGTAGTCCCAGCTCCTTCTAGGGGGCTGAGGTGGGAGGATCACTTGAGTCTGGGAGGCAGAGGCTGAAGTGAGCCATGATCATGCCACTGCACTCCAGTCTGGATGACAGAGTGAGACCCCATCTCCAAACAAACAAACAAACAAACAAACAAACAACATATGCGTGCAGGTGTCTTTTTCATATAATGACTTCTTTTCCTTTGGGTAGATACCCAGTAGTGGGATTGCTAGATTGAATGGTTGGTCTACTTTTAGTTCTTTGAGAAATCTGCTGTTGTTTTCCATAGAGGTTGTACTAATTTACATTCCCACCAGCGGTGTATAAGTGTTCCCTTTTCAACACATCCACACTGACATCTATTCTCTTTTGACTTTCTAATAATGACCATTCTGGCTGGGGTAAGGTGTTATCTCATTGTGGTTTTAATTTGCATTTCCCTGATGATTAGTGACGTTGAGCATTTTTTCATATGTTTGTGGCTCTTCAAAGGGTCACACGAGTCTGGACACAATGGCTCATGCCTGTAATCAGAGCACTTTGGGAGGCCAAGGCGGGCAGATCACCTGAGATCAGGAGTTTGAGACTAGCCTGGCCAACGTGGTGAAACCTTGTCTCTACTAAAAATACAAAAGCTAGCTGGGCATGGTGGCGCACACCTGTAATCCCAGCTACTTGGGAGGCTGAGGCAAGAGAGTCACTTGAACTCGGCAGGTGGAGGTTGCAGTGAGCCAAGATTGTGCCACTGCACTCCAGCCTGGTCAACAGGGAGACTCTGTCACACACACAAAAAAAGGATCACACGTTACATAAGCAGATACACAGTTTCTGTGGTATTAAAATTTCATGGGAAGGCAATTGTGGGGGGAAGTCTAAAAAAAAGCTTCCTAAAGGAGGGGAAAAGAGGCTGGCAACCCCTGGCATAAAAGATTAAACCCAAAATTGGCATCCAAAGCCTTCTACGGTCTGGTTTCCATTGACCTTTCCACCTTGATTCCTATCATTCTACACTGGGGGGCAGATTGGACTAAATCTCTTAAGTTCTCTTCCAGCTCTAAGAATGTAAAGGTCTTTTCAGTTTGAACCCTTTTCTGTAACAAGACTCATCTTGCTTTCTCCTAGACAGACTACACTTATTCCTCATATGTAGAATGCCCTTCCATCTTTGTTTCCACGTTATTCACAACACTTCTACCCACACTGATCAATTTCTTCCATAAATGTATTGTCTGCTACTGCTAATTTTAGCATGCAACCACATTTTTGTTACAATTTACTTTTTTTCTTTTTTCTTTTTCTTTTTCTTTTTTTTTTTTTTTTTGAGACAGGATCTTGCTGCCTTGCCCAGGCTGGAGTGCAGTGGTGTGATCACAGCCCACTGCAGCCTTGACCTCCTGGGCTCAAGCAATCCACCTGCCTCAGCTTCTGGAGTAGCTGGGACTATAGGCATGTGCCACTACACCTGGCTAATTAAAAAAATTTTTTTTGTAGAGATGAGGCCTCACTATGTTGCCCAGACTGGTCATTTAACATTTTTAAGCCTCTTTCATTATTTGTAAAATGAAAGGATTATATTAAATCCATAATATCTCTTCCAGCACTGAATCTAGGTTTAATGTCTTTTCTATCTTCTGTATCCTTTCCCCACCATCCCCTACTAGAATAAACTCCTGTGAGCAGGAACTTCCTCATACTAACCTTTGAATGCCCCCCACATTTCTATGCATTATAGCTGTAATAAATAATTGAACTGATTAAATTGAGTCTGCATTCAGAGGTAAACTTGTGGTTATATCCTACTTGCTACTTATTTTGAATCTTGAGAATATTTGCAGCCAGGCATGGTGGCTCATGCTTGTACTCCCAGCACTTTTGGAGGCTGAGGCAGGCAGATTGTTTGAACCCAGGAGTTCAGGACCAGCCTGGGCAACATGATGAAACCCTGTCTCTACAAAAAAATTCAAAAATTAGCTGGGTGTGATAGCACACACCTGTAGTCCCAGCTACTTGGGAGGCTAAGGTAGGAGGATCGCTTGAGCCCAGGAGGCAGAGGTTGCAATGAGCCAAGCCAAGATCACACCACTGCACTCCAGCCTGGGCGACAGAGTGAGACCCTGTCTCAAAAAAAAAAAAAAAAAAAAAAAAAAAAAGGCAGACATGGTGGCTCACGCTTGTAATCTTAGCACTTTGGGAGGCCAAGGTGGGCGGATCACATGAGGCCAGGAGTTTGAGACTAGCCTGGCCAACATGGCGAAGCCCCATCTCTACTAAAAAAAAAAAAAAAAAAAAAAAATTAGCTAGATGTGGTGGCACACACCTGTAATCCCAGCTACTCGGGAGGCTAAGTCATGAGAATTGCTTGAACCTGGGAGGCTGAGGTTGCAGTGAACTGACATCATCGCACCGCTGCACTCCAGCCTGGGTGACAAAATGAAACTCTGTCTCAAAAAAGAGAGAGAGAGAGAGATAATATTTGCCCCTTGATACATTGATTCACACTTTTTCCATCCCCTAACCCCAATCCATAGTAAACTATTTAAATATTATAACACAGTAGAATTAAAAGCTTGTGTTGAATTAATATTTTGCAAATGTTAACCCATTAACAACAAAATTAAATGAATGTAATATTCTTTATCTCATTAGCAGAGACACAAAGCCCTAAAATGGCAACAAAGTTATTATATCTTCTGACTTATTCAATGGAAACAGAAGTTGTAACAGCATTCCTACAATTTGCTGCTGAAAAAAAATCCCACCCTTTCCCTTTTTTTTTTTTTTTTTTGAGATGGAGTCTCCCTCTGTTGCCCAGGCTGAAGTGCAGTGGCACAATCTCGGCTCACTGCAACCTCCACCTCCCGGGTTCAAGCGATTCTCCTGTCTCAGCCTCCCGAGTAGCTGGGATTACAGGCGCACGCCACCATGCCTGGCTAATTTTTTGTATTTTAGTAGAGTTGGGGTTTCACCGTGTTGCCCAGGCTGGTCTCAAACTCCTGAGCTCAGGCAATCCACCCACGTTGGCCTCCCAAATTGCTGGGATTACAGGCATGAGCCACCACACCTGGCCTCCCTCTTTTTCATCTTGATTCTGTATGTGTACATTTGTAGTACTTAGAAGTCACATTTCACAGGATTGTACCTACCAAAAGAGTCAGTATTGAGAATTTTGTATTTTGTACTTCTGCAAGAGTATTTTCCAACACTAGTGTATTATTAACAATAAACGAATGAACATTTGGTTTTCATTTGCTTGTTTCAACAACCATTTTGGCATGTATGTGGTGTTAATAGCTTAATGCTTTGAACTGCAGGTGCCATATCTTCATGTATTGTAAATGTTTCTGTCTGAAGCAGTTAGAAAAACTAATGGATCTACTTAGTTCAGATTTAGTAAAATTTTCTGGTCGTATGTGAAAGCATTAGTTTATTGAAGTATAAGAAAATCACTGATTACAAACTTTCAAGAGCACAAACATTTAGCCTCTATGGACATATTAGCTAGCCTATCAGAGGTATTATTGGGGAATAAAAGGCTAACAGTTTATGTACCTTTCTAATCAATGATTAATAAAATCTCTTGTAAGAGCCTGTGTGTTGTCACTGGACATTTTTATCTTACCTTAGGCTTTCTTATCAGCTGCAAAGCAGACTATCCTGAAATTCTTACCAAGATATGTGTTCTTAGGTTACCTGTGTATTAACCTGCTTAGAATATCCAGAAGAGAAGATGTCCAAATGTAATCTAGGCTGACCTTTTTCTGCCAAATTGTTTCAGTTGCAGATTATGGACTCTTGCCTTTCATTTTCATTATATTCTTACAGTTTTTTGTTTACTTCAGATCTTTAAAAACAAAACATTACAGGTTCATTTAAAGCCTCTTTATACTTTTCTTCTACCACTATTCTCCTTATCCCCCCCAAGAATTAATCACTACTCTGAAATTGGTAGGTATCCCTCCCATCTAAGTTTTTTTGTTGTTGTTGGGAGGGGGTTGTCTTTGTTTTTGTTTTTGTTTTTCCTGAGACTGAGTTTTGCTCTTGTTGCCCAGGTTGGAGTACTGTGGTATGATTTCAGTTCACTGCAGCCTCCGCCTCCCAAGTTCAAGCGATTCTCCTGCCTCAGCCTCATGAGTAGCTGGGATTACAGGGGGCGCACCACCATGCCCAGCTAATTTTTGTATTGCCCAGGCTGGTCTCGAACTCCTGACCTCAGGTGATCTGCCACCTCGGCCTCTCAAAGTGCTGGGGATTATAGACGTGAGCCACCATGCCCGGCCTTAAGTTTTTTAATCATTTAATTTTTACATCAAAGGTGTAATACGTATGCTTTGCAACTTTCTTTACCCATATTTTAAAAAATTCTGTTAACACATGAAGATTTGATTCCATTCCTCCTCTATTCCACTACATTAATATGGCAATATGTATTATTTTCCATCTATTAACTGTATGTGCATCAGTCAGGGTCCAATCTCGAGACAGAAAATACACAGTAATTTGATTAGAGGAAGTTTAATATGAGGAATTATTAAATGTAACAGGGGATTGGAATAATAAGGAATTGCCTAGTAAGATGTAAGGAGAACTCTAAAGAATAGAGGAATAACAGATATACATATATTTTTAAGGCAATACCACTAGGACTGAGAGTGTCTAAGAAAATCTACCATCCCCTAGGGCTGAGGTCCAGCTTGTTAAAATGAGCATAACCATGGGTCACCTGATGGAAGAAAAGTCATTGTCGTGCTAAAAATACACTCTCTAGAACTTGTCAGAGACCCACCCTCTGCGGTGCCAGGAAAAGCTGTACATAGGGAAGTTCTCACTAGAGACATTCTGCTAAAAAACCACAGGAGGCCAGGCGTGGTGGCTCATGCCTGTAATCCTAGCACTTTGGGAGGCCAAAGTGGGCAGATCACTTGAGGTCAGGAGTTCGAGACCAGCCTGGCCAACATAGTGAAACCCTGTCTCTACTAAAAATACAAAAATTAGCTGGGTGTGGTGGTGGATGCCTGTAATCCCAGCTACTTGGGAGGCTGAGGCAGGAGAATCGCTTGAACCCAGGAGACAGAGATGGCAGTGAGCCAGATTGTGCCTCTGCACTCCAGGGCAACAGTGACACATCATCTCTAAATAAATAAATAAATCCACAGAAGGAGGAGGAGTTGTCAGTGATGCTGCTGGCCACCAGGCACTGCAGGGTATGGACAATGGAGAAGTTGAACATGCTACCAGAGCCTGCCAAAGCAAGAACTCAGAACCTACAGTGTCTCTCCAGCACCTCTTTCTGACAGTTCATTGTTGTGCCAGCTGGCAAAGGAAAAATATTTTCAGAGCCCAGATTCATTTTCATAGAGCAGGCAAAAAGGATGAATTTGGAGCTGAGAGACAATAAGTTGCTAACTGTCACAGTCTAACCTTTTGGCTATTTGACGTCCACATGCACCTTTCTATACACATTTGAACTCTTGTTCATGGACAAAACAATTTTTATTTTTTGAGACAAGGTCTCTGTTGCTCCAGCTAAAGTGCAGTGGCACAATCATAGCTTACTGCAGGCTTTGAACTCCTGGGCTCAAGCGATCCTCCTGCCTCAGCCTCACAAGTATCTGGGGCTACAGGCACGTGCCACCACACCCAGTTAATTTTTAAAATTTTTTTGTGGAGACAAGTTCTCTCTCTAGAACTCAGGCTGATCTCAAACTCCTGGGCTCAAGTGATCCTCCCGCCTCAGCCTCTGAAAGTGCTGGGATTACAGGCGTGAGCCACCTCACCTGGCCACAATTTTATATTCTAAGAAGATACATCTATCCATCTTAAAAGTACTTGCTGTTTCCCCAAAATGTAAAGATACATAGTCCCAACAGTCATTGTTTCTATTGCTATTTTAAATACTTCTCAAATTCAGTCACAGTTCCACTGAATATTCTTACCTAAAGACTAAACTGTAAAATTATCTACCAACAATCTGTATATTAAAAAATGGAAAGGAGAGAGAAGAAGGATAGCATATTAAAATAAAGGTATTGGCTGGGCACAGTGGCTCACACCTGTAATCCCAGCACTTCAGGAGGCTAAGGTGGGTGGATCACCTGAGGTCAGGAGTTAGAGACCAGCCCAGCCAACATGGTGAAATCCCATCTCTACTAATAATACAAAAATTAGCCAGGTGTGGTGGCACACACCTGTAATCCCAGCTACTCAGGAGGCTGAGGCAGAAGAATCGCTTGAGCCCAGGAGGCAGAGGTTGCAGTGTGCTGAGATTGTGCCACTGTGCTCCAGCCTGGGCGACAGAGCAAGACTTTGTCTCAAAATAAATAAATAAATAAATAAAGGTGTGAATACAAGAAGCAAAGAGAAAATATGCAAAGCTACTTTGTTTCTGTGATTGGTCATTAAGGTTGTAGTTTATACCTATGGCTTCCTTCTGCGGGAAGCCAATTCCGTATTATTCTTGCCCTCAGTCAGAACTTCAGTTGCTGTGGGTTCTTTATGTGGTGGAATGACTGAAATTTTACTGCCAAAGTGTCTGAATCTTTATTGTTCTTACCCCTTCTCCTCCCCACACCTGTTTTTTGGTTGCTACGTAGTTTTCCATCAACCTTTACTATTGAAGATGGAAGAACTAGAGGTACCTCAGAGAATCTGGGTTCCAGACATAGTCCTCCTTTCTACCCTTGTGTAGCAACTCAGTTTCCCATTGGTCATCAGGATCATTCTCTCCAGCCAGTAGATTAACTCTCCTTTCTCACCTCATCCCCTTTTTTCCCTGCTTAGTTCAACAACATATGGAGCCCAAAATGTCCAGGTGACAGTCTCATCTTCCAAACCAAGGAAGAACCATTGTGGTGTCTCCTTGTGGAAGCATCCCCCTCTTGGGAACAAAGATCTCCAAACCATCAAAGCTCAAAGTTACCAGGATAGAGAGCGAACATTCTTCTAGTGGGTTATTGGGTGGAATAGTGAGAGGAGCCACTCCCACACCCACTCTTTGATTCCTGGACTATCCTGGCTATGAGGAAGACAGCACTAGATAGTGGCCTCTGATTCAAAACCTAAACTGCATCCTGTAAAGCAGAACCCATTTCTTTCAGGGTGTTGTCTCCAAGTCGACACTGTAACAGATTTTAGTGAGCCATTTCACCTTTCCGTTAAGCTAATTGCTTCTAGGTGATGGGGAGTGGAGTAAGACCAGCGAATTCTACGGCCATGAGCCCACTGCTTCACTTCCTTTGCAGTGAAGTGAGTTCCCTGATCAGACACAATGCAGTGTGGAATGCCATGATGGTCGATAAGGCATTCTGTGAGTTCACAGGTGGCAGCGCTGGCTGAAGCATTATGAGCAGGGAAGGCAAACCCACATCCAGAATATGTGTCTATTCCAGTGAGGATGAATCTCTGTTGTTTGGATAGTTTTATTCTGTCGGCATAAAAAAAACTGGGCACACAGGTTAATGACTAGGTTATCCTGAAATAGGCTAATGCATTATTCTTTTCCATAATAGCACATCTCATTTTGAAACAGTAGAACTTCATAAAAGTGAGAAAGAGAGTATGAACATTTTAATGGTAGGATTCTAAAGTGATTATGTCCCCTTAAGAAGGAAATATTTCCTTCTTGAAGGTAGAACTACCACCCCAACCATCCTAAAGAGACAGATGCCTGGCCAGACACAGTGGCTCACGCCTGTAATCCCAGCACTTTGGGAGGCTGAGGCGGGTGGATCATCTGAGGTCAGGAGTTCAAGACCAGCCTGGCTAACATGGTGAAACCCTGTTTCTACTAAAAATACAAAAAAAAAATTAGCTGGGCCTGGTGGCAGGCACCTGTAATCCCAGCTATTCAGGAGGCTGAGGCAAGAGAATCACTTGAACCTGGGAGGTGGAGATTGCAGTGAGCTGAGATCACTCATTGCACTCAGCTTGGGCAACAAGAGCGAAACTCCGTCTCAAAAAAAAAAAAAAAGAGAGACATGCCTATGGAGTTCAAAAGGAAACGCTGCATGTACTCCCACGTTATAATGAACACGTGTACATATAGAACTACACGCCAGGAACTGCACAGAGTGTTTCCGATGTATTCAGTAGTTCTCATATTCATCATAGGAGGCAGATACTCTTATTATTCACATTTGATACACATCAAAACGGAGGCATAATAGGGAAGTAATTTGCCCAAAAAGTCACATAGCTGGTATGTGGCAGACTTGACATTGAATATTCCAGTATCTACGCTCTCTTCGTTACCAACTATTCTGTCTTTCATAGTAAGTTTTATCTTAAACACCAGTAATTATTTCTAACATTTCACATGAGCTCCTCAAACAAAGCAGTTTAATGGGAAGTGGCTGTTAGGCAAATAAGATACAACCAAATACAAAATTTAACCACCCCTTGAGGGAAAACTTACAGTGTAGGTCAAAGGGTGAACTACTGATGGCGTTGCATTCCGAAAGATCGCCACCTGCTCCTGTCTGATGCTATTCTTTTTTCTTTCTTTTTTTTTTTTTTAGATGGAGTCTCGCTCTGTCATCCAGGCTGGAGTGCAGTGGCACAATCTTGGCTCACTGCAACCTCCGCCTCCCAGGTTCAAGTGATTCTCCTGCCTCAGCCTCCTGAGTAGCTGGGATTACAGGCGCCTGCCACCACATGGCTAATTTTTGTATTTTTAATAGACATGGAGTTTCACCATGTTGGCCAGGCTGGTCTCAAACTCCTGACCTTAGGTGATCTGCCCACCTTGGGCTCCCAAAGTGCTGGGATTACAGGCATGAGCCACCGCGCCTGGCCTCTGTCTGATGTTATTCTGCTTTGACTTTTCTTCCCCTCTCCTTAGAAAATCCCACAGAATGTAGGCACTGCTGTTGAGTTTGTGAATTTCTCTTTTTCCTAAGCCAGGAAGCTGTTTTCTCCTTCTATCTTTTGTTTTTCATCCTCCAGTTTCCTTTTACTCTTTAAATTGCTGCTTCATTTGCACCTGAGCTGTGTTCCCCTTTGGCAAGCTTTCCTTACCCCACAACCCATGCATCTGATAAATGTGTCTCAAGGTCCTTCCTGCCCTCTTCCTCCTTTTATGTTTCATAAGCTTCTTCAGTCCCTCAGAAAGAAGAGCACAGATAAACTCACAGATTAGTGTGATTACCTTTAGCTCTGTGAGTGGAAAGCTTGCCAGTCAAAACCAAAACCTGATCTCAAGAAAAAATATTTGTAACGTTATAAATGGGGAAAAACGTTTACATCACTGCCAGGTTTGTGCAGATGTCAGTAGCCTAGAGTGGAAATTCTGGGTCTCACTGTAGCAAGCTGCTTATTTCACCAGTCATCCGTTACTCAGAATTGAACATTAATTAGTCAAAAAAAGAACTTTATGTTTCTCCCTAAGTCAGAGAATTGTAGCTGCCAGGAGGTAATATAGCTTTAGACAGCTATGGCACAATAAGGAGTTTTGCAGGTCTGAAGGCCCCTGCAGTTGTAGAAACATGGTTGGTGTAAAAGTAAAGTTCCAGGCTGGGCGTGGTGGCTCATGCCTATAATCCCAGAACTTTGGGAGGCTGAGGTGGATGGACCATTTGTTGTTAGGAGTTCGAGACCAGCCTGGCCAACAAGGTGAAACCCCACCTCTACTAAAAATAAAATAAAATAAATTTAAAAAATAATAATAAATAAATAAAATAGCCAGGCATGGTGGCAGGAGCTTGTAATTCCAGCTACTCAGAAGGCTGAGGCAGGAGAATCGCTTGCACCCAGGAGGCGAAGGTTGCGGTGAGCTGAGATTGCGCCACTGCACTCCAGCCTGGGTGACAGAGCAAGACTCCATCTCAAAAAAATAAAATAAAATAATAAAAAAGAAAGTACAGTTCCAGAGTGATCTCATGTTACCAAGACTGCTTGCAATGGGCTCAGCTATGAGGTGGAGTTTGATAAACAGATGCTATGCTATCACTTTGGATCATCCCAGGGTAACAACACATTGATATCTGGTATCAGAATCTAGAATCAAATAAAGAGCAATGAAGCTGTTTAGAAAATAAGGAAACAGGAAGCAAAAATAAAAAAAATTAAAAAGTAGCTTTTTTTTTTTTTTTTGAGATGGAGTCTCGCTTTGTCACCAGGCTGGAGTGCAGTGATGCGATCTCGGCTCACTGCAACCTCCTGCCTCAGCCTCCCGAGTAGCTGGGATTACAGGCAGTAGCCACCACACCCAGCTATTTTTTATTTTTATTTTTAGTAGAGACGGATTTTCACCATGTTAGCCAGGATGGTCTCAATCTCCTGACCTCCTGATCTGCCCGCCTCGGCTTCCCAAAGTGCTGGGATTACAGGCGTGAGCCACCGCGGCCAGCCAAAAGTAGCTTTGTAACACCAATCATTCAGGTTTTGCATGCAGTGCAGACAGCAGAGGAAGCACACTTCAGTCCAAATGAGCTTGAAGTCCTTTTTCTGCAGATGTAGTTCGCACAGCTTTGACTGAACAGCTCCAATTTAGATTCCTGGACCCTACCTCATTTCTGGGGTTTCCTGGAGTGTGGCTCACTTAGAAGGAAGTCAACCAAATTTCAAATGGAGAGGAAAGACTAAATTGAATCTGGAGATATGTGCATGTGCCTCCCTTTTCTTTCTTTATGGCCCAGCTTTGTTTGAGCCTACTATCAAATGTTTTTGTTTCGTTTTGTTTTCTTGTTTTGTTTTTGAGATACAGTCTCGCCCTGTCGCCAGGCTGGAGTGCTGTGGTGCGATCTCAGATCACTGCAACCTCCAACTCCCTAGTTCAAGCGATTCTCCTGCCTCAGCCTCCCAAACAGCTGGGATTACAGGTGCGCACCACCACACCCAGTTAATTTTTGTATTTGTAGTAGAGACAGGGTTTCACCATGTTGGCCAGGCTGGCCTTGATCTCCTGACCTCAAGATCTGCCTGCCTCGGCCTCCCAAAGTGCTGGGATTACAGGCATGAGCCACCACGCCCGGCCCCAATGGTTTCTAAAGCATCTCCCAAAGCATGTCTACCCTGAGTGACAGAAAGCAAGTGAGGAAGACATCTGCAACACACAATGGAAGGGGAAGGCCTCTGGCTTTCTGATTCTGGTCCTGGCTCCATCATTTTCTTTTTCTTTTTTTTCTTTTTGAGACAGGATCTCACTCTGTCACTCAGGCAGAGTACAGTGGCATGATCTCGGCTCACTGCAGCCTCTGCCCCGCTGGTTCAAGCTATTCTCCTGCCTTAGCCTCCTGTCTCCAAGAAGCTGGGACTACAGGCGTATGCCACCATGCCTGGCTAAGTCTTGTATTTTTAGTATTTTTAGTAGAGATGGGGTTTCATCATTTTGCCCAGGCTGGTCTTGAACTCCTGGCCTGAAGTAATCCACCTGCCTGAGCTTCCCAAAGTGCTGGGATTACAGACGTGAGCCACCATGCCTGGCCCTGGCTCTTATCATTTTCTAGTACAGTACATCTTTAGCAAAGACCATTTTCTCATCCCTTTCGTCAGTACAGCACAGTACTGTACTGTTTCATTAGATGCCACTGTAACCTAGATGGCAGCTTAGGACTCTGTCCCTTGGAGATATGGGTGGTAGACTTGAGAAAAGATTTCAGAAAGCGGATGGAGGAGGGGTTTACACTGCCACAACACACACAAAAACTTCAAATAGAACAGTAAGCATTACCATTCTCTTG
Organism: Gorilla gorilla gorilla; assembly: GCF_029281585.2. Lineage (NCBI taxonomy): Eukaryota > Metazoa > Chordata > Mammalia > Primates > Hominidae > Gorilla > Gorilla gorilla. The sequence goes on along the minus strand of NC_073228.2, from coordinate 52,575,837 downwards.
TTTTTTCACCTTTTATATTGTGAAGTACATCATGGATACAGAAAAGTGTATTTAATATAAAACCATAGCTTAATGAATAATTACCAAATAAACTCCTGAGCTACCCACCACCCAGGTGAAGAAATAAAATATTGTTAGCATTCTTGAAACCCACCCCTTTCAGATGCTCAACCCCTTTCAGATATGATTCTCCTAATCATATCACTTTTCCACCAAAAAGGATGATTTCATAATAGTTATTTCCTTACCTTTCTTGGAATTTTACCGCCAAAGTGTAGATCCCTAAACAATATAGTTACTGTTTTTGAATGTTGTGTGCAGATAATATTGAATATATTCTTTTGTACTTTCTTTCCAAAGATTAATCTCCTGTAGTTTTAGTTCATTTATATCAATTGCTGTATAGTATTCCATTGTATGAATATACCTTAGTTTGTTTATCCATATTCAACTGTTGGTGAATATTCAAGTTGTTTCCAGTTTTTGGCTGTTAATGACATTCTACTAAAGAACTTTCCTAAGAGTGTATCCCACTGATCGACATGTGCATATGTTTCTCTAGGGTCTGTACCTCAACGTTGAATTTCTGGAACACAGCGTAGGCAAATCTTTGATTTGTAATGCCAAACTGTTATTCAAAGTGGCTGTACTAGTTTACCTTCCTAGCAGTAGTGTATGAAAGTTCCCATTTGTCCAGGTGCTCACCAACACTTGATATTGTCAGACTTTTAGATTTTACGGTGAGGGAATAATGTTATTTCATAGTGGTTTTAATTTGTATTTCCCTGATTAGTAATGGAGTCAAGCATCAGTTTATATATTTGTTAGCCATTTGGTTTTTCCTTTATGGAAAGTGCCGTTCAAATATTTTGTCTGTTTTTCTAATGGGTCATCTTTTTGTTATTGATTTGTATTAGTTCCTTATACATTCTGGATACTAGCCCTTTGTAAGTTGCATGTGTTTTAAATATCTTCTCCCACTCCATGGGCTTTTTACCCTCTTTATGATATATCTTGTGAACAGAAGTTTTTAATGTTAATATAATTATCATTTTACCTTTCACATTTAGATCTATAACCCATCTGGAATTTAATTTTTATGTATACTGTGTGATAGGGATCCTTTTTTTTTTTTTTTTTTTTTTTCTGAGACGGAGTCTCAACCTGTTGCCCAGGCTGGAGTGCAATGGCGTGATCTCAGCTCACTGCAACCTTCACCTCCCAGGTTCAAGCGATTCTCCTGCCTCAGCCTCCTGAATAGCCAGGATTACATGCGCCTGCCACCACACCCAGCTAATTTTTGTATTTTTAGTAGAGATGGGGTTTCACCATGTTGGCCAGGCTGGTCTCAAACTCCTGACCTCAGGTGATCTGCCCACCTTGGCCTCCCAAAGTGCTGGGATTACAGGCATGAGCCACCACACCTGGCTCATTTTTTTTTTCTTTTTAGAGACAGGGTTTCACTCTGTCACCCAGACTGGAGTGCAGTAGCAGTCATAGCTCACTGTAACCTCAAACTTCTGGCTCAAATTAACCTCCTACTTCAGCCTCCCAAAACGCTGGAATTACAGGTGTGAGCCACCATGCCCAGCCAAATTTCATTTTTTATCTACATGCTTATCCAGTTGTCTTGGCACCGTTTATTGAAAACTCTAGCCTTTCTTAACTAATCTTCAGTGACACTTTTCTCATATATCAAATGTCCATTTTTACATGGGGATCCATTTCTGAGATCTCTCTTTCATTCTGTTTTTCTGTCTATCCCTGTTCAGTGCCACACTGAAATAATATAGCTTTCAAAATCAGTCTTGGATCTGGTAGAACAAGTCTTTCCACCTTCTTCTTCTTCAAGAGCCTCATAGCTGTTTTTGCCCTTTGCATTTTAGAATCAGCTTATTAAATTACACACCTACATAAACACACACACACAAACACACACACTCACTCATTCACTCAACTGTTAGGATTTTTATTGGGATTGTACTGAATCCATAAATCAATCTGAGAAGAATTAACATTTTTACCATATTGTGTCTCCTAATCCTTCAATGTAGTATCTCTTCTTTTGTTTAAGTCTTTTCTAAGGTCTCTCAGTAAGATTTTTTTTTTTTCGAACAGAGTCTCGATCTGTCACCAGGCTGGAGTGCAATGGCGCGATCTCGGCTCACCACAACCTCTGCCTCCCGGGTTCAAGCGATTCTCCTGCCTCAGCCTCCCAAGTAGCTGAGATTACAGGTGTGCGCCACCACGCCCAGCTAATTCTGTATTTTTAGTAGAGACGGGGTTTCTCCATGTTGGTCAGGCTGGACTTGAACTCCCAGCCTCAGGTGATCTGCCCACCTCAGCCTCCCAAAATGTTGGGATTGCAGGCGTGAGCCACCACACCTGGCCTCAGTAAGATTTTATAACAATGTATTTCAGCTCTTTCAGACCTTCAGTTCAACATTTTCCTAAATATTTCATATTTTTGGTGCCATTATCATTGTATTTTTCAAATTTCATTTTGTACTTGTTAGTGGTATATATAGGATTACAACTGGTCCATACATTGATTTTACAAAATTGTCAAATTATTAATTTCATCATTTATCTGTAAATCTTCTGGATTTTCAATGTACACATTAGATCATCTGTAAGTAATGCAATATTTACAATTCTTACATATTTTGTTGCTTTTTCTTGTTTAACTGCATTTGCTAGATCTTCTGTACAATGTCAAATAGACAGTGATAGTGAATATCCTTGTCTTATTACTGATTTCAGAGAGAAAGCTTACAACATTTTACCATTAAATATGATATTTAATATACATATTTTGTACATACTCTTATCAGATTAAAGAAGTTTCCTCTTGTTCCTAGTTTTCTTTTCTTTTTTTTTTTTTTTTTTTGAGACGGAGTCTGGCTCTGTCCCCCAGGCTGGAGTGCAATGGCGTGATCTTGGTTCATTGCAACCTACACCTCCCGAGTTCAAACGACTCTCCCACCTCAGCCTCCCAAGTAGCTGGGGTTACAGGAACCCGCTACCAAGCCTGGCTAATTTTTGTATTTTTGTAGAGATGGGGTTTCACCATGTTGGCCAGGCTGGTCTTGAACCCCTGATGTCAAGTGATGTGCCCACCTCGGCCTCCCAAAGTGCTGGGATTACAGGTGTGAGCCACCACACCTGGCCCTATTCCTAGTTTTCTTGGAATTTTAATCATGAATGGATATTGAATTTTATCAGATGCATTTTTGTCTTTATTGAAATGATCCCATCATTTTTCTTCTTAAATTGCTAGTGTGGTAAATTACATTAATTTTTCAATGTTAAGCCAGCCTTGAAATCCCAGATAAATCCAGTTTATATTATTCTTTTTCTACGGTGATTTGGTTTGCTGATTTGTTTTTCTGTTTTTTCATCTAAGCTCACGAATGAGACTGGTCTGCATTTTCCTTTCTCTTATTGTTCTTGTTAAGTTTTGCTAGTGTTGTGGATGAATTGGAAAGTGTCCCTGAAAAAGTTTGTGTGAAATTAGAGTTACTTATTCTTAAATGCTTAATTGTATAACTGAAGAAACCATCTGGGCTTGGAATTTTCTTTGTGGGAATATTTTGTTTGTTTTTGAGAAAGAGTCTCACTCTGTCACCCAGGCTGGAGTGCAGTGTTGTGATCTCGGCTCACTGCAACCTCTGTCTCCCAGATTCAAGCAATTTTCATGCCTCAGCCTCCTAAGTAGCTGGAATTACAGGCATGCGCCATCATGCCCAGCTAATTTTTGTATTTTTAGTAGACACGGGCTTCACCATGTTTCCCAGATTGGTCTCGAATTCTTGACCTCAAGTGATCCACCCACCTCAGTCTCCCAAAGTGCTAGGATTACAGGTGTGAGCCACCATGCTTGGCCAATATTTTGTTCTTGATAGAGTATCCTTTGTTCTTAGAGGATTATTCATGTTTTCTGGTTTTTTTTTTTACTGTTGTTGTTTTTTGAGACAGAGTCTCGCTCTGTCGCTCAGGCTGGAGTGCAGTGGCACAATCTCTGCTCACTGCAAGCTCCGCTTCCCTGGTTCACGCCGTTCTCCTGCCTCAGCCTCCTGAGTAGCTGGGACTACAGGTGCCTGCCACCATGCCCGGCTAATTTTTTGTATTTTTAGTAGAGATGGGGTTTCACTGTGTCAGCCAGGATGGACTCGATCTCCTGACCTCGTGATCTGCCCACCTTGGCCTCCCAAGTGCTGGGATTACAGGCGTGAGCCACCGCGCCAGGCCCATGTTTTCTATTTTTTTCTGGGACAACTTTGGGAAATTATATTTTTTTAGGATAACACCCATTTCACCTAAAATTTCAAATTTATTGGCATAAAGTCATTTCTAATATCCTCCTGTCTTTTAAATGCCTGTAACATCTTTAGAACTGTTCCCTTTTCACTCTTAAAACTGATGATATTTGCTCCCTCTCTCTTTTTATCACTCTTGTCAAGCTGGGCACGGTGGCTCACACCTATAATCCCAGCACTTTGGGAGGCTGAGGTGGGTGGATTACCTGAAGTCAGGAGTTCAAGATCAGCCTGGCCAACATGGCAAAACTCTGTCTTTACTAAAAAATACAAAAATTAAACAGGTGTGGTGGTGTGCACCTGTAGTCCCAGCTACTCAAGAGGCTGAGGCAAGAGAATTGTTTGAATCCAGGCAGTGAAGGTTGCAGTGCGCCAAGATCGCACCACTGCACTCCAGCCTGGGAGACAGAGTGAGACTCCATCTCAAAAACAAAAACAAACAAATAAATTAAATTAAATATCACTCTTGTCAGAGATTTGTGAGTCATTTTAAAGGTCCAATGTCTGTCTTTATTGATCCTCTTAACGTTTTTGTTTCTTATTTTGTCAATTTGTGTGCTTTTTCTCCTCTTTTTCCTGGATTTATTTTGCTGGGCTTTTTTGGAGGGGAAGGGAGCGGCTTGTTGTTGGGTTTGTTTTGGAGTTTTCTTTGTTAGCTTTTTGACATGAATACTTAGCTTTTTGACTTTTTTTAGCTTTTTTTCTTTTCTAAAACAAACAAGGTGATACATATATTTTCTCTAAAAACAAAAGACTTTAGCTTAATTCCACAAGTTTGATATGTATATTTTTATTATCATTAAGTAGAAAAAAAATCTTATAACTTCCATTAGGATTTCTCCCTTGACTTTTGAGTTACTTGACAGTATGTGCCTTAGGCCGGCATAGTGGCTCACTCCTATAATTCCAACACTTCAGGAGGCTGAGGAGGGACGATCACTTGAGCCTAAGAGTTCAACACCAGCCCTGGCAACATAGTGAGGCCCTGGCAACATAGTGAGACCCCATCTCTACAAAAAATAAAAATAAAAAATTAGATGGGGCATGGTGGTGCGTACCTGCGGTCCCAGCTACTCAGGGGGCTGAAATGGAAGGATCACTTGAGCCCAGGAGGTAGAGGCTGCAGTGAGCCATGATTGCACCACTGCACTCTAGCCTGGGCAACAGAGCAATACCACACCTCTCAAAAGGAAAACATATGTGCCTTAGCCAGCCAAGCACAGTGACTCACACCTGTAATCCCAACACTTTGGGAGGCCAAGGCAGAAGGATCGCTTGAACCCAGAAATTCAAGACCAGCCTGGGCAATACAGGGAGATGCCATCTCTACAAAAAAAAATTTTTTAATTAGCCAGGCATGGTGGTGCACACCTGTAGTCCCAGCTACTCAAGAGGCTGAGGTGGGAGGATCGCTTGAGCCTGGGAAGTGGAGGCTGTAGTGAGCTGTGATTGCTCCACTGCACTCCAACCTGCGTGATAGAGCATGACTCTGTCTCAAATATATATATTTGTGGAAGATTACTTCCTCCAGAGATAATTTGTGTTTGGTTCTGACAGGCATCTGGGGGTACATTCAGTCCAAGACCCCCAAAAACCAAGTTCACAATTTCAGATTCTCTGGAATTCTCAAGAGGATACAAATGCAGGCTAAGTTCTGAGAAAAGACTGGGCTGTGGTTTTCTCAGAATTTTTTTTCCTTTCCTTTCGCTAACCTCTTCCTCACTTAGTACCAAGAGAGTCTTCCCTGCAGTCCCCTGGGGGTGGAGTAAGAACAGTAAGTTTACTGCTGATTCACCCTAACACTTACAGTGTAGCCTTTGAGATTAGTCTAATATGGTAGGGCAGGTTTCCTTTTACTAGACTCCCAAACTTGGATAGGCCCTTGGCCTTGGCTTCTGGAGCCATCAGTCCAGGAGGCTAGCCAAACCCAAACTTAGTTTGCCTGGATTTGCAAATATCAATCCCCCTCACCTGAGGCAAAATTACTTTAATGTTCTGATATTTCACTTACCTCTCTGGGTCTCTAGAAAGAAAGGGTAGGTCACAGAGTAACTTCACCTGCTAATTTATATTTGGGAAATGTTTGAATGGTTTATAACAAGCATACATTTCTTTAACTTTTAATTACAGTTTCTTTAAAAATATCAAATAGAACTAAAAAGCTGGCCAGGCGCGGTGGCTCACCGCTGTAATCCCAGTACTTTGGGAGGCCGAGGGGGGTGGATCACTGGAGCTCAGGAGTTCGAGACCAGCCTGGCCAACAAGGGTGAAACCCCTTCTCTACTAAAAATACAAAAATTAGCTGGGCATCATTGTGGGCACCTGTAATCCCAGCTATTCTGGAGACTGAGGCAGGAGAATCGCTTGAACCCAGGAGGCAGAGGTTGCAGTGAGCTGAGATCACGCCATTGCACTCCAGCCTAGGCAACAAGAGCAAAACTCTGTCTCAAAAATAAATAAATAAATAAATAAATAAATAAATAAATAAATAAAAGGCTGATGATAAAAACAGCAATCTACTGTCTACCCCTCAGTCCCACACCTCCCAGCCTGCACTCCTTTCATTGCTTTCTAGCTTCCAAAGATGTGTTAAAGTTTCTTATCTGCTGCTGCATTCTTTTTATCCTTGTAGGTTTATACAAAGCTTTTCTATTGCTTTACTGTCATTTAGTGAGGCTTCAAAAAACAAAATTAACATGCACAACCTGCCACTTTTAATCAGAAGTCCATGTATGAAATCCAGGCTGGTTTTGGATGTTAACATGGAGCGAATGGGATACATCAAAGAATGGTTGGCTGCTTGTTTTAAAGAGGTCCCACTGGTGACAGGATGGTAGTGGCGATGGCAGTGAGGACAGACTGGTGAAGGGAGAACCCAGGGGCTTGTGGGGAGAAAGGGCTTTTGTAGTTAGGAAGAGACAGAGGTAGGCCCCTCAGCCAGCTCCAGCAGGATAGAGACAACAACATACAGCGCACAGAGAATTCGTGCCTCAGGGTCATAGTCCATGTCAGGAGGACTGCTGGCCAGCTCATCCCAGTTCTGCTCCATGACAGATTTCACCTGGAAGGAAACCCACCAGATTGTAACAGCTAGGAACAACGATATACCAGAAATGGCAAATATTTGGCCACACTCCTTGCTGCTGAGCCGATAGGCAGACGTAATAATCCATCATGGCACTCTTTCCTGCAGAGCCCGGAGAGCTTCATACTCTCTCAACATAGTGGCAGGCTCTGCTAGTCAATCTGCATGGGAACTCAAGATCACACCAGCTGCTGTCCTGGGACTAACCAATTTGCAGCCCTCTCTTGCCCACAGATAAAAAACAGAGCCTAAAGAACCCACCACAAATTGTTCTGGCAACTCTCTGTCCAGGGAATTGTCACAAACCAGCTGCATGGATGTGAGCCGGCAGAAAACTATGGAATAAGAAGGGGCTGTACCCTGGGACTTCTGGGTCCCTTGAGAATATGGGCATTCCCTTCCACTATGACCATGGCCCTCAGCCCAGGCTGTCTCACCTGGTCCTTCAACAGAGGAAGGGTCCCCTTCTCCAGGGCCTCAGCCACAAACTGCTGCTCTTCAGACAGCTCTGGGGGCAAAGAAAGAGTGGTAAAAAGGAGAGATATATGGTGGGACAGGGCCTCAGTGGCTGATCACACCCAGAACATGCATCATCAAAAGGTTCCAGAGAGCCCCTGGGAGTGCTAGATGAGAGTTACTCCAAACAGGCCTCTGCTGTGACTCCTGCTTCCCTCTCGGCCTGCAGGAGTCACAGACGAGGAACCAGCCCCTCAATGCCTGGCCTGAGGAAGACATGAAGGAGTGCCCCCCATAAACTGTGAAGAGCAACATGCAGCCCCTCCTCCCAAGATGTGACTCCCCACAGGCCTCTCTGCTCACACTTCCTCCACCCCAGCCTACAGCGAGACCCTTCCTCACCTAGCAGGGCATCCAGGAAGTCCAGAATGGCTTTTGCACGTGCTTCTACCAAGACCCCAGCAGCATTAAAAAGGCTGCTTAGGAGAGGCTTGTCTGGGTCCTCCATGTGTAGCTCCCTGGAAATCAGGACCTCAGATACCTAGGGCCAGGAGGTGTGGGAGATGAGCAGCAGTCTCACCATAGCACATTATCCTCACTGTGCCAACTGCCATCCCCTCTGGCTCCTCTCTCTCTCTGCCCCAAGGCTTTCTTAGGTTCCCTTACTCTTTGCTCTAGATCCTGCCGAATCTCCTCCTTGCTGAGGCACTTAGCGAGGGAGTTTAGCATATCTTTTCTCTTCTCCTCTGTCAGGTCCTTGAGGACACCCTCCATGTCCTCCAACTTCTCCTTCATGTTTCTGGAATCCTCCGAACCCAAAGACTTTCCTGTAGAGGCAGCAATTGAGAACCTGGGCCACCCAGCCCAAAAGGTTTTATTTCTAAGGCTCTGTTATTTGTCTGACTGTCTTCTGGAGACCACCTCTTTGTATCTTCCCTTCCTCCAGTCTTTCCGTGTTAAAATTAAGCATCCTTCTTCCAAGATACCTACCATCATTGCCTCCCACTGACCCCACTTCCATCTTCCATCTCCCCAGCTCACCCCCAGTCTAGTCCCAACCCCAAATTCTTTTCCACCTCCTGGAAAAAAACAAAAACTTGGTTATTTGGCCCTTGCCATTCAAAGTGCAGTCCTCAGGCCACACTAGAAGTAATTAGGATTTGGAGAAAGTTAAAGCAGTGGTTCTCAACCTTGACTACATGAGAATCACCTGAGGAGTTATTACAAATCCTGATGTCCAGGCCACACCCCCACAATTAAGTCACAGTTTCTGGAGACGGGACTCAGTCGTCACTAGTTTTAAAGTTTCCTGGTGTGATTTCGGGGTATAACCAATGAGAACCACTGTGTTTAGAGGAGACAGATGCAGCCTCCAGACTAAAGTTGAAACCTGCTAGGCAGTGCCCCCCGACTTCCTACCCACTCAGCTGACCCCACCTGAGCAGCAGTCTTGAGCCACATGGACTCAGGGTGGGTTGGTGCAGCCACCCTGAACACACTTGGCTATCACCCTTACCTAAACAGGATGAAGCACCATCCTTCTCTACAAAGAGAGGAAGAGTTATTTCAGAATCTTCAGATCACCTCCAGTCCCCTGCAGACTTCTCTTCCCAGTGATGGAAGTTTTTACTCTTGCAATCTGAGCCCTCACTGCTGGTGCCAGGGAGCCTGCATCCTCATCAGTGTGTGTCAATGGGAAAGCACTGTATTTGCAGACCCTTCCCACATCCTCAAAAACAGGCAGTCATAGGACTGTGCCTAGATGATTGAGGAAGAAGCCAAGGCCCAGAAAGGGGGCAGCATACACTCAGTCGCTCCGCAAATTTGGGTCAGACTTCTCTATCCCTTTCCAAGCTCTCTTAGGCAGTACAACCCTGCTGGGATCAAGGGGAAAACCTAGAAATTCCAGAGGAAGCCACATAATTCAGAATCACAGGGACCTTCTAGTCTCACTCCTTTATTTTAAAGTCAGGAAAGGCTGGGCATGGTGGCTCACGCCTGTAATCCCAGCACTTTGGGAGGCTGCAGTGGGTGGATCACTTGAGTTCAGGAGTTTGAGAGCAGCCTGCCAATATATAGTGAAACCCTGTCTCTACTAAAAATACAAAAAAAACACAAAACTTAACTTGGCGTGGTGGTGGACACCTGTATTCCCAGCTACTTGGGAGGCTGAGGCAGGAGAATCGCTTGAACCCAGGAGGTGGAGGTTGCAGTGAGCCGAGATCACACCACTGCACTCCAGCCTGGGCGACAGAGCAAGACTCCGTCTCAAAAAATTAAATTAAATTAAATTAAAATAAAGTCAGGAAAACTGTGACTTGGGAGGCTGTAGAGCTAGTGAGTGGCAGGGTGGGACTAGACCCCGAGACTGCCTGACTCCAGTCCAGGACCCTTTTCACAGCCAGTGCTGTCATGCTGGAACTGGCCAAGTCATTTAATTGTGCTTCCTAGGCCAACGAGACTTCAGGGAGGGCTGTAAGCTCAGGATCCAGTTGACTGCCAGCACAAAGTTGTCCTAGGAGCAGCCTGGAAACCCTAGTCCAATGTACAATCCAGACTCTTCAACAGGCTAATTTTTCTCCTGCGCTTGCCATGGTTCCCACCTGTGGGTGCGTCTTACCACATCCTTGGACCTAACCACTCTATAATTCCATTTTTAAAAATAGTGTCTTTGCCCATTCTGAAATGACGAACAGGAAGCCCAGCAGCTCACTCACCTTCTGGAAAGGATTTTGTTTTGCCCCTGAAATGAATATCTAAACCAGCACCAAAAAGGGAGGAAAAAACAAGTTATTGGAGAGACCAGTTCTCACTCTGTAAGTTCCCTTTCTCCAGTCCCTCTCAATCCCTATACCAGCCTCCAATCAAAAAAAAAAAAAAAAAAAGACAATGTTTTTTTGTTTGTTTTTTGTTTTTTGTTTTTTTTTTTGAGATGGAGTTTTGCTCTTGTTGCCTAGGCTGGAGTGCAATGGTGAGATCTCGGCTCACTGCAACCTCCACTTCCCAGGTTCAAGCAATTCTCCTGCCTCAGCCTCCCAAGTAGCTGGGATTACAGGCGCATACCACCACACCCGGCTAATATTTATATTTTTAGTAGAGACAGGGTTTCACCATGTTGGCTAGGCTGGTCTCGAACTCCTGATCTCAGGTGATCCGCCCACCTTGGCCTCCCAAAGTGCTGGGATTACAGGCGTGAGCCACCACATCCAGCCAAAAAAGACAATTATTCCATTTGGAGACTGGGAGAGGAGTTAATGACTCTTATGTCATGTTCAGGCAAATCCTGGGTCAGCGGGTCCAGGTCCCCAGGTCAGAGCATGGAGCCTCAGTCCTTCCTAGTGCTGAACCCACCCTTTTCCCTGGACCCCTCCCCAACCTCCAAGCTCACCAGCCACCCACCCTAGGCTGAGAGAGCCTGGTTGAATCCCACCCCCCCACCTCACTGGTGTGTTTAGGGCCCCCCATCCTGTTCTCCATCAGCCTTTGCTTACTCATCGTCTCCTTGTTGGGGAAGACAAGCTGCTTTACTCGATAGCTCAGGACCCGATTTGGGGGGATGGTCACTTCCCTTTGGCCCTAGAAAAAGGAGCTCACATTGACGGATCCCCAGGTGTTTTTATATCATTATCTTGCCTGATCTCCCAAACAATCCTGTGAGGCAGTCATTTGTATCCCCATTTTATAGACGAGAAAACTGAGGCTCTGAGAGGTCAGCAGGTGAGCCAGTCTCACAGCTAAAAACAGTGGCAGAGCTGAAATTTGAACCCACGTCTGATGCCAAAACTCATCTTGTTGCCACTGTTCATTCAACAAATGTTTACTGAGGAGCTGCTTTGTTCTAGGCACCATGGCTCCTGTCCTCCTACCTCCTAGAAAGGAGACAGACAATAAACAAGCAAAAATACACCTGTGTAATGATGAACCATGGGAAATGTACAAAGAAAATGAAGGCTGGGTGCATGGCTCACACCTGTAATCCCAGCACTTTGGGAGGCCGAGGTGGGTGGATTGCTTGAGCCCAGGAGTTTGAGACCAGCCTGGACAACATGCAAGACCTCATCTCTATTTAAAAAAGAAAGAAAGAAAATGCAAACAAAAAGAGGGCACCGCTAGAGAGTAACAAGGGAAGGACTGGGCAATGCCACCCACCCTTTCTTGGGGCAAGGTGGCCAAGAGCAGCAGGGCTGCTCGGAGAGGAGTGAAGGAAGAGTCTAAGGCTGGCATCGCCTTGACCTGCAGGGTGTGGGCCAACACTGGCCTCCACAGTCCCTGCCTCTCAGGATCCTAACCTTGTGTTTATAGCTGAGATGGCCCTGAGAGATCTGGCTCCAAAATTTATATTGCCGGTCGCTTTTCAGGGTTTCCTCCTTTACCGTCTCCAGAGTTTCTGTCACCAGATACAGGTTTTCTCTCGTATTAATTGATCGGAATGAAAAGGGTAGTTCCCTCTTCAGCTTCCTGGAGAGAGCGGAGAGAGATGAGAGTTGAGGATCTCAGGGCCTTACCTCCCACTGACTCTTGTCCCTCTCTGTGAGCCAGCTCCTATTCAAGATTAATCACTTCTGAGACTGGAAAACCAAGGAACACAGCACCCCATCGCAGTTCACTTTACCCACCTCGGGGTGGAGGTAGGGGTGGGGTACAAAGTAGGGCGAGAGGCCAGGTACGGTGGCTATCGCCTGTAATCCCAGCATTTTGGGAGGCTGAGTGAGTGGATCACCAGGCACACATCTGTAATCCCAGCTACTCAGGAGGCTGAGACAGGAGAATCCCTTGAACCCGGGAGGCGGAGGTTTCAGTGAGCCAAGACTGCACCATTGCACTCCAGCCTGGGCAACAGAGCAAGACTCCACCTTAAAATAAATAAATAAAAACAAAGTGGGGCAAGAATTCACCAGCATTTATGGAAGATTACAATGTGCCAGCTGTGAGCCACGCTTTTCCACTTAACCTTCACATTCCTATGATGGTAGGCAGAATTACGTCCACTTTCCATGTAAAGACACTGAGGCTTAGTGACAGGTTGTGAATGGTCCAAGGTCACACAGCTAGTAAGTGTAGAGCTGGGATTCAAACCCTGGTCAGTGTAAGTCCAAAGAGAGTGCCCTTCCCGTGACACTGAGATAGGCATCTGTGAAGCCCAAGACACCCTCTTCTCTGACAAGGGGCTCCAGCTCCTTGCGCTGGTCCCTGGAGCCAGCTGCATCATCTGCCCTTAGGCTCATGAAGCATCAGATTCCATTCCCGCTGGGGGAAACTCATGTTGAGACCTAAAACAGTCTGATGGAGTTTCTATTTGCAATCAAAAGGCCCTCAAGGAAGACATGGGTCCCTGCCTCCGATGACTTTCCCCTACCTATCCAGTGCCCCACCCCACATACAGATACCAATACCCTCACCTGACAAACAAGCATTCTATAATAGAAAACACCGAGCTCTCTTAGAACAATTCTGAAGGCCTCTCCCCAGCAATACTGTGGTAGGGAGGGGTAATTCAAAGGACCAGTAAAATTTTATTGTAAGCCTTTGTTTTTAATTTATTAATAAAAAAGGGTGGCCTAGGCATGGTGGCTCACACCTGTAATCCCAGCACTTTGGGAGGCCAAGGCAGGTGGATCACCTGAGGTCAGGAGTTCGAGACCAGATCTCTCTCCAAAAAACCCTGGCCAATAGGGTGAATGAAACCCTGTCTCTACTAAAAATACAAAAATTAGCTAGGCGTGGTGGCAGGCACCTGTAGTCCCAGCTCCTCGGGAGGTTGAGGCAGAAGAATCTCTTGAATCCAGGAGGCAGAGGTTGCAGTGAGCCAAGAATGTGCCATTGCACTCCAGCCTGGGCAACAAAAGTGAAACTCCATCTCAAAAAAAAAGGAAAAGGAAAAGGAAAAGAAAAAAGGTACCCGCTCCACTCAAGGAGAGCAAGGCCAGGAAAACTGTGGGTCACCTTCCCCAGAGCTACTCCTCAATCTCCAACAATCCCAGCTGAAGAAAACAACAACAGAACTATTGCTGAGGGGATGGCTAGTGATGTCCTCTTGAATTGGAAGCACCTGCCCACCAGCTACCAGAACCTCTGTGGCACTGGATCGGTGCCACCCTGCTGGGGTGGGGTGGCTGTACTCCATGCAGGAAACGTCCTCCAAGGGGTTCTTTCCTTTCCTCGTGCTTCACTTCAGCTCTCTTTCACTCAGTACCTACTGTGTGCTTGGGGTCAATACAGAGAGGTTAGTAAAGTCAGTCCCTTGTCACAAGTTGCTTCCAGTCCAGTGGGAAAGACGAACATGGAAGCCACTGGCTTGCCCACAAGGCAGAGGGAAACAAGCACAAAATACTGATGTGGGCAGCTCAGTGCAGGAGAGCAGAGGAGAGCAAAGGAGAGTGCCTCTTAAACCACCAGGTTTGGAGGCGGAGGTTGCAGTGAGCCGAGATCACGCCATTGCCCTCTAGCCTGGCCGACAGAGCGAGACTCTGTCTCAAAAAAAAACAAAACAAAAACAAAACAAAAAAAAACAACCAGGTTTGTCCAAGTCAGAGGAATTAACCATCCTGGGGGACAGCAGGGATATGAGTGAACTGGGGGCATCAGAAGGCTTCCTGGAGGCTGCTCCTGGGTGAATGAGAAGGCTTTCTGGAAGCAGAGAAGAGGAAGGCGTGCTTGCGTAAAGGGGCGGGCTGAGGGAATCCTGGAAGTAGAGAGGGAGAGGCTGCCCTAGAGAGCCAGTCCCCCACAAAGCTCATGAAAAGCAGGGAAAAGAAAAAGAAAAATAAATAAATTTTAAAAAGAGCCGGTCTGCCACCCTTGAATCCCTTGGTGCCCAAGATGGGCTTCTTCCCCTCCTTCCCTGCTGCCCAACTCCAACCTCACCTGTTTTCAAGGGTAGCCAGATACTGCTGGGATATCCGGTTCTCCGATATCTTGATTTTCTGATGGTGGAAGCCCTGGAAACTGCCTGAAATTGTTATTTCTTTGGGTAATCTCACTATCAACTCTCCCGTTGAGTCTACATTATCCAGAATTTGAAACTCAGCCTTTTGACCTGGAAAGAGAATGGTAAAGGTCACTCTGGAGCGGACCCCCAAAATATCTCTCTCCAAAACACCCTCCCTGGGGCAGCCCCATCCTGGGCTCCGTGCCACCATCCCCCTCCCTTCTGAGGGAGCACCACAGCTGTGGCTGTCCAGGAAATGCTGTTCTCACCAGAAGCACAGTTACCTTGGGGTCACAGGATCCCAGATTTGAGCCCACTCCTCCACCTTCTTACCACATGACCTTGGGTAAGTCACTTAACTTCTTTGAATCTGTTTCTTCATCTATAGTAGGAGAATATTACTAATGTCTACTTCCTATATTTAGGGAAATTAAGGCCGGGCGCAGTGGCTCACGCCTGTAATCCCAGAACTTTGGGAGGCTGTGGCAGGCAGATCACTTGAGGTCAGGAGTTCGAGACCAGCCTGGCCAATATGGTGAAACCCCGTCTCTACTAAAAAATACAAAAAGTAGCCAGGCCTGGTGGTGTGTGCCTGTAATCCCAGCTACTTGAGAGGCTGAGGCATGAGAATCACTTGAACCCAGGAGGCGGAGGTTGCAGTGAGCTGAGATCACACCACTGCACTCCAGCCTGGAGGAGAGTGAGACTCTGCCTCTCTGCCTCAAAACAAAACAAAACAAGAAAAAGAAAAGGAAAAGAAAAGAAATGAAGAAATTAAATATAATGATGCAGTTAAGCACTTAACCAAGTGCCTGGCATACATTCTAACTGCTTAATAATTGTAAGCCAGTCTTGTAGGCTGAAACAAGACAAAGAAAAGTAAAGCTAAAGAAGTAGGAGCCCCAGCCAATTGGGAAATAAAAATTAAGCAGTTCTGGGTGGGCACGGTGGGGTGGCTCACGCCTGTAATCCCAGCACTTTGGGAGGCTGAGGTGGGTAGATCACTTGAGGTCAGGAGTTGGAGACCAACCTGGCCAACATGGTGAAACCCCATCTCTACCAAATTAGTCGGGGGTGGTGGCACGTGCCTGTAATTCCAGCTACTTGGGAGGCTGAGGCAGGAGAATCGCTTGAACCTGGGAGGCAGAAGCAAAGATTGCAGTGAGCCAAAATCAAGCCACTGCACTCCAGCCTGGGTGACAGCGAGACTCCATCTCCAAAAAAAGCAGTTCTGTCGCTGTTGTTTGTATGAACCACACAAGTATGAAGTGAGGCAACCCTGGAAAGTCACAAACATGCATGGACTCGGCCCTGATTGATCAGGCACTAATAAGGGCCTTGGTTCTGAGTCAGTTGCCACCCCAGGGTTCGTGGAGGATGTGTGGGCATGCTGAAGGGGCTGCGTGCCTTTGTCTCCAACCTCCCAGATGGGAACCTACAGGGGAGGGAGAGCTCCCACTGCTAGGTTTTGGAGGCAGGGCTGGATTTCCAAAGACAAATCCATTTTGGAACTGGTGGAAATGTGACAGAATTAGAAACAGTGACTGAAATCACTATTTGTGTGTACATGAGATACTAATGTCTTAGGGACCATTTGCTTCTTGAGCAGTGTAAAAGAAAAGAAAAATATCAGAGAGAAAAAGAAAAATAAAAACTATGTGCACAAAGAGTACTATATGAAGAAGAGGAAAAAGAGTAACTTCTGATAGAGAAACCTGACAAACATTACCTCAGCCAAGTGATCAAGGTCAACATCAACAGTGATAGATCATGTTGACAGTACATACCCCTGATGTGATGTAATAGGAATGGTCCTTTACCTCTGTGGTCTTCCTCCCCAAGACCCAGAACCCAGTCTAACCATAAGAAAAAACATCAGCCAAATTCCAACAGAGGGACGTTCTACAGTATCCCTGACCAGTACTGCTCAAAACTGCCAAGATTATCCCAAACAGGTAAAGTCTGAGAAACTGTCACAGCCAAGAGGAGCCTAAGGAGACATGACGACTAAATGTAATGTAGGATCCTGGATGGGATTCTGGAATAGAAAAAGGACACTAGGTCAAAACTAAGATAACATGGGCTGGGTGCAGTGGCTCACACCTGTAATCCCAGCACTTTGGGAGGCCAAGGCGGGCAGATCACCTGAGGTCAGGAGTTCAAGACCAGCCTGGCCAACATGGTGAAACCTTGTCTCTACTAAAAATACAAAAAATTTGCCAGGTGTGGTGGCAGGCACCTATAATCCCAGCTACTCGGGAGGCTGAGGCAGGAGAACCACTTGAACCTAGAGGTGAAGGTTGCAGTGAGCCGAGATCGCGCCACTGCTCTCCAGCCTGGGCAACAGAGTGACACTCCATCTCAAAAAAAAAAAACAAAAGTTAATATGAATAAAGTATGGACTTTAATAACAAACACAAAATCCTATGCACACTTTTTTTTTTTTTTTTTTTTTTGAGACGGAGTCTTGCTTTGTCGCCAGGCTGAAGTGCAGTGGTATAATCATGGCTCACTGTGCAACCTCCACCTCCCAGGTTCAAGCAATTCTCCTGCCTCAGCCTCCCGAGTAGCTGGGATTACAGGCATGCGACACCACGCCCAGCTAATTTTTGTATTTTTAGTAAAGACAGGGTTTTGCCATGTTGGCCAGGCTGGTCTCGAACTCCTGGCCTCAAGTGATCTGCCCGCCTCAGCCTCCCAAAGTGCTGGGATTACAGGCATGCGCCATCATGCCCAGCTAATTTTTGTATTTTTAGTAGAGACAGGGTTTCGCCATGTTGGCAAGGCCAAACTTGAACTCCTGACCTCAAGTGATCCACCCGCCTCAGTCTCCCAAAGTGCTGGGATTACAGGCGTGAGCCACTGTGCCCAGCCCTATGCACACTTTAACTGCACCATCAGCATTATACAGTTACAAAATAACCCATTTAAATAGGGAGCAGACCAAGCTAAAAATCAATTCAAATTACCAATTCCCAACATTGTAAGGATTTTCTTTTTAAGTTTGGTTTCACCTCTGCCTCCGAATTTTGTATGCACACAGATGAGCTTTTCCTTAAAGGAAGTTGACTGACTTAGTCAATTTTTTTTTTCCAGACTTACACTTTGCCCTGTCCCTGGGGAGTAATATTATTGTGGCAAAACATCCTAGTTCTGGGTTAAAGTATTTTTCCATTTTCAGTGAATTGATCATTTGGCAAACTGATTTTTTTTTTTTTTTTGAGAGCTGGCTTTTAGCAAATTGGCTCTTAGCAATTTACTTTTCAGAGAATTGACTCAGTCTTTGAAAGATGCGAATCTGAAATTTCTCCAAAAGCCCCTTGCTTGCTTAACAAAACTCTGCTTGTGGAAAGGTCCACCACCTCCAAGTAATCTGGGTACTGCTCTTGGTCACTTAAAGCAGTTCCTGGCACACTGTAATACTCTAAAACTGCTCAGGGCTGTTAGAGCTCTTTTCCGTCTCTTGGCATGAGACCTCATAAAAAGAAATGGACTGTATCAGAGAGGTCTGAGCTATGAACTCCTTGCTATTGTTCATATTATGAAATATTTTTTCACATTATGAAATATAATGAATTCCTCACCATATTCCAGTGTGGGCTCCAAGTGAGAGTTCAACACTTAACCCTGGGGCTTCTGAAACCCAAGTAACCCAGGAATAACTGAGATCAGAGGCAGGGGGTTGGAATAATTGACTCTTCCATAAATTCCCTCAATACCTTAGGGATTTCTGCTCATCAGCAACTTCCCTTTCAGTCTTGATAGCCAAGGAACATGAAAGGATAATAAGAATCACCACCGACCACCAGATGATGGGAGATAACTTTTATTGGGTGCTCCTTTTGTGGCAGGCATGGTGATAAATGATTCACATAATTTGTTCTCATTTGATTTTTTTTTTTTTTTTTTTTTTTTTTTTTGAGACAGAGGCTTGCTCTGTCTCCCAGGCTGGAGTGCAGTGGCGTGATCTCGGCTCACTGCAACCTCCACCTCCCGGGTTCAAGCAATTCTCCTGCCTCAGCCTCCTGAGTAGCCAGGACTACAGGCGCATGCCACCACGCCTGGCTAATTTTTTGTATTTTTTTTTTTTAAGTAGAGACGGGGTTTCACTGTGTTAGCCAGGATGGTCTCGATCTCCTGACCTCGTGATCCACCCACCTTGGCCTCCCAAAGTGCTGGGATTACAGGAGTTAGCCACCGCACCCATCCCTCATTTGATTCTTACAACAGTCCTCTAGAGTTGACACAGGAGGAAACTGAAACTTAGAGCAATAAAACAACTTGTCCAAAGGTTACCCAGCTGATAAGAGGCAGAGCCAGGCTTTGAAACCAGGTGCTTCCAGCCCTAAAGCCTGCATACTTTCTTAACCAGTAAGCAAACTGCTCTCATTTACTTATTCATTTAAATGATAAACACATGAGAAGAGCTCGCTAAATTAAAAGCAGATTATTTTACAAGCGAAAAAATGGAAAAGGAAGACCATTTAGGAATGGTTTCCAATGGAAATAAATCTCCACTTCTCCCACTCTCCTCCCACCATGCAGCTCTTCCGTGCATTTCTTAAATTAAGGTGTGTGGATGTGTACAAATCCCACAGTTTCGTTGTTGATTGGTTGATAACAATGGGGAATTGAGAAGGAGATGGAGTACAAACGGTCAAGGCCTCCTGGCTGGCCACCTGTCATCTACCTTATACTGACCTTGGAGCCCAGAATCCAGTTCATCTAACCACTTGTCCCCATCTGTGTCCAGAATGTCCATCAGGGTGAGGCCTGTTGTGTAGTGCCGGCATCCAAAGAAAGTTCTCTTCTCCCCCACCAGATGGAAGCAGCGGAATCTATCAGCATCAACGAGGCTTCTAACAGCAATCATATCCCCTCCAGCATCCATCTCCTTAACTACAATTCTTGTGATTTCCTCAAATACGCTGAACATTGCGCCTGGACCAACTCAGAAACAGAAGCCAATTTCAGTTTTTGGGAAGAGGGTATTGGTTCAAGTATTTAAATCTTCCACATTTGGCAGCCTGAGGTGTCAGGCCTCTGAACCCAAGCTAAGCCATCATATTCCCTGTGACCTGCATGTATACATCCAGATGGCCTGAAGCAACTGAAGATCCACAAAAGAAATGAAAATAGCCTTAACTGATGACATTCCACCATTGTGATTTGTTCCTGCCCCACCCTAACTGATACGATATAGTCTCCCCCCGCCCTTAAGAAGGTACTTTGTAATATTCTCCCCTGCCCTTAAGAAGGTACTCTGTAATATTTCTCCACCCTTGAGAATGTACTTTGTAAGCCTATCCCAAACATATAAGAACTAATGATAATCCCACCACCCTTTGCTGACCCCTTTTTTGGACTCAGCTTGCCTGCACCCAGCCTTGTTGCTCACATAAAGCCCGTTTCGTGGACTCTCTTCACATGGATGCACGTGACATGAGGTCAAGGAAGAGCCAAAGGTTCCAGGACAATCAGTACCTGGAATGATCTGCCTGCCTTACTTCTAGAATGTGAGGCAGCCATGACTCAGTAAAGAGGGCTAAACATCACAGATCCCAGATTCTCCTCTGCCCCTCATGGTACCCATCTGGAGGAAAAAAGTAGCAGCTATTGCCCCAAATAGACAAAGTGAGACCCATTTTCTACATCTCCCACAGCAGAGTTTCCCCTTGTTCCAAGGGGCCCAAGGGATGGAAAGGCAGGCCCACCATACCCCAGCCAGACTAGCCCCAACGTTGACGAACAGAGGAACCAGGGAGGAATGACGGGCACGGTTGCCAGACTTCACATTACTAACCTCAACTGGTTGTTTCTTCCCTTGGCTCTGATTCTTGGGCTCCCTGCCTTGCTGTATTCTGCAAGGCAATTGGATGGGTGCCTCCCTACCAACAATTTCCCAATGAGGTGGTGGTAAATTGGCCTCAGAAGAAACAACAGCTTCCTGGGATCCACTTCCCCATCCTACCTTTGGCCACCTTCCCCTATATCCCTTCTGCCCGGCACAGGCACTTATCCACTCACTGCTTCCTCCTCTGTCTCTGCCCCCATCATGGTGGTTGACTCTCAGTTCACTACCAACCTGGGAATTCTAGGTGTCTGGAAAGACAGTACCCGGGAACCACAGGCCCATCTCAAGTGGTACCCACCTCCTCTCTGACCT
This sequence comes from Gorilla gorilla gorilla, assembly GCF_029281585.2. Taxonomy (NCBI): domain Eukaryota; kingdom Metazoa; phylum Chordata; class Mammalia; order Primates; family Hominidae; genus Gorilla; species Gorilla gorilla. The sequence continues at coordinate 52,554,883 of NC_073228.2, read as the reverse complement.
CAGCTGTTCACCAGAAATGGAAGTTGTGAGAATCCCCACAGATCTCTGCACAGTTCCTGGCCTCTGAATCTCAGGAAGCTAAAATAATGAAATTGAAAGTTGTCCAGGTGTGGAACTTCCTGGACGGGTGGGTAGGGCTGGGTGCCCCACCTCCCAAGCCTTTAGATAAGCCACCTTATAACTGAGCTGGAGGCAGATTAAGGCCAGAACTCCTTTTTTTTTTTTTTTTTTTGAGACGGAGTCTTGCTCTGTCGCCCAGGCTGGAGTGCAATGGCGCGATCTCGGCTCACTGCAAGCTCCGCCTCCCAGGTTCACGCCATTCTCCTGCCTCAGCCTCCCGAGTAGCTGGGACTACAGGTGCCCGCCACCACGCCCAGCTAATTTTTTTGTGTGTGTGTTTTAGTAGAGACGGGGTTTCACCGTGTTAGCCAGGATGGTCTCGATCTCCTGACCTTGTGACCCACCCACCTCGGCCTCTCAAAGTGCTGGGATTACAGGTGTGAGCCACCATGCCCGGCCAGAACCCCTTCTTCTTCTTGTACCTAGGGAATGGGTAGGAGATCCTGATATGTATTCTAGGTGAGTGTGGGCCAGACAATGGTGCACACCGTGGCGCCCTGGGCCATGCAATCCAGTGTGTTTGGAATAGAGAAATGGAATATGAGTAGGTATCAAGTGCCAGCAGGCAATGGCTGTGTCTGTGCCAGGGACATGAGGACCTTAACCCAGCAGAACCAGCTGCCCAAATGCCATGCGATGGTCAACACTGAAGACCCAGGACAACAGCAGCTAACACCTGGAGGGAACAGGGTGGGCCTGTAAGGAGCACTCAGCCTCCCTCCCCATCCCGTGCTCCCGTGTACACTCTCAAGGAGATGCTGGTCTTCCTTATCTGGATGCCACCTGGCTTCTCCACCTACCTCCTTCTCCAGGGAGAGGCCTCTGACCTCACCCATGTCCTCTCTCAGAGATAACCACCCGGGTGAGCCCAGCCTGTCTTCCAGCCTCTGCATGCCTCAGTTCTGAAAGAACATTTGAAGGGATGACAGGCCAGGCGTGGTGGTTCATGCCTGTAATCCCAACACTTTCGGAGGCCGAAGCAGGCAGATCACTTGAGGCCAGGAGTTCAAGACCAGCCTGACCAACATGGCGAAACCCCGTCTCTACCAAAAAAAAAAAAAAAAAAAAATTAGCCAGATGTTTTGGCACACACCTGTAATCCCAGCTACTCAGGAGGCTGAGGCATGAGAATTGCTTGAACCTGGGAGGCGGAGGTTGCAGTGAGCCAAGATGGCGCCACTGCACTCCAGCCTGGGCGACAGAGCAAGATTCAGTCTCAAAAAAATAAATAAATAAATAAATAGACGACAGTGGTGGTAGTAACAATTACAATTATAATAATACGGCTACCATATATTGAGTATTTACTATATGCCAGGCACTGTGCTAATGCTCACAACAGCCCTAAGAGGCATTATCCTTACACAACAGTGGAATAAACTGAAGCTCAGAGAAGTTGACACAGCAACATGGCTAATAAGCGGCAAAGCTGGGGTTTGAACCCAGATCGTTGTTGATGTTCTCCAGCACCTCACCCTGACTATACTCTTGCAGGCTGGTGAAAGCAACCAGGGCACCCCTACTCCCAGGAGTGAAAGCAGTGGCTATATTTCTCTTTCCAATACTGTGTGGGCTCTACTCGGAGAGGTGTGGTGGCTGGACTTGGGCAAATATCCCACACTCCCTGACACTCACTCCAAGGGTGCTGTGATGCTGGACCGGGGCTAGAGACCCCAGGCTGCTGGGGACAGCTTCTCCCTTCTACCTGGGACTCTGTGCCTCTCCTGGCAATAGCAGCTGATACTCCCCAGAACACGCTGGAAGGTCAGTGCCCTCGTGAGATAAGGATTCCTTGCTATAGGACTCCTCTCTCTCCTAGCCATGTTGGCCTCAGAAAGTCCCCAGAACCTCTTCCCCTGCCACTCAGGCTTATGGTGGGAGGAGGAAGTACGAAAAGTCCCCTCCACTGAAAGGCCAGAAGGAAACGCAGCGCTCCCAAGGGAGAGGTGACTGGGGAAAGGCCTTGGGGAGAGAAGTGAGAAACTGGAGAAGGGCTGGGGATTCACTGGGAAGGACTGGGCACCACTTGGGACCCCGGCTCCATGTGTAAACCATTGCTGGAGTGTCCCCCTCCTTGGCCATGGCACAGGTCACCCCAGCCTCTGGGGCCAAGGCGCAAGACCTGTCGGAGAACAGCCAGGCAAAAGCACAGAGAATTTTGCTCTCTGACTACCGCTGCCGCCGCCAGTTCCCTCACAGCCCCCTTGGGGGATTTCCCTGCTGAAGCCAGCAGAAAGCCCAGCAGTCCCAGCACCCCTCCCGCCACCGTCAGAGCTGCACTGATGCCCCACCAGCACCTCAGCGGGAGCCGCTGCCCACACCCCTGCCCCCTCCCCTCAGCCTTCCAGGAAGCGAAGGCCAGACACAGGGAAACAGAAACATGTTGCCCTTTTATTTGCGTTTCTCAGAATACTGTACAAAGGGAGTAAAAATCCTATTCACACTTTGCTTAGAAAGATTTTAAGGTGAAAGTTCCCTATGATACACGGGGTGGGAGATGCAGGGTCAGGAGGGAGAAAACAGGCCCAGTGACCTCTCCTGTTCCCTTGGACCCCTGGAAGAGGACACAGGGACCCACACCTTTTCAAAATTAACACTGCCCCTAGTCCGACTGGGGAGGGGAGAAGGCTCCAGCCCAGGCTCAGGCTCCTGGCCTTTCTTCTCTGCAGGCTGAGACAGTGCCTATAGGCCACGCCTTGCCCCTTCCTCTGTGCTGCTTGAGCAGGGATCCTACAGGACTCTCACCACAGACCCCACATGGGGTGGCCTCACAACGCCACATGTGCCTGCCACATGAGAGGCCCTGCCCAGTGCCAGTCTGCATGAGGAAGTTAAGGGGTGAGGGCCTGCAGAGGACCACAGCACCCATCGTTTCTGTCACAGCTTCCCCATACCCCCGCAGGAGTCAGGGCCAAGTTGGACCTGTGCTTACAATGACTCACGGGCCTTTTCCCCACCTGTCTACCCAACAGCCAACCCAGGAGTTAAACCCACAGCAGCCTCCCTCCCCTATTACTATCACATTCTGTGGGTAAATTAACCCTCCAAGCCTGCTTCCCTCCCTGCCCACATCCCAAAGGAGATTGGGTCTAGCTTCTGTCCCTACCCCTCCCTCCCTTACACCAGTCCTCTGCTGCTATGTGGCCCCATTCTTCTAAGTCTCAACTCACTAGCTCTCCTACAGCTCCCCAACCTCCACCAGGCCAGGATGGCAGCAGCCCTGGCCCCCTCACCTCTGGGACCAAGCCATCTACACTCTACCCCATCTTCCCCCAACCTGACCCTCCCCACTCCCAACCAGGACCCAGGGTGGGTTGCAGGGAAGCTGCCAAAAGCCTGGGACTTGGATTAGACAGCTCTCTACCCAGAAGGGCAAAGCCCCATCCCACACTTGCTTCCATACACAAAAGCACACACTGCGTGGCATCGAAAAAACCTAGGAATCACAGTGAAACAATCCAGAAGCCGTACCGCCCTCTGCTCCCTATGCAGGGGTTAAAGTGCTTTGGCTGCCTGAGGGCAAACAAGTGAGCAGGGGTTTTTCCCCTGGCCTCCTGTCGCAACTGCGTGGTCCATGTTCAGCCCAGGAGCCCAGCCCATTCCATGACCAACTCCATGGAGTCTCTATTCAAAAAGCAAAAGGAAAAGATCAAAAAATTCAGAAAAGGTCAGAGCCCGGGGGGCCTACCCCAACCCCACTACAAGCTACTCCAAGTTGGCTACTGGGGGAAGCGAGGGGGGAAATTAGGCCAGAGGCTCAACCCCCATCTCTGGCAGTGTCCAGAGGCTTCTTCTTTCTGTCTTCAGTGTTGCAGCACATGCCTTTTACCCTACCCCTCCCCTGCCACCCTGGGCAGGGGAAGGGGCTGCACTCTCAGTACTTATTGATTCCAAAAATCCGGACTCCGTGGAGCTGGGGCAGCTTGGGGATAAGCACGCTCATCAGGGACACGGTGTTGAGCACAAAATGGATCTGGTCGTACTTAGTGTAGAAGCTGGTGAGGAAGTACCTGGGAGGGGAAGGGTGGGGAGAGATATAAAAGACTGTTGGGAGGACCCCTTCCTCCCTCACTTCCTGGGTGGGGAAAGGCAGAATCCTGACAGCTAAGGAGTTACAGAAGAGGTTCCCAGACCAGCGTTAAGAAGCAAGAGCTCTCAGGCTAAAGGGGCCCCTCCTGGCCCAGCGCCGCCCCCACCTCCCAGCTTCACCCCAAGCCTGTAGGCCTATCTCACTAGCAGGAAGGAAGCTCCAATGGAGGAAAGATGGGGCCAGGGAGGCCCAAAGCCTGAGTCCAGTGTAAGACCCAGGAATATTCCAGCTTCCTCTGTTCATCCCTACACCAGGAGCCACGGCAGGGTTAATAAGCATGGCTGGGCCCTGAGGTCCTCCAGGCCTTGCCCTGCCTGCTGGTGTCTTCCTGTAGCCCAGGCACTCACAGCACGATGGGTGTGATGGTCAAGAACTTCCGAGAGGCCGTGAACTGGACCCCATAGTCCATCTGCTCCCAGTGGGTTAGCAGCCTCGCCTTGCCCTGGTCTGGGGTCTCAAAGGGTGTCCCCTTCACCGTGTGCAGGAAGATATACATGCCCTGGAGGAAGAAGTCTTTGTTAGAGGATACAAAAGGAAAGGCCCCCCTGCCCAGCTCCTCCACCCAGTCACAGACACAAGTAACTCCCAGTGATCTGGAGCCTCCCTCTGCTGGGCAGGGGGATATGGGCTGGAGGTCAGGATGGAGCAGCTGGGAGTATGGCAGGAGAAGAACAAGGGGACTCCCTGGGGGACGGGCTAGGCCTGGCATGAGAATGCACGGTGGGAGTTGGCCACAAGATAGGCACCGAGATGCTGCCCCCCTCCAGGCCACTCATAGCCCCCTGTGCCTGTTGGGAGGAGGCAAGCGATGGGACTAAGCCCTGCTTACCCGACAAAGAGTGCAAGGTAGCAAGTGGTGAGGGAGCAGAGAAGGGCAAAAGTGGAAGACGGTTCGAGAAGCTAACTTGAGAAAGGGGCATTTCTGTATCAGCCTAGGCACCAGGACTCTCGGGTCCTGGGAACTCTCTGGAGCCCTTTGTTCAGCTCTCAGGAGCACATCTTCCAGGCCAACAGCCACCCCACCCTAGAGATGTGCAAAAATCTGCAGATTTGATTCCTGTCATGGTACACAGGGCAGGAACCCAGAAGGGGGAGCAAGGCAGAGAGGTAAGGGCTAGGCCTGGGCTCTGGAGGCAGATGTTGTCAGTACATCACCCTGACAACTGGGCCAGGCTCGACAGGCTCCTCCTATCCCTCAGCCCTGCCAAAGGGCAGCCCACAGGGCAGGGGCAGGGGCAGGCAGCAGACAGGCTCTCACCATGTTGTGAATGAGGTTGGTGAGGGTCCAGACGACAGGGACACTCACAAACGGGATGCTCAGCAGCACGATGTGGAGGAGACCGATGGCCAGCACGTAGGAGAGCCAGATGCCACGGCTGTTCATCACCCGCGTGTTGGGGTTCACCTCGCTGTGCGCTGTGCCCACATTCATCCTGCTGCCCCTCTCCGCTGTTCTGCAAACAAGCAGCACAGGTCAGACAGGTCACACTGCTTTCCCTGCCCCCTCTCACCCTCGGATCCCGCTGGGAGGCAGGCCCTTGTTTCCCTGAGAACTCCAGGCAGTTCCACTCTTTTGATTCTGAAGCATGGAAAGTGGAGAAAGTCCATGTGGACTTAGCTCTACTCATTTCCTGCTGCTGGGCTGGGATAAACAACAGGCTGCCCCATGCATCATCCCATTGGGACAGGGCCCTGGCAGGGCATCGGAGGACAGGTCGTCAAGAGGCACGCAGCCCCAGAGCAGAGAAGTCAAGGCCCATCCCCCAGCCTCACCCCCTATGGCACTCCCATGAGGACCCTCTGCCGACAAAGCCCCAGGGAGAGAATTCTCACTCAGCACAACCCCTGCTGGACTGTGTCTCACTGAGGGCCTAATGTGGGACATCTACTCTTAAGCTCTTCCCATCAGGAGGGAAAGGAAGTGAGGCCTGTGGGTACAGGCAGCAGTGGATGAACTATTTTGAGGTCACTGCATCCACTCACCTCCTCTAACTTTTTCAATTCTGGATCTCCCCAAACCCCAACTTAGGAGGACTGATCAGGTAGAAAGAGGGAAGTGGGGAGGGAGGAAGGGAGGAAGAAAGGAGAAAACAACAGACTAGGGACAACCTTTGCCCAGACCTGGAAGGCACCCCTCCTGGGTGACACAAAACAACCCATCCGGATGTTTTCTCCATTTGGCAGCCACTCAGGCCAACCCTTGTGATGCTACCCACTCCACTGCCAAACCACCAGGGCCCTTTTCCCCACAAGAGAGGCGAGGATAGAGAACGTGGCCAACACCTGTAACTCCCACAGAGAGCTGGAATCCACCTCAACATATGTCTCCCAAGGGCACAGACTCGAACCTGTGGCCTCCCTCCTGCCCCCGTTCTTCTCTGTCCTGCCCATCCTCACCTCAGTCTCCCCTCTCAGCACCTGTTTCCAGGTGTATATTAATTAGCACCATGCCTTCCCCTGCCCAGCACCAACGGTAGGAGTCCTGCAGCAGGAGGAACCAGGAGGTGGCCGCAACCCACAGTGAGCAGAGGGAAGTAGAGAAGGAAGGGGTGGAATGATCTGCCCCTTATCCAGAGTTTGGCCGTCCCCAGATCCCTGAGGGCCCTGTGACCAGGAGAAAGTGGAGACAGATGGCACCTGTGTACTGGCTCACCTCCCTATCTGAGATAGGGTCCTGCTTGCTAAAGACCGTAAGGTCATCACCATGGTAACAGCCCCATCTTTCCTGGGAATGCAGAAAAAGAGTCCCAGATGGAGATATTCTAGAAGTACCCAGAAGGCCACCTCCCTCACGCCCCTGCAGCAACCCCGTCAGACCCAGATGCTATCTATCTCTGACTAGGATCCTAGCCAAACCTGCACAGGAGACTGAGTCCTCAGGGGCCAGTTCTTTACTTCCAGGATAACAGGAGCAAGTTTCCTCTTCTCAGACAGCTCCAAGCTTAGAGACCTCAGAGAAAATGTGACCCACAACACGCCGTCCCAACAAGCAAACACCCGTGCGCCAGCCTGGGGCACATTCTGATTGAAGTGATGCTCCTGGGACCCATCAGCGCAGCCCATTAGGCTGGGTAATTGAGCCTAACAGAAATTCAAGTATCTAGAAAGCCAGAGCTGGCTCAGATTGTTTATCTTCCCAGGGCCTTGGGGCTTCAGTTACTCTAGCAGCCCCTGGGACAGCTGCTACGCAAAAGCCTCCACCTGAGAGGGGAGGGCGGCATGTGGCTGACAAGTGAGGGCTCTGAAGGACTTAACTCTGACTAAGGAGAGGGAAAGAGCTTCCCAAGTCTGACCTGAAACTGCCACCCCATCACCTCTCTGTAACCCGCACCTACAGGGGTGCTGGTATAGAAAGCCCACTAACCCTTCCTAGTATTTGTCCAGGAGTGCCAAAAGCCTTGGGGAATCCCAGATCACAGGACCCCATACGCCTTTCTGGCTTTCACAGGGCAGCCAACAAAACTTGATGAGCCTAGGAAAAGCCTAGACCTAGGTCCTAGCCGACACCCTCAGAAGCTTCTTCCTGAAGCCTAAACACTAGGTGCCCTGAGAGCAGGAAACCACCAGAGACCCCTGAAAAAGAAGAGATCAATAAACTAACAAAAAGACTGGCAATGAAGAAACACTCTTGAGACTTTCGTGTGACTATGGATACATATCACTTCCATTAGTAAAACAACCAACTGGCCCCTACGCTAGATGGGGAGAAACAGAGAGAAGAGGCTGGCAGAGGTCGACTAGGTCTACAGGAGTTGAGCCGAAAACTTCTGCTGCCATAGCTGGCAGGTGGCTGCTTAGTGCTGGGCCCTGATGTGGTTTCATAACCTGCCTCAAACCAGAGCCTGCAGCAACTCTGTTCTGTTAACCACTTTTTTGCTGGTAGCTCTTTCCCTCTCCTTCCCTCCCCACCCCCTTGGCTCCACATACAAATATCCGGGCCCAGCCAGTATGCCAGACACTCAAGCCAAGGCTGAGCACCACCAGGGCAGCCACCAGGTGAGCCCTTCCCATTCCCTCCCCCAGGAAAGAGCAGCCCTCACAACAGCAAACCTCCTGTCTTCTGGAAGAGGAGCACAAAACATCCAGGCCTGGATGGGGACCCCAACGGGGAGTCCGGGGCAGCACGTCACAATGCCATGTCCATTCCGCCCACCCCCCAAGCTGCAGGACCACAGCTGATAACCTCTCAACTTTGGCCCAGCCACCCCGACTGGGGGAGGGCGGTAGGAGCGGAAAGCGAGTGCCCAGGCGAACCCGCACTAAGCACAGGAGAGGAGGAGCGAAGAGGCGGAGTCCTCACTGTTGTTGGGGTTTTCTGAGTGAGACCTCGGGCGCGGGGCCGGGGGGAGGGGTCCCGCTCTGTTCCCCAGCCTGGGTCTTCGCACTCGGAACCCGGTCCGGTCCGGGACCCCACAGCCATCTCCACGCGTTCACCCAGCCCTGGAGGCAGCCAAACGTTTATCCCCGAAGCCGAGCCGCTCCCCGCCTCCCACCCCTAGCCGAGGCGCTCCTCCCGACGTTCCACCCCCGGCCTCCCGCTCGCACTTTATTCCTTGGCCACCTCCCCAGCCGATGCACCCCCTCGGCTGATGCACTCCCTCCACCCCCCACTCCCTCTGCCCCCTTGTCTCCAGCCCGGGGCGCCTCCCCAGCAGCCCCCACCTTCTCTCCCGCCCCTCCCCTAGTCCTGGGGCCTCTTGGTTCCGTCCGGGCTCACCGTGTGGGGCCGAAGATCAACGGCCCGGGAACGGTTCCCGGGAGCGGGGGCCGCTGCTGCTCCAGCAGCTGTAACAACCCGCGGCTGCAGCCTCCCCGCTGGCAGCTCCGACCGAATCAGCGCTCCGCGCCGGTCCCCGTACGTCACCGCCCCGCGCCGGCACGCCCGACGCCTTCTGGGAGTTGTAGTTTCTTCCGCTGGCTCCGGGCCGGCCCTCCCGAGCCTCCTGGGAGTTGTAGTTTTTCCTGGGCTCCGTTCCCGGCCTCTTCGGCGACGCACGGTTGGAAGTTGTACCGTGACGTGATGGTCAGATCGGATGATAGAATTTTGGTGCGTAACAATTCCAACTTTTGCTTCTGTGCCCTTCAAGTGTATTTTATCCGTGCCCCAGTTTGCAGATGAGGAGACTCGGACTTGTAAGTAACTTTCTGTAGGTCTTTGCTGGGTCCTAGACTGGATCGAAACCCAAATATTCTGACCCCAACTGCAGGGTTTTTCCACTGCACCTGGCTGCCTCCGCCCTGGCCCCAGATTGGCTCCTCCAGAAACAGACTAGCCCGGCCCTTTGCCCTGCTGGGCCCTCCTGGGAGAGTGCTTTTCACAACATTGGCTGGGATGAGGGTCTGGAGGGCCCAGAACGGAGCCTGCCTTCTCCTTCTCAGTCACGCTTGGCCCAGGCTGCCCCGGGGGCCACATCCTTGGCCGCCCCGCACCTGACGTGAGAAGAGGCTACGTATCATAGATTCCTCTATCAGTAGTAAGGAGCCTGAGTTTCTGTCTCAGGTCAGCTTGTGTGGCTTTGAATGAGAGGCTCTGGTCTGCAGTTTTCACATCTGCATCGTCTAAAGGCAAGGGCACAGACTTTACTGCCTGGTAGACATGGGGTAGGCCCTCCTTTATTGGCAGTGTGACCCTGGGCAAATTACTTGTCTTAATCTCCAATTCCATACCTGTGAAACCCCACCTCCAAGGTTGTGGGAACCCAAAAGAATGTATGTAAAGCACCTGTTGCATTGTAGGAATCTACTTAATATTACTGTAGGAGGTTGAACTAAATGGCTCTTGAGGTCTCCTCGGTCACTCCCATTCTCCATGTCACCAAGAGGTCTTGTCTGGGTAGTTTCAACTCCTTACCCAGCTTCTTTCTAAGTCCACTCTATGCAGGGCAGGGCTGGAATAGCAAGATCAGATGATGTCATGGCATGCCAACCTGACTCTGAATGGCAGTTCATGGCACCCTGAACTGAAAGGGAGGGAACAGGAAGGAAAAGGCTAGCCCAGGGAAACTGGGGAGCACTTTACTCGGACTACACCTACCCTGCCTTCCCCAGGGGGCTGCCAGGAAACAGTTGTCACACAGCTGGAGTGGGACCCCCAGAGGCACTTAGTGGTCACCAGGCAGGTGGGTATTTGAACCACCCAGAGCAGAACAGGCAGCTTCTTCAATATTTCCAGGGCCAATGGCCCCAAAAGGGCTCATCCCAAGATCGAAATAATCATCCGAGTCTGAAATAGCTCTGCCTATGTCCTGTGGAAGTTTCTCCTGGTTTGTGGAGGTGCCTTTCCTTATAGTCATCTTTCTGCAGATATAAGCAAACCCAGCGTTGTTCTTTTCACAGAAACCTCCCCAGCATTAAGGCAAGAAAGGTGTCTCTGTTTTTTCCGAAGTGTGCCTGCTTGGCTCCTTTGATTTTTCTCTGGGATTCTTCATCCTCCATCAAGTTGATCGATCCCTCTGGATCTTGGTCAGTTTCCTGACATCTCTATGAAGTTCAGTGACCCAGACTGAGTCCACATCTCAAATAAGGTTCTGACTAATGCAGAGTCTAACAGAAAGATTACTGGACATGTCATGCACTATTAATAACTCCTGTTATCGAGGATTTTTTTTTCACAATAGGAATGAACAGAGTTCTGACTCACTCTAGGTTTGTGGTAAATTGCAGATCACTTTCTGCTTTATTTAGCCGGAGTCCCTGTCATCATCTTTCTCCTTCTCTCTTGGCCCTCATAATTACCATATCTTCCCCAAACGTTCTTCAGCTGTGAATAGCCCTAAGCACTATTCAGAGTGAGTGACAGCTCTCTTATTTCGTGCTGGGGGATATACAAACCCTTGGACAAACAATTGTCACTGTGTGCCAAGAAGCTGAAAAATTCTTCATGCCTCAGAGCCATAATTACACTTTTGGTAGCATATTCTAAGGAAGTCATCCCATGTACAGGAAAAGCTGCAATGTGTCAGGATGTTCATTCCAGCAATATTTATAGTAGTGAAAAACTGAAAGCAACCAAATGCCCAAGAAAAAAATTACAGTATATCCACTGGATGGAATAGTATGAAGCCATTTAGGACAGATTGTGAAAACCCTGTGGCAGTATGGGGAATGTTTGCTAAGTTATATGAAAAGATGAGGACACAAAATAGCATAACATACATTCCCCAGGGATATAGTCAGCAAAGTCTAGAATGAAGAAAATTAGGACAAACACCCAATTCCCTTAACAAATAAAACTGGGGCCAGGTATGGTGACTCACGCCTGTAATCCCAGCACTTTGAGAGGCCAAGGCTTGTGTCCAGGAGTTCGAGAACAACCTGGACAACATGGTAAAACCCCATGGTCTACAAAAAATACAAAAATTAGTTGGGCATGGTGGTGTGTCTATAGTCCCAGCTACTCAGGAGGCTGAGGTGGGAGGATCAATTGAGCCCGGGAGGTCAAGGCTGCAGTGAGCTGTGATCGTGCCAGTGCATTCCAGTCTGGGCAGCAGAGTGAGACCCTGTCTCAAAAAAAAAAAAAAAAAAGGAAAAAAAGAGGGGGAGAGACTTACAGATTAAAATAAATTAAATGATATATCGACTAAAAGTCTTATTTGGATCCTGATTCAAGCAAACTGACTTTAAAAAAAAAAAAAAAAAAAGGCCAGGCATGGTCACGCATGCCTGTAACCCCCGTACTTTGGGAGGCCAAGGTAGGCGGATCACCTGAGGTCAGGAGTTTGAGACCAGCCTGGCCAACGTGGTGAAACTCCGTCTCTACTAAAACTACAAAAACTAGCTGGGTGTGGTGATGGGCGCCTGTAATCCCAGCTACTCGGGAGGCTGAAGCAAGAGAATTGCTTGAACCCAGGAGGCAGAGGTTGAGTGAGCCAAGATTGCACCATTGGCACTCCAGCCTGGGCGACTGAGCAAGGCTCTGTCTCAAAAAAAAAAAAAAAAAAAAAAAAAAGATTTTATTAAGTTATCAGGCAAATTTGAATACTGACAAGGTATTCAACGATATTAAGGAATTCTAAATGTTTAGGCGTGATATGGAATTGTGGTAAGGTTGTTTTTTTAATTTAAAAAGTCCTCTATGGCCGGGCTTGGTAGCTCATGCCTGTAATCCCAGCACTTTGGGAGGCTGAGGCAGACAGATCACCTGAGGTCAGGAGTTCGAGACCAGCCTGGCCAACATGGTGAAACCCCGCCTCTACTAAAAATACAAAAATTAGCCAGGCGTGGTGACAGGCGTCTATAATCCCAGCTACTTGAGAAGCTGAGGCAGGAGAATCGCTTGAACCCAGGAGGTGGAGGATGCAGTGAGCCGAGATCGTGCCATTGCACTCCAGCCTGGGAGACAAGAGTGAGACTTCATCTCAAAAAAAAAAAAAAGTCTTCCTTGGCTAGGTGCGGTGGATCACACCTGTAATCCCAGCACTTTGGGAGGTGAGGCAGGCAGATCACAAGGTCAGGAGTTTGAGACCAGCCTGGCCAGCATGGTGAAATCCCGTCTCTACTAAAAATACAAAAAAATTAGCCAGGCATGGTGGCACGTGCCTGTAATCCCAGCTACTCGGGAGGCTGAGGCAGGAGAATTACTTGAAACTGGGAGGCAGAGGTTGCAGTGAGCCGAGATCATACCACTGTACTCCACCCCGGGTGACAGAGAGAGACTTCGTCTCAAAAAAAAAAAAAAAAATAGTCCTCCTTTCAGACATACATACTAAAATATCTGTGGATGAAATGATACAGTGATTGCATTTGCTTCGAAATAATCTGGACTGGGAACCATAGGGAAATAATAAGATGAGCCATGAGGTGATAATTATGGAAGTTGTGTGATGAGGACGTGAAGTTCCTTATATTATTTTCTATACTTTTTTTTTTTTTTTTTGAGACAGAGTCTCACTCTGTCACCCAGGCTGGAGCACAGTGGTGCAGTTTCGGCTCACTGCAACCTCCGCCTCCCTGGTTCAAGAGATTTTCCTGCCTCAGCCTCCCGAGTAGCTGGGATTACAGGTGCACGCCACCACATTCAGGTAATTTTTGTATTTTTAGTTGAGACGGGGTTTCACCATGTTGGCCAGGCTGGTTTTGAACTCCTGACTTCAAGTGATCTGCCCACCTTGGCCTCCCAAAGTGCTGGGATTACAGGCATGAGCCACCACGCCTGGGCTATTTTCTCTACTTTTTTTGTTTAAAACTGTTCATAATAAAAAGTCTAAACCTGCATATACATTAATGATTAACTTAAGCCAAAATAGAGCAGCACTGGTAACATCCTCTGGCACCAGACTGCCAGGGTTCAACTCGCAGCTCCTCTAGTTACCAGCTGTGTAACCTTAAGCAAGTTACTGAACCTCTCTGTGCTTCAGTTACCTCGTTGCTAAAAGAATTGGCAAGTGACACTGGTGTTCGGAAAAAATAAAGTAAATGAAGATGGCGATGATCATGATGATACCCTCCTCATGTTGTGGATATTAAATGGGTCAGTAAATGTGAAATGAAACGCTCAAAACAATTCCTGGCACATAATTAAGTGCTCAGTATGTGTTGCCTTTTATTAATTCATTCCACATTTGAATGATATTTGAGCATCTACTTTACTAGGTTATGGAAATTCAACAAAATAAAAACAGACCTTGGGCCGGGCACTGTGGCTCAAGCCTGTAATCCCAGCACTTTGGGAAGCTGAGGCGGGAGGATTGCTTGAGGCCAGGAGTTCAAGACCAGCCTGGCAACATAATGAGAACCCCCCCCAACCACCATCTCTATAAAAAATAAAAATAAATTAGCCGGGCATGGTGGCATGTTCCTGTAGTCCCAGCTACTCAGGAGGCTAAGGCGGGAGGATCGCTTGAGCCCAAGGAATTCGAGGCTGCAGTGAGTTATGATCTCGCTAGGAATTCGAGGCTGCAGTGAGTTATGATCTCGCTAGGAATTCGAGGCTGCAGTGAGATATGATCTCGCTATTTCACTCCAGCCTGGGCAATAAAGCAAGCCCTGTCTCTTAAAACAACAACAGCCGTTCGTGGTGGCTAGCGCCTGTAATCCCAGCACTTTGGGAGGCCGAGGCAGGTGGATCATCTGAGGTCAGGAGTTTGAGACCAGCCTGGCCAACATGGTGAAACCCCGTCTCTACTAAAAATGCAAAAATTAGCCGGGCATGGTGGCGCGCCCCTGTAATCCCAGTTACTAGGAAGACTGAGGTGGGAGAATTGCTTGAACCCGAGAGGCGGAGGCTGCAGAGAGCAGAGATGGCGCCATTGCACTCCAGCCTGGGCAACAAGAGTGGAACTTTGTCTCAAAAAATAAAGAAAGGAAGGAAGGAAGGAAGGAAGGAAGGAAGAAAGACAACAACAAAAAAACCTTGAATCAGGATGAAGGGATTTAGAGTGATCTTTTTCATTCTCTAGTTTCAAACTTCATGTAATGTGATATTACTTTTAAATTTTTTATTAAAATTGTTTAAAAACAAAATGAGTCTGCCACAGGCTCTTTCTGCCCTCTGGGAGTTCCTTAGGCTGCTGAGGTAGACACATTCCCCAGCCTCAGTGTGCTTTCATCTGGTGATCTGGGAGTGGTGATGGGGCCTCTGCTTGTGAGACATACACCGTCTTGTCGGCTGAGATAGGTTGATAAACAAGGAACATGTTCCTGGGATGCTGCTGGCCGTGTTCAGAAGCTGGGAGAAGGGATGTCAAGAAACAGTGCCTCGGGCTGGGTGCGGTGGCTCACGCCTGTAATCCCAGCACTTTGGGAGGCCGAGGCGGGCAGATCACGAGGTCAGGAAATCGAGACCATCCTGGCTAACACAGTGAAACCCCATCTCCACTAAAAATACAAAAATTAGCCGGGCGTGGTGGCGGGCGCCTGTAATCCCAGCTACTCAGGAGGCTGAGGCAGGAGAATGGCGTGAACCCGGGAGGCGGAGCTTGCAGTGAGCCGAGATGGCGCCACTGCACCCCAGCCTGGGCGACAGAGCGAGACTCCGTCTCAAAAAAAAAGAAAAGAAAAAAGAAACAGAGCCCCTTCCCCTGGGGGAAAGAATACCACCTCTCCACTCCTACTCCTCCCCTCCTCCCCCACCTGCTTCCTGAAGGGAGGGTGGTGAGGTCATGTCCAGAGCAAGTGCAAGGAAGGAAAGAACTGCTTATTTCATTGACAGTTGTGTTTTTATTTTTGTTTGGGTGGGGGATACCCCAGGCATGTGGTGGGAAGAAGGAGGGGGAGGGGAAGGCAGATGTTAAGCAGACAAAGGAGCAGCGAATGACCCTCCTGAGAACTACTGAGCCAGTCAGAAGCCAGGAGTGGGTGCGGGACTGGCAGCATCGCCAGCGGGCACTCTGTTCTGCCTCCCTCGCCCAGTCCTGTAGTTGGCTATTTTGGGCTGTGGAGAGAAAGGGCTGAACCGGTCAGGGCCACTGGGCCCCCATCCCCCAGCCTGTGCCTGGGAACAAGAACCTCCCTGGGGAACCAAGTGCAGGGAGGTACCTTAGGAACCCTTCAACCTGCATAATCTTTGATATGGACAATTGACACTCTCCCATGAACAAAAGCAGTTAGAAAACTGAAAATATTTCAGATCAAAAGGGCAATGGATATAAAAACAGTAAGTTCAAGACAAGACCCCCTAGCTCCCTGCCAACTGAGTTCCTACTCCTAGCCTCACCTGTCTAGAAATCTGGGTGGCCACCGTTCCCAGATCACCTTCTTCTGCCTAAGGCCAGCTCATCCCTCAGTAACAATCACAGCAAACATTATTGTTTGCTATGTTCCAGGCACTGGTCAAAGGGCTTTATTTGTCTGTTACAGAACCACCTCCCCCTGGGCTGCTAGACTTGCTCCCTGTCTCACATTTGCATTTCCTGAACAGAGTGAATTCTCAATAAATGTTAACTGAACTATGTAACGGAACTGTTACCAGAAAGGGGTCCCGATCCAGACCCCAAGAGAAGGATCTTGGATCTCATGCAAGAAAGAATTCAGGGTGAGTCCACAGTGCAAAGTAAAAGCAAGTTTATTAAGTAAAGGAATAAAATAATGGCTACTCAACAGACAGAGCAGCCCCGAGGGCTGCTGGTTGCCCATTTTTATGGTTATTTCTTGATGATGTGCTAAACAAGGGGTGGGTTATTCATGCTCCCCTTTTTAGACCATTTAAGGTAACTTCCTGACGTTGCCATGGCATTTGTAAACTGTCATGGCGCGGCTGAAAGTGTAGCAGTGAGGACCACCAGAGGTCACTCTCGTTGCCATTTTGGTTTTGATGGGTTTTGGCCAGCTCCTTTACTGCAACCTGGTTTATCAGCAAGGTCTTTATGACCTGTATTTTATGCTGACCTCCTATCTCATCCTGTGACTTAGAATGCCTTAACTGTAGGGTTCAGCCTCATTTTACCCAGCTTCTATTTAAGACGGAGTTGCTCTGGTTCACACGCCTCTGACAGAACTGCACGTCCCAGACCACAGCCACACAGCTCTCCCTTGTTCTTGCCTCAGCCTCGTACCCTTTTCCATCTGATGGACTCCTATACACCCCTCAAGGCCTACCTCACCTGTCACCTTCTCGGCGCAGCCTTCCCCAGTGTCCAAGCAGAGTCCACCGCTTCATCCTCCAGGCTCCTGTGGCCCTGGCAGATCCCTCAGCCCAAGCCTTCCCTTAGGTGATCAGAGGGCTATATTTGTGCACACACCAGTCTTCCCTCATTGGTTGGGGGACATTTAGTTCTCAGCCAGGCGCGGTGGCTCTACACAAAAATACAAAAGTTAGCTGGGTGTGGTGGTGTGCGCCTGTAGTCCCAGCTACTTGGGAGGGTGAGGTGGGAAGACGGCTTGAACCCAGGAGGTTGAGGCTGCAAGTGAGCTGTGATCATGCCACTGTGGTCCAGCCTGGATGACAGAACGAGACCTGTCTCAAACAAAAGAAAAAAACAACAACAACTCTGAATCCCCAATGCCTAAGAGGCCCTGGTACACAGTACATGCTCAGATATGTGTTAAGTAAATGAGACAGTATCTCCAAGCATGGCAGCATGAAGTGTATGTATACACCCCTTGCTCTTTTCTACAGGGAACAATAGCAGAGGTCTTTGTTGCCCTCTCCCCGAAACTGCCCAGT
This sequence comes from Gorilla gorilla gorilla, assembly GCF_029281585.2. Lineage (NCBI taxonomy): Eukaryota > Metazoa > Chordata > Mammalia > Primates > Hominidae > Gorilla > Gorilla gorilla. The sequence continues at coordinate 52,537,571 of NC_073228.2, read as the reverse complement.
AACCTGGCATTAGACGGGTCCCTGGCTGACCTGATAGATAAAGAAGGTAGCCCTTCCTTATCTATCTTCTCTATCTATCTATCTGCCTACCTATCTATCTATCTTTTTCCTTTCAGTTATCCCCCCATCCAGGCTGGACCTGGAGGTCTCCAACATCAGGGAGGGAAGGGGATGGAGGCCTGCTGAACTTCTTTCCCCTGTGGTCACTTATTGGGGATATAGAGTTACCACCCTTGGAGGGAGGAGCTGTGACTCAGACTGCCGAGGGTGGGAGGCTAAGAGGCTCACTTTCCTGAGCCCTGAACTTGGGAGCCAGGGCCCTGCCATGCCTCAGTCTCTTCCCTGCCTGCCATTCTAGACACGTGGAGCATTAGGCTAGAAGGGATCTCAGAGACTGTGAGGGTCCAGAAAACAGAAAGGACGTGCCCCGTGGCATAAACATCTGCTGGTCTTGGGCCTAGCCCGAGAATTTTCCCAGGCACTTCACAGGCCAAGACAAAGCGTGAGACTCCCCGGTGATGGCTTTTCCAGACCCATGCCATGTGTCCCTCAGGTCTTTATCATCTCACACCTAGACCTTTGCCATAACTGGTTTTCCTGCCACCAACACATCCCCGACACAATCAACAGAGTGATCCAGACATCAAATCTAATTTTAAAACCTTTCAATCTGACCAGATGCGGTGGCTCACGCTTGTAATCCCAACACTTTGGGAAGCCGAGGAGGGTGGATCACTTGAACCCAGGAGTTTGAAACCAGCCTGCTCAATATGACCAAACCTCATCTCTACACAAAAATACAAAAAAAAAAAAAAAAAAATTATCTGGGTATGGTGGCATGCACCTCTGGTTGTAATCCCTTGGGAGGCTGAGGTGGAAGGATCTCCTGAGCCTGGGGAGGTTGAGGTTACAGTGAGCTGTGATGCCACCACTGCACTCCAGGCTGGGAGACAGAGTGGGACCCCGTCTCGAAAAAAATAAAAATAAAAATTTGGCCGGGCACAGTGGCTCACGCCTGTAATCCCAGCGCTTTGGGAGGCTGAGGTTGGAGGATCACTTGCGGTCAGGAGTTCAAGACTAGCCTGGACAACATGGTAAAACCCTGTCTCTATTAAAAAAAAATAACATTAATTTAAAAAATTGGCTGGGCATGGTGGTGCACGCCTGTAATCCCAGCTACTCGGGAGGCTGAGGTAGGAGAATTGCTTGAACCCGGGAGACAGAGATTGCAGTGAGCCGAGATCAAGCCACTGCACTCCAACCTGGGTGACAGAGTGAGACTCTGTCTAAAAAAAATAAATAAATAGGCCGGGCGCAGTGGCTCACGCCTGTAATCCCAGCACCTTGGGAGGCCAAGGCAGGCAGATAACCTGAGGTCAGAAGTTCAAGCCCAGCTTGGTCAACATGGTGAAACCCCGTATCTACTGAAAATACAAAAATTAGCCGGGTGTGGTGACGGGTGCCTGTAATCCCAGCTACTCCAGAGGCTGAGGCAGGAGAATCGCCTGAACCGGGGAGGCAGAGGTTTCAGTGAGCTGAGATCATGCCATTGCACTCCAGCCTGGGCAACAAGAGTGAAACTCCGTCTCAAAAAAATAAATAAATAAAATAATAAAAACTAAATAAAACCTTTTTAATCCATAAGCCACGGAATCAAGTCCCAACGCATCCATGGCGTGCAAGCCACAAGGATCTGCTCCCTTTTTACTTCTTTACCCCGGCCTTTGCCACCACCCCCTCCATCCACGCAGTGATCTGGAAGCCAAGCCATTTCATGCTCCCTTGCTCTTGCACATTCTGCTTCTCCACCTGATTAACCCAGCCTTGAAAGCCCAGCTCAAATGTCACTCCTTGGTGAAGCCTTCCTTGATTATACCCTGGAAAAGCTAGTGTACCAGTTAAGGATGCTCTCAGCAGAAATCAACAGAAAACCCAAATAATGATTCTTACCCTAGGTTGCCATTAGAATCACCTGAGGAGCTTTTGAAAATTCCCATCACCTGGCCAGGCACGGTGGCTCACTCCTGTGATCCCAGCACTTTGGGAGGCTGAGGCAAGTGGATCACCTGAGGTCAGGAGTTCGAGACTGGCCTGGCCAACATGGAGAAAACCCGTCTCTACTAAAAATACAAAAATTAGCTGGGCATAGTGGCGTGTGCCTGTAATCCCAGCTTCTTGGGAGGCTGAGGCAGGAGAATCTCTTGAACCCAGGAGGCAGAAGCTACTGTGAGCCGAGATGGTGCCACCGCACTCCAGCCTGGGCGACAGAGTGAGACTCTGTCTCAACAAGAAAAAAAATCTCCATTACCAGACACATGCCACATGGGTGTACCCAGGCATCAGCAGTTTTCAAAACTGCCTATATACCAGTGTGCAGCCAAGTTGAGAAGCAATGAAATTAGGGGGTTTTCTTTCTCACTTATTGAGTCTAGAGGTGGCAGTTGCTGGTGTTGGTTGAGTAGCTCAGTGATTTCCAGGCCAACATCTCAGTAATACTCAACCCTCCCTTTATGCTTTGTTGTCTCATGGCCACGAGATGACCTGAGTTGACCCTTTTTCATGTTCAAAGTAGGGGCCAGGCACGGTGGCTCACGCATGTAATCCCCAGCACTTTTGTGGGGGGGGCCACGGCAGGAGCCTTAAGGAGTTTGAGACCAGCCTAGGCAACAAAGTGAGACCCTCATCTCTACAAAAATAAAAATAAAAAAATTAAAAAAAATTGGCTGGTTGTGGTGGCACATGTCTGTGGTCCCAGCTACATAGAAGGCTGAGGTAGGAAGATTGCTTCAGTTTGGTAGGGGGTCAAGGCTGCAGTGAGCTGTGTTTGCATTCCAGCCCGGGCAACACAATGAGACCCTCTCTCAAAAAAAAAGGCTGGTGCAGTGGCTCACACCTGTAATCCCAGCACTTTCAGAGGCCAAGGAAGGTGGATCACCTGAGGTCAGGAGTTCAAGACCAGCCTGGCCAACATGGCGAAACCTCATCTCTGCTAAAAATACAAAAATTACCTGGGTGTGGTGATGCGGGCCTGTAATCCCAGCTACTCAGGAGGCTGAGGCAGGAGAATCACTTGAATCTGGGAAGTGAAGGTTGTAGTGAAGCGAGATCATGCAGTTGCACTCCAGCCTGGGTGACAGAGAGAGACTCCATCTCAAAAAAAAAAAAAAAAAAAGTAGGGAGAGGAGCAGAGCCCAGCCCTATCCTCTCTTACCAGCAAATCAAAGACTGTCCCACAAACCTATTCTGTGGACTTCTGCTTAGATGTCATTGACCAGAATTGGGCCACCCTCAGCTGCAAAGGAGATTGAAGAAGTAGGCAACAGGATTTCTGATGGGCTGAGATCAATCAGGTTGAATCATCAAGGACTGAGTGCATTGCCACTCCCAAAGCCGTGTGTGTTAATCTGGTAGTAGGAGGGAAGGGATGGTTCTGCCATGTTATTAATACTTATTCTCTCTCTGTGCTTCACAGCTCCCTGTACAAACATCAATTAATGCAGGCATCACATCAAAGCATTGTGGAGACATGTCTGTGCCTCCCTCCAGACCAACAATTCTCAACTCAGGCTGCTCGTTAGACATATCTGAGGAGCTTTTGAAAGAAACCAGTGCCTAGACCCCATGCACAGAGATTTTAACATAATTGGTCCAGATGAAGCCCCAGCATAACTAATCTGTAAAAGCTCCCAAAGTGATTTGAATGTGCAGGGTGTTTTGAGAACCCTGCCATAGACCCAGCACCTTAAGAACCCTGTCTATGTCCCCTTCAACTAGCACATAAGGCTCACAGGAAATCCTCACTGAATGAATAAACAAATAAATGGATGGCAGAGAATTTCTGCTCCAATTCTGCAGCCCCTAGTGGGCGGTGTGCACTGTCCTAAGTGTGGTTCCTCCTTCCCCCCAGATCTCCCTCCTTCACTGAGTTTGCACTCAGACTTCCTTAATTAACCACATCTGCAGCTCCAGCTGGGCTCCTGCTTCTCCCACAGCTGCTGTGCTGGACACCCTAGTTCCACTCTTTTCCTGGAAGCTGCCCTGGTCTTAGAAGGAAATAACCCTCCATCAACAGCCAGGCTCAATTCTTGTGCCTCAGTTAAAGCCCCTGCCCAGTGTGAGAGAGGAACAGGGGGAAAGGGAGGATTGCTCAGCTTTCTGTCCCACATTCAGCTACAGTCCCGAAATGGACACCAAGTAGCCAGCAGCAGAGTGTCCAGCCCTCAGAGAAAAGGTTTGCTTGTTGCTTCTCCTGCCTAAGTGTAGAAAGTTATCTGATTCCTTAGACAAATGTGAGTCTGCAAAATTCCCCTGTTGACATCACAGGAATAAGTCTGTGGTGAGTACATCCTCACAGATGATATCATCTGGCATCCTACCATCTGGTCTGGTCCCCATCATGCTTCTGAAACTGCTTGTTCAAAGGTAACCTACAGGGCCAGCCTCACAGGCATGCGGCCGACGAGGTCCCACAAGACCTCATGCCCTGTGCTCACAAGAGCTCTGCACTTGGTTTTACACTCTGCTGCTGTCGTCATCTTAAAATTCTTTTTTATTTTTATTTTTTAGAGACAGAGTCGCACTCTGTCACCCAGGCTAGAGTGCAGTGGTGCAATCACAGCTCACTGCAGCCTCCACTTCCCAGGCTCAAGCCATCCTCCTACCTCAGCCTCCCGAGTAGCTAGGACTAAAGTATGCACCACCATGGTCTGCTAATTTATTTTTCTTTTTGTAGAAAGTGCATTTGGACAATTTTTTTTTTTTTTTTTTTTTTTTTTGGAGAGACGAGGTTTCACTATGTTGCACAGGCCAGTCTCAAACTCATGAGGCTCCTTGGTCCTTGGCCTCCAAAAGTGCTGAGATTATAGGCATGAGCCACTGCACCCAGCCTTGAAATTCTTTTTTTTGAGACAGGGTCTTGATGCGTCACCTAGGCTGGAGTCAAGTGGCACGACCTTGGCTCAGTGAAACCACTGCTTCCTGGGTTCAAGTGATTCTTGTGCCTCAGCCTCCCAAATAGCTGGGATTACAGGTGTGCGCCACCTCAGCCCAGTTAATTTTTTGTATTTTTAGTAGAGATGGTGTTTCGCCACATTGGCCAGGCTGGTCTCGAATTCCTGGCCTCAAGTGATCCACCCACTTTGGCCTCCCGAAGAGCTAGGATTACAGGCGTGAGCCACCATACCTGGCAAGGCCTTGAAATTCTTAAGTTTTCGCCTGGGTGTGGTGGCTCACGTCTGTAATCCCAGCACTTTGGGAGGCCGAGGTGGGTGGATCACTAGAGGTCGGGAGTTCGAGACCAGCCTGGCCAATATGGTGAAACCCTGTCTCTACTAAAAATACAAAAATTAGCCGGGTGTGGTCGGCAGGCACCTGTAGTCTCAGCTACTCGGGAGACTAAGGCAGGAGAGTCGTTTTAACCTGGGAGGCAGAGGTTGCAGTGAGCCAAGGTTGTGGCACTGCACTCCAGCCTGGGCCACAGAGTGAGACTCTATCTAAAAAAAAAAAAAAAAAAAAAGGAAGAAATTCTTAACAGGTTTTTGAAACAAGGGACCCCCCCACACACACCCCATTTTTATTTTGCCCTCAGCTCTACAATTCCGTGTCCAGTCCTGGTCACCCATAGTCTTCCAAAATCCAGCAAGAAAAATCCTTCTCAGAAAGGTCTCCAATGCGTATGACCTCATCTTCCTTCGTGTAAGTATATCCACCCCTAGTCTCTGTGAAACCCCACTCTCCTGTTCTCTTCCACCTCTCTGACCTGGCAGGAGGGCTTCCAGGTTCCGTACAATACAATACCGTGGGTACCATCAGGCTCAACATGCAAGGATGTAGGGTATTGGTATGTGTGGCAGAGAGGCACAGAGGTAAGAGCTGCTAGCAGGCAATGGAAAGTGGTTGGACAAGGAGTCAGAAAACCGGGCTCTGGTCTTTGGCCACTGACTCATTGTGTAACTCTGGTCACATTCTGGGCCTCAGTTTACCGGTCTGCAAACTAAGGAGGGATCAACTGGCTGGTCCCTTCCTTTGAGCTCTATCAATCATTGAGGGTCTGAATCCCAGCACCGAACTGGAGATAGTGTGGGTAGGATGGTGCCATAGGAGGCACCATGTGGTTGGACTTGAGGGTCAAGGGAGTTGCAGGGGATAAGCCACCATGGGCTAAGGAATGAGATGGCTCATCCACATGGATCACATCTATGACCCTTTGTCACCCCTGCCCCTGCACAGCATACGAGAGGAGGTGAAGGGGAAAAGCCTGGCGTGGGTAATGAAATCATGGAGGAAGACCATGATGTGTTCTGGAAGTCAGTAATCCTAACAACTAGCCTTTGCACAGCACTTCACGAAGTACCTTCACATCCACTCAACCCTGGCGGGTCCTCCCAACCCTGCAGCAGTGTCAGGTGACATGCCCAGGTCACACACTAATCTCATCTTCTGCCTTGAAATCCTTCCTTCCCACTACCCAGTGAACATTAGGAGAGGGTGGTATCACGGAGTGGCGTGGCCTGCAAATGATGCCTGGGATAGGGACACCCTGGGGGAACAAGTCATCCAAGCCATCTTTGGTGCCCAGGCCTGAGGGAGAGTTCAAAGTGCCAACCTGAGAGTCCAGGGCTCTAGCAAACTGAGAGAACCTGAGTCAGTTCTCATCCAGATCATAAAATCAGCAGGAAAACTCAGAGATGACCACATCAGGCTTCAGGTGCCTCAAAGAACTCCTTCCAACTCCTAGAGAAGCAATCAATCTACCACGCAGAGAACAAACTGAAATTGAACCACAGCACCCCTGGCAGGCAGGAGGTCTGGGCACTGCGAGGAGCCAGGAAATGAGGAACCCTGGACAGACATGTTTTCCAAGGAAAGACTAGGGGAAGTTTGCTCACCGTGGAAGAAGGGGCCACCGAGCGTGGAAGAATGTGCCACGGCGTGAAAGAAGGGCAGAAGGGAGTAGGGAGAGGAATGGAGTTGGGGGAATACAGGTTGCTGGAGACACTGGATGTGAGATGGGGCCCACCCAGTCCTGCCCGCCAGGCCTGCCAAGCAGGGATCCTTCTGCCCTATCCAGGTTCTGGGTAAGGAAGAGGGGTTCTGGGAAGCAGTTTCAGCCTTGGGGAGCGAGGGAAGATGGCAGCATCAAGGCCTTGGGAGGGGAGCCTAGTGCAGGGAATGGAATTGGGTCCTGGTCTCCCCACAACAGAGTTCATCAGGGTCCAGGATCTGCCCTCTCTTGGCATTGCCTGGCCACACCATGGCTCAGGTATCCGACACCTGGGCCCAGAGTCACATGCCAGGAAACCCAACACTCTTGGGTCCCAGCCCCCAACTTCCAGCAGCTACGAGCAAACAGGGCTTCTGGAAGAGGAAGCGGGTCTCCAGAGCCCAGCAGCAGGGAGCCTACGTCCAGGGACAGGGCACCTGCACTGGAGAAGGCTCTGCCACCAACAGGGGTGAGAGGAATGGAGGAGGACGGGGAGGAGGAGGGAGGAAGTACAGAGCAGAGAGGACAGAGCTGGGGCAGGCAGAGGGGTGGATGCTCCCGGAAAAGGGGTAGATGGGCATAGAAGGTGGGGCCAGAGGTCTATTTTACCTAGTCACCTGGCCTGGCTGGACGCCCTGACACCCTATCGCTCATCCGTCCCCCTTGTCTCCATCACGCGAGTGCCAGCCAGACCCTCTGGTGCCTACCTAGCCCACTTGGCAGCCACCCAGGTAGGTAGGGGAAGAAGACTTTATTCCAATGAGAGAAATCAACACATGGACAGAGGCAGAAACTTAGAAACCCCCAGACCAAGAATGACCAACAAGGCCTCACAGATTAACCTTCTAGAATCAACAGACCCTAAAAGAGTTTCAAGTGCAAGAGACCCTTTACCCAAAAGACCCTATTGAGGAGACTTAAATCAAGAGAGACCCCAATAAGGAAGTGAAAAAGTCACCCAGGCTTGACAGAAGCCCCCAGAGAAGAGGCCCCAGCCCAAAAAGACTCCCCAGAGGGACCTCGGGAGGAGAAAGCTGGCAGTGGGGCATGCGATTCTCTCGACTCACTCTTCCTTTATGTGGCCTTTTCTTCCCCAGATCCTACTGCACTCCAGGACTATGCCAATTTATGGCCATGCTCCCAACAGCAGGTCACCTCCTGTCCCTCCTGCTGGTGATAGGCACAGGAGGTACTGTGCCCAGCCCCCAGGTGCCTCCCCAGGGCTGTTATGTGGCAAAGGAAGCAGGTGAACGGACTTTCCGCTGCAGCCAGGCAGGCCTCAGTGCTGTGCCCTCCGGCATCCCCAATGACACCCGCAAGCTCTACCTGGATGCCAACCAGCTGGCATCGGTGCCTGCTGGTGCCTTCCAGCACCTGCCTGCCCTGGAGGAGTTGGATCTGTCCCATAATGCCCTTGCCCACCTCTCAGGGGCGGCTTTCCAGGGCCTGGAGGGCACGTTGCGCCACCTGGACCTCTCGGCCAACCAGCTGGCCTCAGTGCCCGTGGAGGCCTTTGTGGGGCTACAGATCCAAGTGAACCTATCCGCAAACCCATGGCACTGTGACTGTGCCCTCCAGGAAGTGCTCCGGCAGGTGAGGCTGGTGCCGGGCACTGGGACAGGCATCGTGTGTGGCTCAGGAGCCCGACCGGACCTCGTGGGGCAGGAGTTCCTGCTGCTGGCAGGGGAGGAAGAGCTGTGTGGGTCGGGGTGGGGTGGGGCCCGGAGGAGCACCGATGTGGCCCTGCTGGTCACCATGGGGGGCTGGCTGACACTCGTGGTGGCTTATCTGGTGCATTATGTGTGGCAGAACCGAGATGAGACCAGGCGCTCCCTCAAGCGGGCCCCAGTGCTGCCCATGCGTTCCGAGGACTCCTCCATCCTCAGCACAGTGGTCTGATGACCCAGGATGCTCCTCCAGCCACACCCCACACTCCTGCCCCTATGCGCTCTCCTTTGCTCTGACCCCCTCTGCCTCCTGTGCAGCTTCACCCCTGCCCCCAAGCCCATCCCACCCCTCCCTCCTTTATTCCCCCTAAATACCTATGCTGGTTCTCTCTCTCTCTCTGTGTCGTCTTAACCAACACCATCTTTGATGCCTGGAGTTTTTTGGTGCCTACTCTGTGCCTGGATTGTGCTAGACTCAGAAAACCCATAACAGAGAATGACAGCAGGTGGGGTGGGAGCAAGGGAGGAGGGGCTGTGGGGGGGTAGGTTGAGGAGGGAGCCTGCACCTGGCCCAGGGCAATTTCAAAGGCTTCGCTGTAGGATGTTTGAACTGATTCTTTTTTTTTTGAGATGGAGTCTCACTGTGTCAGCAGACTGCAGTGCAGTGGCAGGATCTCTGCTCACTGCAACCTCTGCCTCCCAGGTTCAAGAGATTCTCCTGCCTCAGCCTCCTGAGTAGCTGGGACTACAGGCGCGCGCCACCACGCCCAGCTAATTTTTGTAGTTTTTAGTAGAGTTGGGGTTTCACCATGTTGGCCAGGATGGTCTTGATCTCTTGACCTCGTGATCTGCCCGACTTGGCCTCCCAAAGTGCTAGGATTACAGGCGTGAGCGCGCCCGGCCTGAACTGACTCAGGTGGGTGGATCACCCAAGGCAGCACGCAACGTGAACCCCTTGGGTGATTACAGGCCCACACAGCCCATCCACCACCAGCTTCTTCCTGCCCTACAGAGCTGAGGCCTGGAGTGGCAGTGAAAGCCAAGGGTACCCTGAGGGAGCCCCCAGCTGAGGGGGAGTGAAGCCCCACCCTTTCCTGAATTGGGCTCACAAACAGAGGCTTCGAGAGCGCAACTCTAAGACTGAGGTCTCCTACAGAGTGAGGGGCATCAAAGCCAGAGGCAACCTGGGGAGCTTATTCCAAAGGGAGGGACTGGCTCCCCCATTGGACTAAAGGGAGTTCAAACTGCTAGAAATGATTTTGCCTTAGGTCTCTGAGAATCTGCCATCATCAACCTCTCTTACCTCCAAGGAACCCATCTCTACTAAAAATACAAAAAATCAGCCGGGCGTGGTGGCAGGCACCTGTAATCCCAGCTACTCATGAGGCTGAGGCAGGAGAATCACTTGATCCCAGGAGGTTGAGGTGGCAGTGAGCTGAGATCACACCACTGCACTCCAGCCTGGGCCACAGATCGAGACCTTCTCTTAAAAAAAAAAAAAAAAAGAATAGGGAGAGCTTTGGACAGAAAAGCAAGAGCAGAGAAGGCCCCTAGATGAAAGGTGTGGACAAGGCAAGGAAGATGTGCAACAACTCAGAATGTCTGGGCAGCAGCAAGACTCACCCTGGGGCTGGAAGAGAGGGTGCAAAGAGGGGCAAGGGGAAAGTGGGTGGAACCAAGCTGGAGGCGAGGTCAAAAGCCAGGCTGTGGCCAGATTTAAAAGGACACTGTGGGCTCCTCCTGTCTTCTCCCTCTGCCTCTACTGAGAGCCTCCCCTGGCTTCTTGCTTCTCTTGTCCCCAGGCTCCTCTTCCTCCTGTGCCCTCTACTGAGGATCCCCTCCTCCGACTCAAGGTCCCTATCCAGAGACTCCCTATCTCTCTCCGTCCTCTCCTTTATACACTGATTAGTTTCCTGAGCTCCTTCTTGTTGGGGGAAGGTGGTCTCCTCTATGACTGAGCTGGGGACGGGTGACTGGAGAGCTGGGGGAAGTAAGGAGACCCTGGACAACTCAATAAAGTTACTTTTATCAATGCTCCGATCTCGTATTGCTCATTTTCCTGGGCACCTGTGGCCTGTTGGTGAAGAGAACGGGTGCTGAGCTTGTCTTCAGCCCCTCCACCACCCCTTTGGTGGGGGGTGCTCCTGCTGGGCTGGAGGCCAGCTTCCCATCTCCCCTTCTGCTCCCCAGCCCCTGCCACCAGAGTCCATCTGCTGGACTGGCCAGGACTGTGCCGACACACTCAGAGCGGCTCCTGCACGGAACGACTGCCCCAGAATCCCGGACTGCTCCCTCAGCATCCTGATCCCGGGCTTGTGCTTGTCCACTGGGCAGGCAGGAGGGGGTGACGTAACTGGCTTCACTCCCATCCTCACCTCTGCCATGGACCAGGGATCACAGGACCCTGGGTTCTGAGAAACCACGGAAGCCTGGTGAGGCAGCTGGACAGCCTCAGTGATGTTGCCCGCATCTGCCCTTCTGCCTGGGACAGAGGGAGAGAAAAGGCACGCTCTTCTGGGATACACACTATGTCAGTCCCAAATTCTCCCACCAGGAAATGCTGGAAGCTGGCTCAGGAACCAAGACAGCCCAGCCTACAGCTAGCCCAGGCCTGAGGCAAGAATTCCCGTGGCCTGGGCCCAGGTCCCAGCTTGTCACCACATGCAGCATCAGGGAGCCAGTGGGCTGTGATGAGAGGAGAGGGAGAGGCCTAAAACTGCCTTTGCAAAATGATGACTGAGACAGTGAAAGAGATTTAACTCAACTGATTCCATCTTGCTTTTAAACTCCAAGCTGTCCCCGCTCATTCCTAGGCATAGGCTGAACTAACTTTGGGAAAAACTTAGTTTATAGTTTAAACAAAGACAGTAACAGCTCTTTCCCAAAGCAGACCTCCTTCTTGCCTGGGGACTAGATTGCCTTTGTAGAACTAACATTAGCCACAAGATCAGAAATTATGGTTTAGGAGTCATGCTGCTGGAGGCTCCCTAAACTGCTCCTAAAATCAGTGCTTGAGATATTTTGCAGACCCTGCACTTGATGGATCAGCTGGCACCACCCAGATCAATAAACTGGCTCCTCTGGTCTTGTGGCCCCCACCCAGGAACTGACTGAGCACAAGAAGACAGCTTTGACTCCCTGTGATTTCATCTCTGACCAATCAGCACACCTGGTTCACTGGCTTCCCCACAACCCACCAAGTTATCCTTAAAAACTCTGCCCCCGACATGCTCATAGAGACTGATTTGGGTAATAATAAAGCTCTGGTCTCCCACACAGCCGGCTCTGCATGAATTACTCTTTCTCTATTGCAATTCCCCTGTCTTGATAAATCGGCTCTGTCTAGGCAGCACGCAACATGAACCCCTTGGGCGATTACAGGCCCACACAGCCCTTCCGCCACCAGCTTCTTCCTGCCCTACAGAGCTGAGGCCTGGAGTGGCAGAGAAAGCCAAGGGTACCCTGAGGGAGCCCCCAGCTGAGGGGGAGTGAAGCTCCACCCCTTCCTGAATTGGGCTCACAAACAGAGGCTTTGAGAGCACAACCCTAAGACTGAGGTCTCCTACAGAGTGAGGGGCATCAAAGCCAGAGGAACCCGGGGAGCTTATTCCAAAGGGAGGGGCTGCCTCCCCCATTGGACTAAAGGGAGTTCAAACTGCTAGAAATGGTTTCGCCTTAGCTCTCTGAGAATCTGCCATCATCAACCTCTCTTACCTCCAAGGAACAGTCACCCCAAACCAGGAAGGCAAAGGGAAAGCAGAACAAGGCCCCCAAGCTGCCAAATGGATGCCACCACAAGCCCACCCCTTCATTCAACAAGCATCTGTTGGTCGGGCGCGGTGGCTCCAGCCAGTAATCCCAGCACTTTGGGAGACCAAGGTGGGCCCTGAGCTCAGGAGTTCGAGACCAGCCTGGCCAAGATGGTGAAACCCCATCTCTACTAAAAATACAAAAATTAGCCGGGTGTGGTGGTGCGGGCCTATAATCCTAGCTACTCAAGAGGCTGAGGCAGGAGGATCGCTTGAACCCAGGAGGCAGAGGTTGCAGTGAGCCAAGACCGTGCCACTACACTCCAGCCTGGGTGACAGAATGAGACTCTGTCTCAAAACAAACAAACACCATCCATTGAGTTCCTGTGCATGGCAGGCGCTGCAACTACAAAGATCAGGAAGTTGTGCCTGACCCTGGGGACCTGACAGGCTAGTGTATCAGTGATGACAGTCCAGGAAGACAGGGCTGTGCACAGGGGCCCTGTGAACCCATAAGGAGCATCTCAATCAAACACCGACAAAGGGTCATGTACTTTGCTCACAGGAACCCTCGCTCAGAACTCATTTATTCTTAGTTTACAAGAGTTCTAATAATTTCAGAACTGTGGCTTCCTGCTTATAGCAAGTTAGAAACAGTATTTTTTAAGTAGCAAAAATTATATTACAGAGGGTCAGAATAACAGCAGTGAGAAAGTACACCCTAACGATGGGGAGGGACATGATTAAAAGTCTAAGAACTCAAAAGGCATTGTCATAGGGCATTTTAGTGTCTCTTAAATGGCCCTGTGTGGAAAACTGACTCCCCCTGCCTCACAGGGGCCTACGGGCATTGGCAAAATGCATGAAATCAGTACATTGACTTTGGGTTACCTGCAGAAAAGTTCAAATCTTGGAGTGTCCATTCTCAGAAGCAGGGAGCTGGTGATGCACTTGAGAAAGAATTTCCATCAAGGACTGAAGTAAATAAGGCAGAATGACTATTGGAAAATGCTACTTCAACCTCAACTACTTCCTTGTTCCTTCTTCCCACTGGTCGAAGATCTGCCCCTGGGGCCATGCAAAACAAACCAGCCTAAAAGCCTAGTTTTTTTTTTTCTTTTGTCTTTTTTTTTAATTTAGAGACAGGGTCTCACTCTTTCTCCCAGGCTGGAGTGCAGTGGTGTGATCACAGCTTTTATGTCCCACTACCACCACACACACATATGTGAGCACACACACACGTACCTGCCTCGGGCCCCTGTAATGCAGTTGATCTTCCCCAATCATAATATATATTTCAGCCGGGCACAGTGGCTCACGCCTGTAATCCCAGCACTTCGGGAGGCCGAGGCTGGTGGATCACCTGAGGTTGGGAGTTCAAGACCAGCCTGGCCAACCTGGCAAAACCCCGTCTCCACTAAAAATACAAAACTTAGCTGGGCATGGTGGCGGGCGCCTGTAATCCCAGCTACTCAGGAGGCTGAGGCAGAAGAATCACTTGAACCCGGGAGGCAGAGGTTGCAGTGAGCTGAGATCACGCCGTTGCACTCCAGCCTGAGTGACAGAGTGAGAATCCGTCTCAAAAAAAAAAAAAAAAAAATATATATATATATATATATATATATGTTCCTACACTTATGACAACTGCCATCTTCCTCTTTTAGAACACCAAACAAAACTTAAGCCCCCACACTAATACTAATGTCTAAGGTCAGCCCTCACTTCTCATTCACTTTTGGGGCCAAGGCAATTTATCAGGGAATGTTTCCAGCAGAGGGTGTATGGGAACGAGCACAGGGCACATCTGTCCTGTAGAACTAAGAAAAGACTCAAGATCACCAAGACTGCAGTCACAGGGGTCCTGGTGAATGCCTCTGTCACTGTCGAAGGCAAATGTCAAAACTCCCTGGACATCCAAAACCTCAGCCATCATCGTGAATGATCTGGAAAACCTGAGGAAGAGGCGAGCTTGCAGGGTGGGGTGAGGAGGCAGGTTGAGGATTCCAGGCCAGATGCTAGAGGCTGGTACAGAGGAATAGCACCCACCCAGAATCGCACGGACTGCTCAAGTTGGCAGGGATCTCTGTTTTACAAAAGGGCCCAAAGAGGGGCAGCGAGTTATCCAAGGTCACATAGGGAGGGAAGGAAAGAACCAGGACTAGAATCCACAGGGCCCTGTCCCTCTGGGACATACACATACTCCCCTTCCAGGGGAATGAAATAAGGGAGAGATAGGGAGAGACAACCATGAGCCCAGGGTGCAGCTGAAATGGGCAGAGGGTCTACCCACTCGCAACCTCTGACAGCCTCTGAGTCTAGCCCCACCCCTTCCACAAAGCTGAAGTAGGCAGAGCAGTCCTTCCTCCAGAAGCTTCCGGAGGATGGGGAGAATCTATACGTGGTGACCAAAACCATGGAGATGCTGAAGAAGGGGGGTAAGGCCAGAGGGGCAGTTCCATCCCCGACCTCACTGCTGTGGGGCTCAAGGTTGGGAATCTCTGAGATGCCTTCTCTGCCCCATCCCTTCCATGCACACTTGCCCCTCTCCTTCCCCCACGCAGCCCCTACTCTCCTCTGCATTCTGTGCCATTTCCCTTCACACTTTTATCTTTTCTAAGGACTTTTTCATCTATCACCTCACAGGAATCCCCTGAGGAAGGCAAAATTGCTATTGCAATCACCATTTCGTACAGTTTAGGAAACTGGACTTTGGAAAAGTCCAGGGACTGACCCAAGGTCAATCTGTGAGCAAAGCCCAGGTTTTGAGATTCCCAGCTGGCTCTTTCGCCAGGCAGCTCCACTGCAGCCAGGGTTCTCCCACCATCTGCCAGGGTTCCCTTCTTTCATTCTCTCCCATCTCCTCCCCTCCCCTCCCCTCCCTGCCCTGCAGACAGCTGCATTTCCCAGGGCTCTCTGTTTCCACACGGGAGCATCATCATGGCCTTTCTCCCCAAGCAGTGGGTCACTGGGGAGGAGAGCTGGAGTCACAGAGTACAGTGTGAGGGAGGGAAGGGGAGGGGAGGCGGCCTCCCAAGGGACGGTTCCTACTCAGAGCCAAGCCCTCAGAGCTGAGCTGAAGTCTGGAAGTTTGGAGTCTTCCATTTCTGTTTGGGCTCTGCCCCCCAAACCAGCTGGCGACTCCACCCCCTCCTGGGTCCCTCCCAATCCCTATTCCACATCCCCTGCTGTGTGGCTCCCTAATGCCTGCACCTACGTGTCCCCTCCTGGAGGCAACACTATATATATTGGGTGCAGGGGCGGGTGGGGGTGGGAAGGGACAGAGAAGTCAGAGACAGCCAGTGCCCAGTGCCCCATTTCTTCTTTTTTTTGAGACAGAGTCTCGCCCTTGTTGCCCAGACTGGAGCGCAATGGTGCGATCTCGGCTCACTGCAATCTCCGCCTCCTGGGTTCAAGCAATTCTCCTGCCTCAGCCTCCTGAGTAGCTGGGACTACAGGCACACACCAGCACACCTAGCTAATTTTGTGTTTTTAGTAGAGATGGGAGAGCATCCACGGGGCCCTGTGCCTCTGGGACACACACATACTCCCCTTCCAGTGGAATGAAATAGGAGAGATAGGGAGAGACAGTTTCACCATGTTGGCCAGGCTGGTCTCAAACTCCTGTTCTCATGTGATCCACCTGCCTCAGCCTCCCAAAGAGTTGGGATTACAGGCGTGAGCCACCACGCCTGGCCACAGTGCCCCATTTCTGACATTCACAGACATCCCCCATCCAAGAACAAGAAGCTGAAAACGCCCTCAGAAGGTCAGAGAAGCAGAGGGCTCTTCTCCCCATCCCCACCCCAAGGGTGGACAAAACCTTAGAAGGTGAGAGGGACACAGAGACCCCTTTCCTAAGCAAAGGAAAGAAACCTGTCAAGTCAGCAGCTGAAGCCCAGAGCCCCTTCGCAAGGGAAAGACTTTGGGGTGATGGTGGGTGGGATGCAGAGGGGTCCCCTGGACATTGGCGGGACGTAGTGCTGACTGTGATGGCAGCCACGGGTTTCTTGGGCCTTTTCGGTGCATCCTCCCCGCAAGCCTCCACCACGCTGTTCCAGGTAGGCTGAGGCTAGGCCCACTCAGGGCGGCACCTTGGCGCAGGACACCTCTTCCGTTTGGGCTTTCCGTCCTCGTGATTTCGCTCTCCATCTGACAGTCATCCATGGTGACAGGGTGTGTCCCTTTCCCCTTCATCCATGGTGACAGGGTGTGTCCCTTTCCCCTAAACAGGATCCTCAATGCCCATCGGAAAACGTTGTAAGGCGTTGAGCCCCCAACGCCCCCTCACCACAAGACCCTGCTGTGACCATCTTTTCCTGGTGAGGAGAGTCTGCACGGGGGAGCAGGGCGCCATACCCCAGAAAGAAACCTCTGTGCCTGGGAGTGAGGGACTCGCTGAGTAAAGTGAGGTCGAAGAGGGTGGAGAGGGGTAGGGTGCCAGTCACCACTGTCCTGAACCCACAGTTCAGTCCGGGCCCAAGATGGCCCCACAGGAGCACAGGGGGTTTCGGGCGCTGCAGGTGGAGGTGAAGT
Organism: Gorilla gorilla gorilla; assembly: GCF_029281585.2. Taxonomy (NCBI): domain Eukaryota; kingdom Metazoa; phylum Chordata; class Mammalia; order Primates; family Hominidae; genus Gorilla; species Gorilla gorilla. Next base: position 52,520,640 of record NC_073228.2, on the reverse strand, counting down.
ACCAGCTGCGGTGTGGAAAGGCCTGACCCGGGCGGCAGATCGCCTGCGGAGAGAATGACCGGCTGGGGTGGAGGCGGGGCTGGGGCGGTGTGGGCGTGGCTGGGGGAGGCGTGGCTGGTGTGGTAGGCTTAAGCAGTGAGGGCGGGACTGGGGCAGAGGCGGGGTTGGGGGGCTGAGGGCGGGGCTGGGGCTTTGAGGAGGTGGCTGGGGCTGGGACGAGGCTGGTGCGGAGGCGGGGTTGGGGCGGTGAGGGCGGGGCTGGGTCAGAGGCGGGGCTGGCGGAGTGAAGGCGGGGCTGGGGTGGTGAGGGCCGGGCTGGTGCGGAGGCGGTGCTGGGGAGGTGTGGGTGGGGCTGGGGCCGAGACGGAGTTTGGGCAGTAAGGGCGGGGCTGGTGCGGAGGCTGGGCTGGTGAGGTGAGGGCGGGGCTGGGTGGAGGCGGGGCTGGGGCAGAGGCGGGGCTGGGGCGGAATTGCGGGCTGCGGGGCAGAGATGGTGATGGCGTCCGGGGGGCGGGGCAGGGTGGACGGCCGGACTACAAGGGACGAGAGGCTGGGCTTAAGGTAGCAGGGGGCAGAGCGGATTGCCCAGGGGCGGGGCGGGATCGGGGACAGGGCTCAAGTGCTGAGGATCAGACATGCGCCGGAAGCCCAAGCCCGGCTAGCAAGTAGGAGGGTGGATGGTGGGGGGTGATAGGCTAGGCTTAAGATGGCTGAGGGCGGGGATACAAGGTGGTAGGGCCAGAGATGGGCTGGATGGGGCGTGATCGGCCTCCTCCTGGGAGATCTCAGCCCACCTGAGTAGGCTTCTTCCGGCCGCAAGAGAGACTGGGGCCTGGCCCTGATGGAATGGCCATTCTGAGCGTGAAGACCTGCGTCCCCCTCCCTTCAGGAAGCTCCCTGTCTGTCAAATTTCAGGGGGATCATCACTTCCCATCTCTCTGCCAGGTTGATCGAGTTCTGGATCTACAGGAGCCAGTTCTGAGAGGGAGGACTGGGGGTAGGAACGGGGTCTTTGAATGGCTGCGGGACTGCAGGAGACTTCCAGCAACCTCAGCTCCATGTTGGAGGAACATTCTGTACCTGCTGGGTGCTCTGTGTGGTGAGGGTCAGGGATGAGGGTGAGGGCCATCCCTGATGTACCAGGCCTACTAGGTTAGGCCCAATGGTACCAAGCAAGACCTACCACAAAAGTTAAGGGTCCCAGTGCAAATTGAAAATGCATGACTCCTTGCTACAAAAGTTATTAAGAATTATATTTGGCCAGACGTGGTGGCTCACACCTGTAATCCCAGCACTTTGGGAGGCCAAGGTGGGGGCGAATCACCTGAGGTCAGGGGTTCGAGACCAGCCTGGCCAACATGGTGAAACCCCCGTCTCTACTAAAGATACAAAATTAGCCAGGTGTTGTGGCACATGCCTATAATCCCGGCTACTTGGGAGGCTGAGGCAGGAGAATCGCTCGAACATGGGAGGCGGAGTTTGCAGTGAGCTGAGACCTCGCCATTGCACTCCAGCCTGGGCAACAAGAGCAAAACTCAAAAAAAAAAAAAAATTATATTCAAGACAGTAGCAGCAGAGCATTAAACCAAGCATGGGGCCATGTGCAACTGCACAGGTTGCATGCCCATGAAGCCAGCCCTGATACCAAGCTACAAGCAGAGTGGGCAGGGTGCAGACCCTATTGTCCCCTCCTCCAAGGAAAAGGCAAGAGGGGCAAGCCCACCTATCATCCCTACGCCAGCTCATTTTTCCCAAAAGGGGAAAAGGGAACATACCATTCCAGGAATCTCCTCTCATCCTCTCCTGGAGGAGAAAAAATGAATCTGCCACCCACTTCCCCTCCACGGACACACATGGGAGCTAACCCCAGTTCCCAGAGCCACATTTTTTTTTTTTTTTTAAGACGGAGTCTCTCTCTGTTGCCCAGGCTGGAGTACAGCAGTGGGATCTCAGCTCACTGCAACCTCTGCCTCCCAGGTTCAAGCGATTCTCCTGCCTCAGCCTCCCGAGTAGCTGGGATTACAGGCATGTACCACCACACCCAGCTAATTTGTGTATTTTTAGTAGAGATGGGATTTCCCCATCACGGCCAGGTTGGTCTCAAACTCCTGACCTCAAGTCATCCGCTCCCCTCAGCTTCCCAAAGTGCTGGGATTACAGGTGTGAACCACCACACCCAGCCCCCAGAGCCACTTTACAATGCCCTGCCCACAGAAGGAGGGAGAGCATGCCCTGTCCCTCATGCCCTCTCCTCTCCTTTACCCTCTGCAGAGCTGAATGAGGTGCAACAGCAGCTGCTGGCCATGTCCAGGGAGAAGGGGATCCTTTCCCAATAGGTGGAGCTGGAGAGGGGCCTGGGGGATGACAACGAGGAGAAAATTGAGTTTGAGCTCATCCAGCTCCACCCCCACACTTGTGGATGGGCAGTCTGAGGCCCAGAGAGCACACAAGACTTTAGGGCCACACAGCAGGCTCTTAGCAGAACTCTCTACAGAACTTAGGTCTCCGGATTCTTAATCCTTGCCCATCTCTGCTTCACTCTAGCATTAACAGACAGAGGGGGGATCAAGGATGGGGACTGTAATAAAATAGCTTGTTGAATAGCAAGAGAGGCCGGGTGCGGTGGCTCACACCTACAATCCCAGAACTTTGGGAGGCCGAGGCAGGAAGATTGCTTGAGGCCAAGAGTTCCACACCAGCTTGGGCAACATAGCCAGACCCCGTCTCTATTTAATATAAGAAATAATAAAAAATAAAAAGTAAAAGAATGGCAGTGTGATGCCATCTTGAAGCAAAACTGCCATGGTGACTGGTATTGGATTCCTGATTCTGGCAGCAAAGTCTTTAAACAATGCCTGTAGCATAGATAACCCCTGTATTAGTCCATTCTCACACTGCTGTGAAGAAATACCTGAGACTGGGTAATTTATAAGGGAAACACGTTTAATTGACTCACAGTTCCACATTGCTGGGGAGGCCTCAGAAAACTTAAAATTATGGCGGAAAGGAAAAGAGAAGCAGACACCTTCACAGAGCAGCAGGACAGAGTGAATGCAAGCAGGGGAAATGCCAGACACTTATAAAACCATCAGATCTCATGAGACTCACTCATGATCATGAAAACAGCATAGGGGTAACCATCCCCATCACCCAATTACCTCCACCCGGTCCCACCCCCAACACATGGGGATTATGGTGATTATAATTCAAGATAAGATTTTGGGTGGGGGACACAGCAAAACCATACCAACCCCTCATAAAGCAACAATGCCTGTAACACAGATAATCCCTCATATAGATGTGTATCTAACCTCCCCAGTGGCCATGACTTTTGCAAGACAGTCTGAGCCATGACTGGCTGCACCTGTTTTACTCTAAAAGCTTGTTATAGAAAAGATATTTTCTGGACAGCAGGTGTGGGGAACCACTTTTGTTCGTAAGTCTCTATTAAATGTTTCTTTCTAAGAAGCTGGATTTGTCAGCCTCTTTCTTTCTTTCTTTCTTTCCTCCTTTCTTTCTTTCTTTCTTTTCTTTTCTTTCTTTCTTTTCTTTTCTTTTCTTTTTTCTGAGATGAAGTCTCGCTGTTGTCCCCCAGGCTGGAGTACAATGGCGTGATCTCGGCTCACTGCAACTCCGCCTTCTGGGTTCAAACGATTCTCCTACCTCAGCCTCCCAAATAGCTGGGATTACAGGCGTCTGCCACCACGCCCAGCTAATTTTTGTATTTTTAGTAGAGATGGGAGTTCACTATGTTGGCCAGGCTGGTCTCAAACTCCTGACCTAAGATCATCCACCCGCCTCGGCCTCCCAAAGTGCTGGAATTACAGGCGTGAGCCACCACACCTGGCCTGTCAGCCTCCTTCTTTGGCCTTTCAATTCTCTTGGCCTTTGGGGGTAGGTTTGCAGATATCTGCTCACTGCAGAACAGCGACAGGGGCTGAAATTTAAATTTTTACTGAAAATTAAAATTTAAAATTTTACTGCAGGCCAGGCATGGTGGCTCACACCTGTAATCCCAGCACTTAGGGAGGCCAAGGCAGACAGATCACCTGAGGTCAGGAGTTCGAGACCCATCTGGCCAACCTGGTGAAACCCCATCTCTACTAAAAATACAAAAATTAGCTGGGCATGGTGGTATGTTCCTGTACATACAGCTACTTGTGAGGCTGAGTCAGGAGACTTGCTTGAACCTGGGAGGCAGAGGCTGCAGTGAGCCGAGATCATGCCACTGCACTCCAGCCTGGGCGATAGAGGAAGACTCTGTCTCAAAAATAGACAGGTAGATAGATGATAGATAGATAGATAGATAGATAGATAGATAGATAGATAGATAGATAGATAATAAAATACAATTTTACTGCAGACCACTTCTGAAGTTGGTGGCTCCCTAAATGCAAAGCATCCTGTGATGCTTTTTCTCCACTGTGCAGATGGAAACCATCCTGGACTAGAATTTCTTTCAGGGAGAGATGGAGCCCTTCTGTCTTGACTTTGAGCTGCTCAGGGGGTTCTGAGGTGAGGAGCTGAAAGTGGTCAGGCCCTGATGGGACTCTGTGGCCTTGACATATAAGGAGACCAAGGAGACAGATCCTCCTTACACCTGGGAGCCAAATGCCTTGACGCCACTCTGTGTCCTGTAAGCCAGCCTCTCCATCTTTCGGGCCAACAACACTTGGCTCTCCAGATATTTTATTCATCAGGGATCCCCAGCCCTGCCCGCCCGTGGCTAGGGAAGGCAGGGTGGGGCTTGAGGACAAGCCTAGGGGAGCTGGTGAAAATACAGAATACTGGCCGGGCGCGGTGGCTCATGCCTATAATCCCAGCACTTTGGAAGGCCGAGGTGGTTGGATCACCTGAGGTCAGGAGTTCGAGACCAGCCTGGCCAACATGGTGAAACCCCATCTATACTGAAAATGCAACAATTATTCGGGTGTGGTGTCACGCATCTGCAATCCCAGCTACTCGGGAGGCTGAGGCAGGAGAATCGCTTGAACCCGGGGGGCGGAGTTTGCAGTGAGCCAAGATTGGCACTCCAGCCTGAACAACAAGAGCGAAACTCAATCTCAAAAAAAAAAAAAAGAAAGAAAAAGAAAAAAAAAATACAGAGAAGCTCCAACACATGCTCCCGTGCATCAGCAGGGGCTCAGGAAGAGGTGGGTTGCTGGGAGGATCACCTGACAGAAGAGAGTTCTCTGGGTTTGGGCTGGAGGCTGGCAGTGGCCTCCTTGCCCAGACAGGGCTGATGGGTAGGGGGATTGGCAGTGGAGGGGTGGGGGCAGTGAGGGCTGACACCTTGAAGCTGGATGCTGAGTTTGACACACTTAGAGCTGAACACTGATGTCTGTTCAGCCAGAGTCTGGGGAGGTCTTGGACTCCAAAGCTGATTTGGGAATTTGGGAAGAAACGTTAAAGCTTTTTAGAGAATAAGGAAAGAGTATGGGAGCTTTACTCTGTTCAGAAAGGAGAATTTATGGAAGTATAGCTCACAATCTATGATCTGCACCCCCAAACATCCAACCTCCCATATGAGAGATAAAACACAGCATCCCTAGGAAGCATTCTTCCTGCGCCTCCACCAGGCAGTCATGCCCCAGCCCAGCCTGTCTTCATCCCTAACCATTACCATTCCACCTCCTTTTGTTCAGGGCAGGTCTGGGAATATGTTCATGTGAGGGATCACTTCTTGCAAATGCTCCAGTTATCCTGCACCCTTCAAGTAGGCTCCAAATCCTACAACATTCTCCTTGCCCTCCCAACTCCCAGAGTGCCAGCTTCTTCCCATTCTGGCCAGAGTTTGTGACTTCCATGAACGCCCATAATCTACTTTTCTCTGTTTCCTCTGACCCCTTGCTGAGGGGGAAATCAACAATAATAAAAAGGAGGCCAGGCACAGTGGATCACACCTGTAATCCCAGCAATTTGGGAGGCCAAGGCGGGCGCATCACTTGAGGCCAGGAGTTCGAGACCAGCCTGGCCAATGTGGTGAAACTTTGTCTCTACTAAAAACACAAAAAATAGCCCGGCGTGGTGGTGCGCACCTGTAGTCCCAGCTACTCGGGAGGCTGAGGCAGGAGAATCACTTGAACCTGGGAGGCGGAGGTTGCAGTGAACCGAGATTGTGCCACTGCACTCCAGCCAGCAACAGTGTGAGGCTCGGTCTCAAAAAACAACAACAAAAACAATAACAAAAGGGAAAATGAGTAAGGAAATAATGCCCTGTCCCAATGACTGTGTCTGTCTGCAGTGCACTCTATGGGTCAGAGAGACAGAAATGGTCCCACGGGGCAGGTGCCTGGGGCTTCCTCTCCTAAATCAATTCCCTTTCCTGATCCCTGTCTCCTAACAACCCTACATAGTCACAAGCTTGGTCTCTAAATCAGAGGTGATCATTGTCCATCACTACCTTAATTGACCACCAGAGGGAGGTAGAGAGCAAAGTTTACCGCCCGCCTGAGCAGCACCCACCCCATGACCTCCTGCTTCCTTATTGTCTCTTTTAATTGACCTGAAGCGTCGTTACAAGGCAGTCTAACTTAAATATCCGCCAGTACAATTTAAATTCTGCCCCAGGCCGGGCGCAGTGGCTTACGCCTGTAACCCCAGCACTTTGGGAGACCGAGGCAGGAGGACTGCTTGAGCCTAGGAGTTCAAGATCAGCCTGAGCAACATAGGGAGACTCCCTTCTCTACAAAAAATTAAAAAGTGAGCCAGGCATGGCCGGGCGCAGTGGCTCAAGCCTGTAATCCTAGCACTTTGGGAGGCCGAGGCGGGCGGATCACGAAGTCAGGAGATCGAGACCATCCTGGCTAACATGGTGAAACCCCGTCTTTACTAAAAATACAAAAAATTAGCCAAGCGTGGTGGTGCGTGCCTGTAATCCCAGCTATTTTGGAGGCTGAGGTAGGAGAATCGCTTGAACCCAGGAGGCGGAGGTTGCAGTGAGCCAATATTGTGCCATTGCACTCCAGCCTGGGCGATAAGAGCAAAACTCCATCTCAAAAAAAAGCCAGGTGTGGTGACACATGCCTATAGTTCCAGGCACTGGGAGCAGGGAGCGGGCGCTGAGATGAGAGAATCCCTTTAGCCCAGGAAGTCAAGGCTGCAGTGAGCCATGACTGCACCACTGCACTCCAGCCTGGGCAACAGAGTGAGAACCTGTCTCAAAAAAAAAAAAAAAAAAAAAAAAAACAGAAAGAAAGAAAGAAGAGAAAAAGACGCAGCTGGGCACGGTAGCTCACGCTTGTAATCCCAGCACCTTCAGAGGCCGAGGTGGGTGGATCACCTGAGGTCAGGAGTTCGAGACCAGCCTGGCCAACAGGGTTGAAACCCCGTCTTTACTAAAAATACAAAAATTAGTTGGGAGCGGTGGCATGTGCTTGTAATCCCAGCTACTCGGGAGGCTGAGGTAGGAGAATTGCTTGAACCCAGGAGGCGGAGGTTGCAGTGAGCCGAGATTACACCACTGCCCTCCAGCCTGGGAGACAGAGTGAGGCTCCATCTCAAAAAAAAAAAAAAAAAAAGAAAGAAAGAAAAAGAGGCAGGGCACCCTGGATGGGAGGAAGGAGCACCACCAAGACAAGCCTAAATGTGGATATTTTCATTCCAAAAGCACAAGAACTTCAATCTGGCTGACCCCACAAGCCCATATATCTCCTCCCTGCCTTGAACTCACCAAGCCCCCTGCTTGGAATACCAGTAGGCAGTCTGGGGGAATGGGACAATGTGGCGCAGGCAGGGTCAGGACGACACCAGGAGTGTGAGGACAGGCCCGGCAGAGTGCTCTGAGATCAGACTGAAGGCGGGAGAAATGAGAGAAGCAAGACTTCCCGGTCAGAGGAGAGAAAGCTGACTAGATGGGCTTTGCGGGTCCTCGGGGAGAGCAGAGCCACGTGTGGCTTTTAGATGCCACTGTTCTCCAGATCTTTGCAGAATCCACTAGACTAGGAACCTTGGCCTGCAGCCAGTGGGAGAAGGGTAGTCACTGGGAAGAAACTCCCAGAAGTCTGACCGAGGCAATGCTAGGCTGGTGAGAGGGTGGGAGTGGGACTACCTTCCCCGGAGCTGATTAAGGCATAAGGAGACTGCACAGCCTCAGGACTATATGCTGAAATGCAGGCATCACGTCAGTGTAGTGGCTGAGAGATACAAGGAGGAAGAGGTGGAAATCCAGGAAAACAGACAGAGATGAAAAGACTATAACACACACAACAGGTTTCTATGTAAATATGTGCTTGTGATAGGGACCAGATGACTAACGACAACCTTTTTTTTCTTTTTCTTTTTTTTTTTTTTTTGAATCGGAGTCTTGCTCTGTCGCCCAGCCTGGCATGCAGTGGCACGATCTCGGCTCACTGCAACCTCCACCTCCCGGGTTCAAGTGATTCTCCTGCCTCAGCCTCCAAAGTAGCTGGGATTACAGGCACCTGCCACCACGCCCAGCTAATTTTTGCAGTTTTGGTAGAGATGGTGTTTCCCTCATGTTGGCCAGGCTGGTCTCAAACTCCTGACCTCAGGTGATCCACCCACTTCTGCCTCCCAAAGTGCTGGAATTACAGCCGTGACCCACCGCACCCAGCCTAATGACAACCTTCCCACACACTCAAGCCCCCACCTCTGCCTCTCCTAAGGAGAAGGGACATTTGATTGCTGGAATGGCTGGAGCTGTGGAAGGAGGATGAAGTATTGGGTGGCTGCAGTGAGCCGTGATCAAGCCACTGCACTCCAGCCTGGGTGACAGAGCGAGGCCCTGTCTCAAAAAGGTTTAGGGTGGATGGGAAAGTATGTAAAGAAAAAGAGAGTGAGCAGGGACCAGAGAGGCAGAGGCAAGGCTTGGCTTTGTTCTGTTTCAAGACATAGAGAAGAGATATTTGGGAGCATCTGTCATATTGAATGAGACTTTGGGGACACAAGTGGAGTGATGACTATTTTAGGGAGTTTTCCTAAGTGTGGAATGGTCTAGTCTCATTCACCATCAGCCCCTCAAGGAAACCTTCAGTAAAGATGGAATTGGCTGGGCGCGGTGGCTCATCCTGTAATCCCAGCACTTTGGGAGGCCGAGGCGGGCAGATCATGAGGTCAGGAGATCAAGACCCTCCTGGCCACCATGGCGAAACCCCATCTCTAATAAAAATACAAAACTAGCCAGGCATGGTGGCGCATGCCTGTAATCCCAGCTACTCAGGAGGCTGAGGCAGAGAACTGTTTGAACCCGGGAGGTGGAAGTTGCAGTGAGCTGAGATTGCACCGCTGCACTCCAGCCTGGAGGACAGAGCGAGACTCCTTCCCAAAAAAAAAAAAAGATGGAATTTACTCTTCACAGCATTCAGGATTGCGTTTCTTTTTCCATGAGTGGTACTAAGAAGAGCCTCAAGGTGGGAGCAGGAAGGCTCTGCTGTGTCAGGTTATACGTGCACATATGCATGGCCACATGGCCCAACACTGTAAGGGCCTTGCTTGTAAGTCCCTTATTCTGTCCTCTAGCAATGTGACCATGTAGGCAACATTTGAAATTCCTTTAAAATTCCTTCTAGGCAGAGATTTAAGCTAAGAGGAGGACCTGAGTGACCTCTGGTGCAACACCTGAAAGCCCACGACAAGCCTCCTGGGCTTTTCCATGAATATCGCTGTGCCCCTGCCTACGGATATGCTGATGTGTGTATACAATATTCTGTGAGAAGTAGAGATGCTGAACACTAAACAACAGAAACCCATTTGGTCTAACTCCATCTCTGCCTACTCAGACATCTGCTTCTAGCGGTATCAGAGTTATGTCTATGTAGCTAAAACAAATGGAGTAAGGCAGCAATACACACAGGCTGACAAGCCCAGGATGGAGGGCGGCACTGCAGATGCTCTGCTCTCTGCTGGAATGTGTGGACATACAGGAATCCCTATCCCAGGACACCCGCAGACCCCCACCATGAATCCGAGATGCTCCCCAATGACGGTGATGATGACAGAACAGAGATGCCATCCCTGGTCACTCACACACACACACACACACACACACACACACACTCCCACTGCCTCCCTCTGCACCCCTCCCAAAGGCACCTGCCTTCCTCTCCTCTCAATCCACAAGCCAACCTCCAGCTGCCACCTCTCTATCAGCCTTGGCTACCCCCACCCACGCTGGCATCTGCCTGGCAGCTCCCTATCCACCCCCTCAGCCCTCAGGAGGCCAGGGCACACATGGAACAGGTTGATGCTGTTCTCCAGGAAGTGGAGTGGGAGGGGGGTGGGGTCACTAGGGCAGGCGGGGTCCCCGGAAGCCTCTGTCCCTGCATAAAGCAGCCTGTCCTGGCAAGGGACGGTCATCCTCTCAACCTACAGACCCAGTGAGCCCTAGGCCCTCACCCCAGACCCAGCTGCTGGACAGGACCCAGCCCCACTCCCAGGTAAGAACTTGATGACAGCAGGGAAGGCAGGGGTGCTCTGAGGACACAGGAAGATGGGTGGACCAAGAAGGGAATGGAACTCCCCTAGAGTCCAATGGGATAAGTATCCCAATAGGCCTTGGGGAGGGAAGGGAGAGGCAGGCCTGTGGACATCTCTCTGGTGAAGAGGAGGCTGCTGTTGCCCAAGCCCTTCCCAGGTGCACCCAGGTGGCACCAGGAGGTTGTCCTGCCCCATCCTGGCCCTCCCAGGAATGAGGGTAAAAGAAAAAAAAAAGCACCTTGAAGCTGGCAGAACAGCCCCACGCATCTGTGCCGTGCTTCCTGCCCCCCCTGCTGCTGTGAAGTGCCTGTGGTGGATGTGGGATGCTTCCACGCCAGCTGGTGTGGCCTCTTCCACCCACGGGGATAACTGGGGTGTGCCGATCGGCCACCCAGCCAGAGCACCTGGACTCAAACTTCAAAGACAGAGACTTAAGATGTTGACCCTCAGGTCAGGTACGGTGGCTCACACCTGTAATCCCAGCACTTTGGGAGGGTGAGATGGGCGGATCACCTGAGGTCAGGAGTTCAAGACCAGCCTGGCCAACATGGTGAAACACCGTTTCTACTAAAAACACAAAAATTAGCTGGGCATGGTGGCAGGCGCCTGTAATCCCAGCTACCTGGGAGACTGAGGCAGGAGAATCACTTGAACCCAGGAGATGGAGGTTGCAGTGAGCCGAGATCGTGCCATTGCACTCCAGCCTGGGCAACAAGAATGAAACTCCATCTCAAAAAGAAAAAAAAAATGTTACCTCTCAGGTTCCCATGGGCCCCACATTCTCCAGGGCCCTCTCACCCTAGTGCACATCTCTCAGGGCCACATTCATTGGTTCTTTCCACACACATTTGCCAAGCTCGAACTCTGTGCCAGGTGTGGTACTTGCTGCTGCAGAGGTGACTAAGACCCATTTCCTGCCCTCTGGGAAGTCACAGACGAGGAGCTGATAGGGTCAGGTGAACAGATCATAACAGGAAGGTGCTTCAGAAGAGCACTTTGGAAACACAGATACAGTCACCAGCTGCCTGGAGGACTGAGGGAAGAGGTTCCAGGAGGTGACCTGAATTGAGCGTTAGAGGAGGACTAGGGAGTCTTCAGATCCGGAAGCGGGTATTGTAAGCAGAGGGGGCAAAGGTGAAGAGCATCAAAATGCCTGGATCCTGGCTGGGCACAGAGGCTCACACCTGTAATCACAGTACTTTGGGAGGTCAAGGAGGGCGGATCATCTGAGGTCAGGAGTTCGAGACCAGCATGACCAACATGGTGAAACCCTGTCTCCATTAAAAATACAAAAATTAGCCAGGCGTGGTGGCACACACCTGCAGTCCCAGCTACTCGGGAGGCTGAGGCAGGAGAATCGCTTGAATCTGAGAGGTGGAGACTGCAGGGAGCCAAGATGGCACCACTGCACGCCACCCTGGGCAACAGAGGAAGACTCCATCTCAAAAAGAAAAAAAAAAGTCTGGATCCAGGCATCCCCCAGGGGCTGTGAGAGGGGAGTGGGTCTACTCATACCTGTGGCACGCATGAGGGAAGGACAGGGTGCAGGGAAGTGTAACCCACACACGGAAAGGGCAACTGGGGCAGGTGAACAGCTTGGCCACCCAGGCTCTTGTTGCCAGCAGCATCTCCTTCCCTCCCCTGGTGTCCTCCGACTCTGGCTATTGCTAGTCTCTGGTGTGAGAGAAAGCTTTACTTCCATTGCTAAATAAATGCTCTAGACCAGGCACAGTGGCTCACATCTGTAATCCCAGCACTTCAGGAGGCTGAGATGGGAGGATCACTTGAGCCAGGAGTTTGAGACCAGCCTGGGAAACATAGTGAGACTCCGTCTCTACAAAAAAAATTTAAAAATTAGCCAAGTGCATGACTGCAGTCCCAGCTACTCAGGAGGCTGAAGTGGGAGGATCAATCAAGCCTTGGCGGTCAAGGCTGCAGTGAGCTGTGATCACGCCACTGCACTCCAGCCTGGGCAACAGAGTAAGACCTTGTCTCGGAAGAAAAGAGAAGAAAGCAAAGCAAGGCAAGGCGAGGTGGAGGGAAGGAAGGGAAGGAAGGAAGGAAGGGAGCGGGGGAAGAAAGAAAGAGGAAAGAAAGAAAGAAGGAAGGAAGGAAGGAAGGGAGGGAGGGAGGGAGGGAAGAAAGAAAGAAAGAAGGAAGGAAAGAAAGAAAGAAAGGAAGGAAGGAAGGAAGAAAGGAAAGAAAGAAAGAAAAAGAAAGAAAGAAAGAAAGAAAGAAAGAAAGAAAGAAAGAAAGAAAGAAAGAAAGAAAGAAAGAAAGAAAAGAAAGAAAAGAAGTGCTCCAGCTGGGCTCTGTGGCAGTGAAGAAAATGAGTGTGGAGTGAGAAAAATGCCCTTGACAAAGAAAAGGGAGGTGTGGCTTTGCTGGCCATCTATGGGACTTTGGGGCAACTCTTTCAACTCTCCAGCCCTAGGTTCCTCATCATAAAATGCAGACTCCCTCGATTCTTTCCAGCTGTGACATGAGACAATCCAGGCATCTCTAAGAGTTCTCCCTGCCCCAGAGCCGGGTAAACTCTCTCTGCAGGGGCCCAGCCCATATCCCGGGCTCCTTGGCAGCCTTGGCAGCCACCTTAACACTCTCCTGTCTCCCCACCTCCACAGAGACAATGACCATGTTTGAAAATGTCACCCGGGCCCTGGCCAGACAGCTAAACCCTCGAGGGGACCTGACACCACTTGACAGCCTCATCGACTTCAAGCGCTTCCATCCCTTCTGCCTGCTGCTGAGGAAGAGGAAGAGCACGCTCTTCTGGGGGGCCCGGTACGTCCGCACCGACTACACACTGCTGGATGTGCTTGAGCCCGGCAGCTCACCTTCAGGTCAGCCTCAAGCGGGGCTGGGAACTGAGGGATACTGAGGGATGGGGGCTGGGCACCTGGCCTGCAAGGAGGACCTCAAAGCTCCCTCTGGCCAGAGGTGATTAGATGTCATCTAGCCCAAAGTCATCATCAGGAGCTGAGGAGGCTGGTGGTCGGGGGGATACCTCTCAGCTCAGCTTCTTTTATTTATTTACTTGTTTGTTTTTGTAGAGATGGGTTCTTCCTTTGTTGCCCAGGCTGGTTTCAAACTCCTGCGCTCAAGCAATCCTTCCACCTTGGCCTCCCAAAATGCTGGGATTACAGGCATGAGTTACTGCACCCAGCCAGCCCAGCCCCTTTTGTCTTTTCCCTCCTGCAGACCCAACAGACACTGGGAATTTTGGCTTTAAGAATATGCTGGACACCCGAGTGGAGGGAGATGTGGATGTACCGAAGACGGTGAAGGTGAAGGGAACAGCAGGGCTCTCGCAGAACAGCACTCTGGAGGTCCAGACACTCAGTGTGGCTCCCAAGGCCCTGGAGACCTTGCGGGAGAGGTGAGAGTGGGTGGGACTGAAGGTCTCCCGGAATGTGGGTGGGGCAGTGCATGGAAAGGGTGCTTGGGGCCTTGAGTTGAAAGGTAGGACCCTTGCACTGACCTTTGCCAATGTGGTCATGACAGGGGAGCTCTTGGAGGCAACCCTTCTGGCCCATGGCTGCATCCAGGCCATTTCCTAGTCACACCTCCCGGTGCTGCCACCGCCTCCAGGACCACCTCCCCACTGTCACGCATGCACAGGGAAGACGATGTCCACACTAGCTTGCTGTGTGATCTTGGAAAAGTCACTTCTCTTGGGACCTCAGTTTTCTTTTCTGCAAAATGACAGGATTGGATGATCATCTCTAAGGCTCCTTCTAACTCCAAGACTATGCAATACACTAGAAAAAGGAGGGATGGGTCTTAACTGCCCCCAGCTGAGACCTGAGCACTGTGTTCTGCTCCCATAAATGAAGCCTCCTGCCTGACCCCAATACACACTAAGCACGCCCTCGGGAATGCTGCCCCACAGCACAAAGGGTGTGGCAGGTGCCACATCGATGCTGGGCACCACGGATGTTTGGCTTCACACGGGAACTGACTTTTAAGTAGTTAAGTAGTGGTTGAAAGAAGGAGGTAAGGACTGTGAAGGCCAGAAGGAAAGGCCGAGGTAGTCATCCAGCAAGCATGTATATAGTAAAGCACTCTACTACGGGCTGGGGTGCGCCTAGAACATCTTTGTCCAAGAACCTTGCAGTCTAGGAAGGTGAAAATTTTCAAAACCTGTGCAACAGTAATTATAATCAAAGCCAAGAAGTGCTAAGTGCTGTAGGGATGGTTTGACTGAGTCTTGTGGCAGGTCAAAGGGATTTCTGGCTGGGGAAATAAGGGAAGATCTCACAGACATGGAAGCCTCTGTTTTGGGCCTTGAAAGATGAGCAGAAATTGGGCATGCAGGGCTGGGAGAAGGGTATTATGAAGGCACACAGGTGAGCAATCTCAAAACCACCAAGGGCCAGGAACAGCCAGCATGGCAGGGGCGGAAGAGGTGTGAGTAGAACGAGCAGGAAATGCAGGTGAACCCAAACCATGGAAGAGGCAAGTGGCAGCTCCAGGAGACTGAATTGTAGGCACCAGGAAGATCCTGAAAATGTTCTGATGTGCCCCATGACTAATCCAGCCAGATGGAGGAAGTGTGTCAGATAGGGGAAGAGGAACAGGGGTTTGAAGCAGTCAGACAAGGCAAGACACTTTTCTTCTTTTTTTTTGTTTGAAACAGTTTTTCGCTCTTGTTGCCCAGGCTAGAGTGCTGTGGTGCAATCTCGGCTCACCGCAACCTCCGCCTCCCAGGTTCAAGCAATTCTCCTGCCTCAGCCTCACAAGTAGCTGGGATTACAGGTGCCCGCCACTACGCCCGGATAATTTTTTATTATTTTATTTTATTTATTTATTTATTTTGAGATGGAGTCTCACTCTGTCGCCCAGGCTGGAGTGCAGTGGCATGATCTTAGCTCACTGCAAACTCCGCCTCCCGGGTTCAAGCAATTATCCAGCCTCAGCCTCCCAATTAGCTGGGACTACAGGTGTCTGTCACCACGCCCAGCTAATTTTTTATATTTTTAGTGGAGACGGGGTTTCACCATATTGGCTAGGCTGATCTCGAACTCCTGACTTTGTGATCTGTCCTCCTCGGCCTCCCAAAGTTCTGGGATTACAGGGAAGTAATCCCAGTTAAGTAGTGGTTGAAAGAAGGAGGTAAGGTGGCTCGTGAGACACCATACCCGGCTAATTTTTGTATTTTTAGTAGAGATGGGGTTTCACCATGTTAGTCAGGCTGGTCTTGAACTCCTGACCTCAGGTGATCCGCCTGCCTCAGCCCCCAAAAGTGCTGGGATTACAGGCATGAGCCACTGTGCCTGGTCTTTTTTTTTTTTTTTTTTTTGAGACGGAGTCTCTCTCTGTTGCACAGGCTGGAGTGCAGTGACACGATACCAGGTCACTGCAACCTCCGCCTCCCAGGTTCAAGCAGTCCTCCTGCCTCAGCCTCCTGAGTAGCTGGGATTGCAGGCGCACGCCACCACATCCAGCTAATTTTCGTATTTTTGGAAGAGATAGGGTTTTACCATGTTGGCCAGGCTGGTCTCGAACTCCTGACCGCAGGTGACCTGCCTACCTCGGCCTCCCAAAGTGCTGGGATTACAGGCGTGAGCCACCACCCCCAGCCAAGATACTGTTCTTCTATCCCATGAGCAATGAAAACTGAGGACCCGAGCTGGGGAAGGGCAAGAGGAGTGAAGAGGGAGGAATGGATGCAATGCCCATTGCCAACGGTGATAGAATGGCCTGGGCTTGGTAGCTGATTGCAGGATGAGGGAAAGGGTTTTGTCAAAGGTGACTGTGAGATTTTACCCAGGTTGTGACATTATAGGACATTAAAGGTACCATTACAGGTGACAAACAGGGAGACATAGGTTAGAGGTAGATTTGGAGATTGTGAGTTCCTTTTGGATGTTTTGAGTTTCTGGTTCTGCTGAGACATCAGCTGAGAATGTTGAACAGGTGATTGGAAATAAGGGCCTGGAGCTCAGGAGAGAGGTCAAAGTGAAGATACACACAAGGTAATCAGCACTATAAAGATTAAAACTGTAGGAGCCAGGGGAGGAGTCTCACTCCCGTAAGCCCAGCACTTTGGGAAGCCAAGGCAGGATTGCTTGTCCCAGGAGTTCAAACCAGCCTGGGCAAGAGAGTGAAACCCCCATCTCTACAAAAAATGCAATATTAGCCGGGCATGGTGGTGCACCTAGAGTCCCAGCTACTCAGGAGGTTGAGGCAAGGGGATCACTTAAGCCCAAGAGCTCTAGTCTGCAGTGAGTTATGATCGAGCCACTGCACTTCAGCCTGGGCAACAGAGTGGGACCTTAAAAAAAAAAAAAGAAAAAACTGTAGGAGTGAGTTGGGTGTGGGGAGCTTTTGGAGGGAGTTGAGAAAACAGGACTGAGAACAGAATCTTACAGAACATAAAATTTTAGCGAACCAAAGAAACTGGAAAATGAAGTGCAGAAAGAATGGATAAGATTTAGAAACTAGAAGTACTGGAGTTGAGCCAGGGTGGTACAGTGTGACTGGAAGCCAAGAGAAGCCAGTGTTGCACGGAGGGTTTCCACAGCAGGATCGAGTATTGCACAGAGTTAGGCAAGGTCATTGAGACTGATAGGTAAGAGATCATTGTAATTTCAGCTGAGTAGTGGAAATACAAGGCAAATTATAAAGAATTTAGGTGGACCGGCATGGTGGCTCACATCTGTAATCCCAGCTATTCGGGAGGCTGAGGGAGAAGAATCGCTTGAACCCGGGAGGCAGAGGTTGTAGTGAGCCAAGATCGCGCCACTGCACTCCAGCCTGGGTGACAGAGTGAGTGAGACTCCGTCTCAAAAAAAAAAAAGAATTTTTTTGATATATTTGTCAATGAAATGAAGGAAAAAAATAGGGTAGTAATTTGAGGGAGTGGCATGATCAAAGCAAACAAATTTGTTAAGGATTAGGGACACGTTTATATATGGAAGCAGACAGAAGGAGCAAGTGGAGAGGAGGAACTGGTGTTAACAGCAAGAGAGCGCATAAGATGTGGAGAGAAAGGATCCCAGAGAGATGAATGAGGAGGAAATGGGGGGGGGGGGCGCATCTACCCCTGAACTGGAGGAAAAGGGGGTAAGAAGCACCCAAGAGGCCCTGTTCCCGGCCAGGTGCTGGCCCAGACAATTACCGAGTTTATCTCTGAGCAACCCAGGAGGTCAGCATCATTATACTCATTTCATAGATGAGGCAGTTAAGACTCAGAGAAGCTGCCCCGCCAGTAAGTGTGAGATCTGGGTTTCAACCTCAGCCCTAGTCCAGAGTCCTCACTCCTTCCCTGCCACCACAATGTCTAGCTCCTGGGAATGACAGAAGGAAAGAGGAGGGTGTGGTACAGGCAGGAAGGAGCTCTGAATGGTTCACTTATGTTTCTCCTGCCACAGGAAGCTGGCAGCAGACCACCCATTCCTGAAGGAGATGCAAGATCAAGGGGAGAACCTGTATGTGGTGATGGAGGTGGTGGAGACGGTGCAGGAGGTCACACTGGAGCGAGCCGGCAAGGCAGAGGCCTGCTTCTCCCTCCCCTTCTTCGCCCCATTGGGGCTACAGGTTTGATTCAAACACACACACACACTCTCACACCCACACTCACACTCACACTCACACATACACATTTACATTCAGCCCCTCCTTGGAGACTTCATTAGCTTTGCCTGATCAGCACCCACCGAGGATGCTGAAAAGGGCCACTCCTTCGGGCCACTCCTTCCCCCGGCTCTTAAAGATCCAAATCCCAGACACATGCCGCCTCCCTGGTCAGTGGCACCCAGTGAGGGCAGATCCCTGCGCCAGATGCCACAGGGAACTACTGGGGAAGGGGAAAGTCACATTCCTGGGTTTTCCCTCGTGGTGCTCCCAATCCAAAGAGGAGATATCTTTACTCTCAGAAAGTCATCAGGTTCATAGAGGAGACACAGAGGCTAAAGCCCAGAGAACACAGGCTTGGAAAAGCCAATGGAAATAAGGAATGGTCTCCATACCTCTATCTATTGCATCTAAATATTCAAGGGATGATTTGGGATTTGGAGCCGGGAGTAGGGGTTAGTCATGGAAGGCATCCTGAAAGAGGTAAGCATGGGACAGATGGTGAAGAGGAAGAAGGAGCCAGGGCTTGGATGGAAGCTCTAGGGTGATGTACAGGCAGGAGATGGAGCAGGTCTGCCCAGTTCCTTTCATGCATCTGAACCAGGAAGACAGATACAGGTCACTGGAGGGAAAATCAGCAGAAATGAGCACAAGGACTTTGAAGTCCTTCCTCAGAGTCCAGACCAGGGACACCACGGAAGGCTTCCAGCTTCTTATCTCCCTGAAGGCTCTCAGCCCTGACCCTGCACCTCCCCCAACTCACGCTCCCAATATCTCATACTTAAGATGTCCAGAGATTCGCAAATTCTCATTGTCTAATTCTAGGGATCCATAAATCACAAGGAGGCTGTAACCATCCCCAAGGGCTGCGTCCTGGCCTTTCGAGTGAGACAGCTGATGGTCAAAGGCAAAGATGAGTGGGGTGAGCAGAGACCCACATGTTCTCCCCACAAGATGAGAATTACCTGCACCAATACTGAGGCACCCTGGTCCCCTCTTGCGGAAATGTCAGAGAATGAGTAGGGGGGTGTATTGTACTGTGATCCGACTGCAGCCATGGAGCCTGCTCTGGAGAGAAGGGTGAAGAGGCTCCTGGATTCTCAGCATCTTCTGGGTGCTGGGCACTGTGGTCATTGGGGGAGGGGGTACAAAGACAAACATGCACTGCCTCTGCTCTCAAGAAGTCTGTGGCCAAAGGAGGAAACAGACAGAGACTGGAATGGAAGGTAGAAAGTAGTGTTCTCATAGTGGAGAATTTATCAAGGAAGAAAAGATTGCTTCCAGCAATGGAGGTTGAAGCCGGGAATTAAATGAAGCATTTGGGGTGCAAGGTCCTAGCCCTTAGCAGAGCCCTTTGGCTTGAGACTGAAGAAGGGAATGTGGGGCAGCTGCTAAGTGTCCTCCTGCCCTCCCTCCCTTGCCCTTCACAGATATTCCACATATCTGCAATGATAACATGCAAACCTTCCCTCCTGGAGGTAAGTGAAATTGCTTACGGGCTTCCCACATCTTCCGCCCTATCCCTGACATTATCTGCCAAAATCCTCCACCCTCTCCTAGCTTATACTATAATCCCCCAAGGGGCCTCTGCTTTTGTTTCCCAAGTCCCTAAGAATACCTAGCCTCAACTTTAGGAAAGACAGATAGAGGCATATAAATACTGTCCCAGAGAGATATAGAAATTGACAGACAGAGACTGGAAGGCACAGTCAGAAGCAGCAGTAAGACTTGGAGACAGAGTGTGTTCCCGAATCATGGGGGTGGATGAGCTAGCATAATCTCCCTGTGTTTTTATAATGATCACTGATGAAACTGCCTTGAAGACTGTTTTAGATGAAAAGGCAAAAATGGGTTTTGTGCTGACAGATGTGCATTTTTTCTGTCTTCAGAAAAGTCAGGAGAGGAGAAGGTCATCCGTAAGTGTTTCCTTTCATTCCACTAAAACTTTCTTGACTCAGAATTTTAAAACTCCAGTCTTTTTCTTTCCTTCTGACAGGCCTGACAGGGAAATAGCAGAGCGAATCTCAGCAAATAATTGTCCCCGAAACATGGCAGAAATTCCAATAGCTTGGGAAAAAGCAGTGGAAAGGGGGAGTCTTTGGACAAGATGCCCAGGTGGTCTGACGCCTGAGACCTTTGTCCTCAACAGCCTTAGTAGCAGCCAGGCACAGTGATTCACGCCTATAATCCCAGCACTTTGGGAGGCTGAGGCAGGAGGATCCCTTGAGCTCAGGAGTTCAAGACCAGCCTGGGCAACATAGTGAGACAATGTCTCTATTTTTAAAAAAAAATTTTTTTTTGAGATGGAGTTTCACTCTTGTTGCCCAGGCTGGAGTGTAGTGGCGCAATCTCAGTCCACTGCAACCTCCACCTCCCCAGTTCAAGTGATTCTCCTGCCTCAGCCTCTGGAGTAGCTGGGATTACAGGCACCCGCCACCATGCCCTGCTAAGTTTTTGTATTTTTAGTAGAGATGGGGTTTCACCATGTTGGTCAGGCAGGTCTTGAACTCCTGACCTCAGGTGATCCACCCACCTCAGCCTCCCAAAGTATTGGGATTACAGGCGTGAGCCACGGCGCCTGGCCTTTTTTTTTTTTTCTTGAGACAGAGTCTCATTCTGTTGCCCAGACTGGAGTGCAATGGTGAGATCTCAGCTCACTGCAAACTCTGCCTCCCGGGTTCAAGCAATTCTTGTGCGTCAGCCTCCTGAGTAGCTAGGATAACAGGCGTGGGCCACCACACTCGGCGAATTTTTAGTATAGATGGGGTTTCACCATGTTGGCCAGGCTGGTCTCAAACTCCTGACCTCAGGTGATCCTCCCACCTTGGCCTCCCAAAGTGCTGGGATCACAGGTGTGAGCCACTGCACCTGGCCTAGAAAAAAAAAAAAATTAAAAGTCTTAGTAGCTATAACCTGCTACACACACATCTGCAACTCGGCCACCCAGCAACTGGGGCCAGAGCCACTGAGTCACAGTAATGCCAGGAACAAGGTAGCTGGGCTCTCCCAGGAGACAGGCAGGATGTATTTCCTCATCTTCCTTAGTGTCTCATCCCCTGGGTATGGCTGCCATTCTGAAGGATTGCATTCTTATCTTTTTTTTTTTTCCTTTTTTTTCTCAGTTATCCAGGCATCTGATGTTGGTAAGGAACTTTGTGAGTTTCCCCCAAGACTTTGGCATGGAGGTAGCATTAGGGGTAGAGAGAGGAGAAGGCGAAGTCATTCTTCTTTGTCAGCTAACTCATGGGAAGGGAAAACAGACCCTCTTTCTCCACTTTTTGCTGGAGTCTCAAAGAAAAGTCAAGTGTGTACTGATATGGGATAAGGCCTGGGATCTCAGGAAGATTAACTGTTGGGTTAGATGATACATGCATCCTGGCCCACCTTCTCGCCCCAACCCTCAGGTTAGGGTTGGTGGATAGTTCTGTCACCGCATTCCTTGGTAAAGAAAAATGGGGCCAGGCTCAAACTGGGGGGTAGAGCATGGGTACCTAAAGGGGGCTGAGTGTAGGAGCCCTGCAGGGGGAATGCTGACTGGAGGGGAAGGTGCCCGATGGAGGGCTGTGTGTCCCATTATTGTCCCCATAGGGGACGTACACGAAGGCTTCAGGACACTAAAAGAAGAAGTTCAGAGAGAGACCCAACAAGTGGAGAAGCTGAGCCGAGTAGGGCAAAGCTCCCTGCTCAGCTCCCTCAGCAAACTTCTAGGGAAGAAAAAGGAGCTACAAGACCTTGAGCTCGCAGTGAGGACCTAGTGGAAGTGGGGAAGGGTGGGAGAAGGCATGTTTTGGTGAAGATTTGGTGGGGGCGGGTATTGCAGCAAGTGGGGAGATCTGACAGGGGCAGGAGGTGGGTGGCCAGGGGAGTCCACCTTAGATACCTTCCCCAAGGCTGGCCACGTGCCCCAAGGCTGCCAGGCTGCTGCTCCTCCCTTTGTCCCCTGGAAAAGGGCAAACAGTGGGTTCCCCCAAGGCACATGCTCCCTCTGATGGCCAGAAGGGCCGTCTGCTGGAGGGGCTGGAACCTTCTCTTTCCAGAGTCCAAAACTCAGGAAACAAGGAACCCAGGAGTCCAGTACTCTTCAGGACATGAGGCCTCAAAAAAGAAATCAGGAAATGGAGAGAGTTCCCGCATGTCAAGGGGTTATAATGCGCTGGGCCCTGGGTTGGGCCCTTGCCTATGTTATCTTCAATAGTCGCCCACCTTCCCCCACAGCTTGAAGGGGCTCTAGACAAGGGACATGAAGTGACCCTGGAGGCACTCCCAAAAGATGTCCTGCTATCAAAGGAGGCCGTGGGCGCCATCCTCTATTTCGTTGGAGCCCTAACAGGTAAGTGGGGAATCAGGTCTTCATTTATAGACCTTTTCAGTAATAGGAATGAATCGCTTGAATCAATTCCCAAATGGATGAATAAATGAATGAATGACAAATTATACCACAGTTAAGTAGTTTATATCTACATTTTTATAAACTGGTTTCATGGCTGGCTGCAGTGGCTCATGCCTGTAATCCCAGCACTTTGGGAGACCAAGGTGGATGGATCACCTGCGGTCAAGAGTTCGAGACCAGCCTGGCCAACATGGTGAAACCCCGCCTCTTCCAAAAATACAAAAATTAGCCAGGTGTGGTGGCAGGTGCCTGTAATCCCAACTACTTGGGAGGCTAAGACAGGAGAATTGCTTGAACCCGGGAGGGGGAGGGTGCAGTGAGCCGAGATCACTCCATTGTACTCCAGCCTGGGCAACAGAGAAAGACTCCATCAAAAAAAAAAAAAAAAAAATTGGTTTCATTCCTAAGGATTTGCTTGGTCACATTGGGTGGTCTGAGAAGACAGCCTAGTCTTGCTAATAGAGGTTGAATAACCCTAGTTTTATCGGCAACATATTTAAAATTTTTGCATATAGCTAAGCTCATCACTTCTATCCTGATACCTGTTAGCTTTAACTTCAGGGAGTAACATTTTCTTATCTTGCCCCTGAAAGCTCTTCTTCCCTCCACATTTTCTAGTTTTCCACTTAGAAAAACTCTGTGGTCCTTCAGGTGTAAGCCGAAACGTTTGTTCCCTTAAGAAGCCTGCCCTCCAACTCCAAGACCAAAGTGGACCCCTCAGCTATGGCTCCCTTAACACCTGCGTTGTAATTACATCCAATGAATGAAGGCTGAAATTCTGGAAGTGCGCTATTTGGAGGCTGTAGTCCCCTCTGCACCAGCAACACACATCTTTCTCTGCTTTTTTTCTCCAGAGCTAAGTGAAGCCCAACAGAAGCTGCTGGTGAAATCCATGGAGAAAAAGATCCTACCCGTGCAGCTAAAGCTGGTGAGGGAAAAACAGCAGATGCTGGGGAGAGTCTGGGAGTAGCTGCAGCCAGTGGAGATGCAGATTTCGCCTAAGGATGGAGCCATTCTGGAGGATCCCCGTCTTATCCCAGGGGCTTATGCCCACTCCCCCTTTCTCTCTCTATTTCTCCTTTTTTGTTATTTCACAAGAGGTGGAAGACTGAATTTCTGGGCAATAATCTGGGTTTATTAGCCTGATCTTGGGAGAAGAGACAGAAACTCTGGCCTTGCTTATTCCTAGCCAAATATTGTAAGCAAAATTTTTTTTTTTTTTTTGAGATGGAGTTTCACTCTTTTTGCCCAGGCTGGAGTGCAATGGTGCGATCTTGGCTCACCACAACCTCCGCCTCCCAGGTTCAAGCGATTCTCCTGCCTCAGCCTCCCGAGTAGCTGGGATTACAGGCGCCCACCACCACACCCTGCTAATTTTGTATTTTTAGTAGAGACAGGGTTTCACCATGTTGGCCAGGCTGGTCTCAAACTCCCGACCTCAGGTGATCTGCCCACCTCAGCCTCCCAAAGTGCTGGGATTACAGGTGTGAGCCACCTCACCTGGGCTGTGAGCAAATTTTTTAATGTGTCTGAGTCTGTCTCAATTTATTCCTCTGTAAAATGGGGCTAAAAATCAATGTGCTGCCCACTGTATAGGGCTGTTCAAAGACCCAGATGGGGTTATAATGTAAGGTAAAGTAAGGAATTCTAATAAGGGGAATGTAACCTTCTTGTGATTTTTGTGAGTTAGGAGAGGAGAGAGGTTTCCAGTTCTTTCTTTTCATGCTGTTTTGATTCCCTCCAGGTGGAGAGCACGATGGAACAGAACTTCCTGCTGGATAAAGAGGGTGTTTTCCCCCTGCAACCTGAGCTGCTCTCCTCCCTTGGGGACGAGGAGCTGACCCTCACGGAGGCTCTAGTTGGGCTAAGCGGCCTGGAAGTGCAGAGATCGGGCCCCCAATATATGTGGGACCCAGACACCCTCCCTCGCCTCTGTGCTCTTTATGCGGGCCTCTCTCTCCTTCAGCAGCTGACCAAGGCCTCCTAATTTGCCTTTTACGTCTGCTTCATGACTCCCTAATGCTTTCCCAACCTCGTGGTGCTGTGTCCTTACCACCTAAGGGCATTTCAGAGCCATCGGCTGAAGACATCTGAAATCTCAGTTGGTCACCCATGATAACCAACTTCCACCTGCCCAACCATATATCACCCCCTATGCCTCCAGCTCCACAACCCACTAAGCCCATCTGCTGATGCTTAAATTTTCTTTACTTTTCTTTTTTTTCCTTTTTTTTGAAATGGAGGCTCGCTCTGTCACCCAGGCTGGAGTGCAGTGGTGTGATCTTGGCTCACTGCGACCTCCGCCTCCCGGGTTCAAGCAATTCTCCTGCCTCAGCCTCTCGAGCAGCTGGAATTACAGGCACGCGCCACGACACCCAGCTAATTTTTGTATTTTTAGTAGAGACAAGGTTTCATCATGTTGCGCAGGTTGGTCTCGAACTCCTGGCCTCAAGTGATCTGCCCGCCTCGGCCTCCCAAAGTGCTGGGATTACAGGCATGAGCCACCGTGCCCGGCCTATGCTTAAATATTCTAGGAGTAGAAGCACTCAGACTTTTAAAACTATGAGCCGTTTCAGCAAAACTGAGAAAAAAAAAAGATTAATTAATTTCCTATCCTAATCCCTCCTACTTATACTACCCCAAAAAACAAGCTTTACTGGAATTAATGGAAAATATTATGTCAATCTTAGGAATGATATGTCTTTTGGTGTTTTTCTTTAAAGAATTTATCATACAGAAATTCTTAATTTGTGCCAGAAAAAGAAATTGTTATCATACTGCATATAAATCATATGTACATGAATATGATGCTGTACTGTCCTCAGGCAAACTGGAAAATGCTCAGAGGGTATAGAATGTGGAATCCAGATTTTTTTTTCTGTTGAATTAGTTTTCTTTAATGGAATCTTGAGTCTCAAGTGAGAAGATATCAAAGCAGTTTGTCTTCAAAGAAGAGCATTTGGGGGTCCCCTAGCTCTGGGTTGAGGGAAAGACCGAGAGATATATAGTAGAATCCCGAAACAAAAATAAGACAGATTTCAAATTTATTGAACAGAAAATGCAGATGGGCCTTTAAAAAAAAGGGGGACCCAAGAATAAGACTAACCCAAAACTTTAAAAACTAAATTGTGATATTATTTCACCTTTCTCTGTTCTGCCCTGAAATTTAGGGTTCTTGTAGGAGGAAGTAGTGTGGGTAGGCTTGGCATATGGACCTACTACTAATATGGATATTACAATCTCATCAAACCGCTGGGTTTATATCATCCTCCTCTGCCTAAAAGCTGGGTTTGAACATCTTTCACCAACCTCTTTTAAAGCAGTATCAGGACCGGACACCGTAGCTCACGCCTGTAATCCCAGCACTTTGGGAGGCTAATGTGGGCAGATCGCTTGAATCCAGGAGTTCAAGACCAGCCTGGGCAACATGGCGAAACCCCATCTCTACAAGATATACCAAAAATTAGCCAGGCATAGTGGCATGTGTCTGTGGTCCCAGCTACTCGGGAGACTGAGGTTGGAGGATCACTTGAGCCTGGGAGGCTGAGGCTGCAGTTAGCCAAGATAGCACCACTGCACTCCAGCTTGGGTGATGGAGCGAGATCCTGTCTCAAAAAATAAAAATAATTTTTAAAAAAGTAGTTCTGTGAGTGCAGCGCATGCCTGTAATCCCAGCACTTTGCAAGGCCGAGGCAGGAGGATCATCTGAGGTCAGGAGTTCAAGAACAGCCTAACCAACATAGTGAAGCCCTGTCTCTACTAAAAATTAAAAAAAAAAATTAAAAATTAGCTGGACGTGGTGGCTCGCACCTGTAGTCCCAGCTACTCAGGAGAAGGAGGCAGGAGAATCGCTTGAACCCCAGAGGGGGAGGTTGCAGTGAGCCAAGATCACGACACTGTACTCCCTAGCCTGGCCAACAGAATGAGATTCCGTTTAAAAAAAAAAAAAGTTTTATGAGTGGAAGAATTTCTCTAAGGATTTTGGTCCCTGGAGTCAGACTCTCCCGCAGTGTCTTAGTCGCCCCCTGCCCAGCCTGGTTCCCTCATCCACCAAGAATTCATGACCAACTGCCAGAAGCTTTGTGTTATGCCGCCAGCCTCCCTGATCCTGAGCACCTTCCAAAGCCTCACTCTATTGCTCATGGATATACTGGGTTGTTATCTGCTGACTTGGTTGTTTTCTCCTTGTGATGTAAACTTAATAGAGAGATGAGCTAACACCCTAACTATCTAGAAGAGTAACTCCTTTGATTGTTAAGGATGAACATAACTCATCTGTTTTCTTCCTTACCATTCTCGCCCACCTTCAGTTGCAGATACGGTGTTATGAAGAGGTTCTAATGAGTTTATTCCAATGATCATTCAAAAGTCCTGTTATCCACCCCCCAGCCCTGGAAGGTGAGAGGACAGTTGAGGAGGAACTGGTCAAGGCATGTTCCCTAAAACTAGAGCACATATCTTTCCAGTTAGCAAGTGGCTGTTTAATGCAAGGAACATCCTGCAATCCTATGAAAGAGGATGCAAAAGATATGCAGGATACCCTTTATATATGCAAAGGAGGAGGTCAAAACATATTTCCTGCCTTCTAGGTCCTTACAAAAGGGCTAGATTGTCTTGTAGGGTCCGTGAAAAGTCTAAAACTCAGGACTTCCACTTATGGGAGAGAGAAAAGTTTCAAGGTAGGGAGAGAGTTTTTGTTTTGTGTTCTAAGAAATTGGGAGCTATATCCTTCACCTTGTTCCCTGCAGAACCAGTGGGGGAGTCCTTTGAAAAATAAGTGGGTAGGGTTTCTTGTCCAATTTGCTTCCCCTTAGGTACACCACTAAGTAAACAATCATTCTCTCCTTAGGCACACCATTATTCTGTTCCCCATTTCACAATGTCTGTCTGGATGTATAAAAGCCCTCTCAATGGGCTCCCTAAAGCGTCTGCCAGTAGGGGCTCCCACCCTCTTTCCTCAACACTCCCAATCCACCGCAGCCCAGAGCACAGTGTCTGCTTATCTAACCATCTGACTCCCCCGTATACTACATTCTTGAGCTGTTTTTCACCCCCCTATTTGCCAACCGTGGGCCGTACATAGGGTGGACCCCTATATTGTTAAACTGGAGTGATTCTACGCAAATGCACGCTCCTACCTATCGGCACTCCCAGCCTGCAGAAATTGTATGCCTTATGTTCAACACTAAACTGAAATCTAACCAAGGAAGTCCGGATCCCATAGGGTTCTTCCTACTCTCCAGTTCGGTTTATTTTAAGCCCAACAGCCCTAGCTTCACGTCCCTCCTTCGCAGCCTTCTTTCCTTCCCTCCTGCCGGATGCGCCCGGCAGCCGTTGAGCACAAGCCCCGCGGATCTGGAAGGAGACTCCCCCGCGACCGGGGAAAATTGAGCAAACTCGGGCGCAAAACCCGCCCGGCAACTCGTGACGTCATCTCGTCCCGCGCTCGGATAGGCTTTACCCACTCCACGCTGGTTGAGACGCTCTTAAAGTCCTTTGTAACCCAGATTGGAGCCTGAGGGGACCTCTCGTGGACGCCCACAGAAATGCACTCGAGAGGAACATAAAAGCATCACACTTAAGCGCTCGAAAGAAAGCCCCACGAACCCATACAGGCTCCTCCCCGCTCCTTCCTCGAAGCTCCTCCTTCATCCTGCACCTCGGCTGTTGATTTATTTCCCCTTTGTTGACTCGGCCATCGCCCTGCCGGGCCTGGCGTTTCCCAGAAGGCCCAGCGCCGGGAAGGGGTTTGCAGCTGCTCCGTCATCGTGCGGCCGGACGTTATCTCGCGCTCGTGTGCAGGCCCGGCTCGGCTCCTGGTTCCCGGTGCGAGGGTTCACGCGAGGCCCCGGCCTCGGTCCCCGGACTAGGCCGCGACCCCGGGTGCCATGAAGCAGGAGGGCTCGGCGCGGCGCCGCGGCGCGGACAAGGCGAAACCGCCGCCCGGCGGAGGAGAACAAGAACCCCCACCGCCGCCGGCCCCCCAGGATGTGGAGATGAAAGAGGAGGCAGCGACGGGTGGCGGGTCAACGGGGGAGGCAGACGGCAAGACGGCGGCGGCAGCGGCTGAGCACTCCCAACGAGAGCTGGACACCGTCACCTTGGAGGGTACGGCAGCCCAGGCCGGGAACGTGCCGCGATCGCGGGTGACAGCGACCCCTGTGATTTGGCTTCTTGCTGGGAAGCCACAGCAGCCTCCACCACCCTCAGTTCTTTGGGATCACCCCCAGATACCTGCTCCCACTGCCCCGACACTCCCGACTCCAGGCCCAATGACTGAACCTTCTCTCCAGGCTGGGAACCACTCCCCTCCCATCCCCTCCATCCCCATATCTGGGGTTGCATCTATATCTAGGTCCCGGTGGGCCTGGGGACTCCCTCTTCTAAGTCCTCCCCTCTGACCTATTCCGTTTATATCCCACCCGACTGATTTTAGCGCCTCCAATATATGACTGATTGTTCCCGCTAGAAACCAGTGTTTGTGTCTGTGTGTAAACAGTGCCAGGATGACCTAGAATATTGACTCCTGAGTTTTAAAACTGTACAGCAGGTTTTTGTTGTCCTAGCTGCCTTTAGCACACTCCCCTGAATGAACCATTTCGACCTAGTATCTTGTTTCCTACTTCTCTAACTGAAGTGTCCCAACAGTCCCCTTGCTGTCTGCTCCCTTCAGGTCCTTACTGCCCCTCTGTTTCTAAAGGGTTTAAGTACATACACACTTAAAACTTTTCGGGTGTCATCTTTGTTTGGTTTTGTAATACTCACCTTTGGCCTAAACTCCTATATACCGGTGTCTCTTATTTCTTTTCTCCGAGGTTCCTGTTTCGAGTGTCTGTAGTCCTCTTGTTCCTCCAAGTTCATGTTTTACTTTCCCCACTTAGAGCGTCCTGTTTCCATTTGAAGTGGGCAAAGTGAGAGCTTCCCACTGTGATCCTGGTGCCATTTTCCTGGTTCTGGATCAAGTGGGACCAGACTACTTACTAGGTTTTCTTTTCACTAAAATGCGTGAGAAACTAGCTCAAAAACATTGAGATAAGCAAAGTTATCCTCCTAGGTGGTGCTTTTGAGGATGTGATGGTGTTGACTACATCAGCTCTCACTGTAAAGTTGAGCAACAGGATCGATATTTAATAGAGATCCTTTTACCTAAAGTAGTGGCAGCAATGTCAAAGGTGCCACTCAGCATTGCCTACTGGGTGTGTTTATTACAGGCACTTCATTTTCTTCTTGTAAAGTAATTCATATTCATTGCAGAAATTGTGGAATGTATGAGAAGTTAAAAGCAGGGGATAAAAAAACATGGTTAACATTTTTTCTTGTGAATTTTTGAGCTGCTCTCCTATAATTGAGAGCAAGTTATGTATACAGTTTGTATCAAGGCATAACAATATAAATTTTGAATTTTATGTGTTTTCATTAACATTCGTAAACATAATCAGCATTCAATTTATTCCAGAAACATTTATTGAATACCCAATATAGTGGTTAAGAGTACAAGTTCTGGAATTAGTTCCCTCATCTGTATAAATACGAGTAATAGTACAGTACTTTATTGGGTTGTTGTGAACGTTAAAATGCTTAAAACTGTGCCTAGCACATAAATATCAGCTGTTATTATTATATCATTAGTGTGGCCCAGATACCCTGTGCTAATCGCTGAATATACAGAAGTGCCTAGGAAACTACTCATTGATTGCATTCCCTTATTGCTTTGCATTTAAACTGTTTCTAGTTTCTTGCTATCATAAATAGCTTTGAAGCAATCATCTTTGTGCCCAACTTAAAAAATCTACTTTTATAATTATTTCTTCAGTACAGATTCCCACCAAAACCTATATGCCTGAGTTTAAAAGGCTGAACATTTTAAAGGTTTTTGATAGTTATCGTCCAGAAAAACTGTGCTGATTTACATTATACCAGGAGAAATGTAGTTTTCACTGTACTCTATAATTTTTTTTTTTTTTTGAGACGGAGTCTTGCTCTGTTGCCCAGGCTGGAGTGCAATGGCGCGATCTCGGCTCACTGCAACCTGTGCCTCCGAAGTTCAAGCGATTCTCCTGCCTCAGCCTCCCGAGTAGCTGGGATTACGGGCACCCACCACCACGCCCGGCTAATTTTTTTATTTTTAGTAGAGACTGGGTTTCACCATGTTGGCCAGGCTGGTCTCGAACTGCTACCCTTAATGATCCGCCCTCCTTAGCCTCCCAAAGTACTGGGATTACAGGCGTGAGCCACTGTGCCCCACCTATAATTTTTTTAATGTTACAAATTTGGTAGTTTAAAAATGTTTCCATTTGCAATTACTCAAACACTAATGGAATATAATTTTTGTCTGTTAGCTATTTTTCCTCTTTGTATGTTAGTTCGTCTCCATTTTTGTTTTGAAATTGTGGCAATATAATCATTATACCATTATATCTCTTAACCATTTATACAAGCTCTTTATAGAATAAAAATATGAATCTTTGATCACATTTGTTGAAAATATTTTTCTTTTGTATACACAGTTATCTAAAAGGCTTTTTTTAAATGAAGTCAAGCCCACTAATCTTTTGTGCGTATGTGATTTCTCCCATTGTTCACATTTAGAAAGTCTTTTCCATTAAGATCTGATAACTCTGGACTCCAGGTTTCTGTAGTTAATTGGTTTTTCTTTTCTTCCTCTGTCATCCTCTACCCCATCCTGCACCCCCACTGTATGTTTTTCTTGCCACTTGGTTATGTCTTAAAATCAGTGTGTGGAATCTGTAAATATTATGGACCCCATTAGGGCAGAAAAGGTGAGTGGTCGCATTTTTCCCCTCTGTGAGAGGCTCCTTAGAACTCCGTGCCTGGCCGTTGCGGTGGCTCACGCCTATAATCCCAGCACTTTGGGAAGCCGAGGTGGGCAGATCAGGAGGTCAGGAGATCGAGACCATCCTGGCTAACACGGTGAAACCCCGTCTCTACTAAAAATACAAAAAATTTAGCCAGGCGTGGTGGCGGGTGCCTGTAGTCCCAGCTACTCGGGAGGCTGAGGTGGGAGAATGGTGTGAACCCAGCAGGCGGAGCTTGCAGTGAGCCAAGATCACACCACTGCACTCCAGCCTGGGCGACAGAGTGAGACTCCATCTCAAAAAAAAAAAAAAAAAAAAGAACTCCTTGCCTGGAGTGGTGGGAGACTAAGAGTGAAAGTGACATCATTTTCTTCTCTGCTCCTCTTCAGACATCAAGGAGCACGTGAAACAGCTAGAGAAAGCGGTTTCAGGCAAGGAGCCGAGATTCGTGCTGCGGGCCCTGCGGATGCTGCCTTCCACATCACGCCGCCTCAACCACTATGTTCTGTATAAGGCTGTGCAGGGCTTCTTTACTTCAAATAATGCCACTCGAGACTTCTTGCTCCCCTTCCTGGAAGAGGTGAGTGAGTCAGGCCAACTTAAAGGGTGCAGGCCTGGCCTCAGATCCCCAGGAACAGCATTGTTTTCCATCCTAAAGTCCCATCTTATTACCTGTGGTAGCATGAGGAGAGAAGCCAAAGCAGTCCATTTGAATACTCATCTGCATGGTGACAAGGGAACCGTCCACTGCCCTGTAGTGTCATTCTTCCAAGTCAGGGGATCAGGACTCTCCCAGCCAAACTCATTTCCCACTACCCTGCAACCTGTACCCCCTACTCCAGTTGAGGTTGTGTTGGGTGACCTCTCTGTTGTTCTAGGAGAGAGAAGGTGCTGCTGCCTCTTTCCTCTGAAGCTTCACCATGGAGGAGGTAGAGAACAGTGGTTAGGAGGAGCACAGCTGTCGGGGCCGGGCACAGTGGCTCACACGTGTCTTCCCAGCACTTTGGGAGGCTGAGGCGGGCACAGTGGCTAACATCGTCATCCCAGCACTTTGGGAGGCTGAGGCGAGCAGATCGTTTGAGTCCAGCCTGGATTCAAACAATCTGCCCGCCCAGGAGTTTGAGACCAGCCTGGGCGACATGGCAAGACCCTGTCTCTGCAAAAAGTACAAAAATTAGCCAGGCATGGTGGCACCTGCCTGTAGTCCCAGCTACTCGGGAGGCTGAGGCAGGAGGATCACTTGAATGCAGGAGGGGGAGATTGCAGTGAACCAAGATTGCACCACTGCACTCTAGCCTAGGTGACAGGGTGACCCCCCTACCTCAAAACAAAACAAAAACCACAGATTTTAGAGGTAGAGTTGAATTTGAATCCAAACCCTGACAGTTAGTACCTGTGGGACTTGGACGAGTGACTTCATTTTCCTGTGCCTCGTTTTCTTCATTTGTTAAATGTGATGAACGGATTGGGAAGCAGGCAGTGTAAAGCTCCTAGAGCAGTGCCTGGCACGTAGTGAATGCAGACGAAGTCAGTTTGGTGGTGGTGGTGGCGCCTCCGTGCCAGGAGAGACCTCTCCTTATCCTCTGTAGCTGTAAACTCTCCCTCATGATTCATGGCATGGGCCAGGTCTCAGCCTTCTCCAATTCCACTGACCTTCCAGCACCTGCATTTCCTTAAAATCCTGTATACTCAGTCAGCTCCATGGATGGGGAAACTCAGAACATCCCTGGAGGTAGGGCAGTGAAGAGTTTCTTGTCTGGGAAAGGGGAAAAACGTACTGTTCCCCCAACTCCACCTTGAATATTTTCTGACCTTCACATCTCTAAACTCATGAAATGTGATTATTTTGGGGGGTGACTGTAACACATTATTTTTTCCAGTGTCAGTGACAAAATATGAAAATATGTTTTGTTTATATGTTGACTTTCCCTAAATTTTCTTTGTTCCCACAAGAAACAATTTTTTGGTCTCATTATTCTGATTTCATCTCTAGAATTATTTCGTTCAGCCCTGTCCAGTAGTATTTGCAGTGGATCCAGGTGTGGTGGTTTAATGTCTCCACTTAGGTTGTAGCCTCTTTGAAGGTTCCTTACATCGTCCTTTGTCTCCATTATGTTGTGTAAAGAAATTTATTATTCTCCTGTAACACTTTATTGTGTTTATTAATATTATATTGCCAGCCTCCTTGATTTGTTTTGTTTTTTTGAGATGGGGTCTTGCTCTGTCACCCAGGCTGAAGCACAGTGGCACACTTATGGCCCAGTGCGGCCTCAAACTCCTGGTATCAAGCAGTCCTCCTGCCTCAGCCTCCCGAGTAGCTGGGAATACAGATGCATGCCACCATGCCTGGCTAGTTCTTTTTTATTTTTTGAGAGATGGGGTCTCACTGTGTTGCCCAGACTGGTCTCAAATTCCTGGCCTCAAGCATTCTCCTGCCTCAGCCTTCCTACCGGTGTGAGCCACCACACCCAGCTCCTCCTTGATTTCTTTGGGAAAGACTGTCATCTTTATTTTTTTATCCCTAGCACCTAACAAAATCTTGGCACATGGTAGACACTCAATAAATATGTTGAAATACATAGTGGATGCTCAATAAATTCTTGGTTACTTGATCAGACTGAGCTTTTCCATGGTAACTTCTGTCCTCTCCTAGCCCATGGACACAGAGGCTGATTTACAGTTCCGTCCCCGCACGGGAAAAGCTGCGTCGACACCCCTCCTGCCTGAAGTGGAAGCCTATCTCCAACTCCTCATGGTCATCTTCATGATGAACAGCAAGCGCTACAAAGAGGTATCCAGGATGCAGTGAGAGCGATTCATAAGCCCCAAGTGATGCAAGGGGTTTGGCAGGGAGATGGTCCCTGGTGAAGAAATGGAAATAATCACTGATTCTTAAGAACTGTCCCCCACACTCTTTCCCCATAGAGGTATGCGTTTGATCCCACATCCCGGGAGAACCCACTCCTGCTCTGGGCACTGTGGGACAGGGCTTGCAGTGGTCATGCTGTACTGGTCTGTGGGGGATACCAGCGTAGTACATTCTTGGGGAAAAGTAGGGGCATTTGGAGACAGAAAGACCTGGGTTCCAATCCCAGCCATACCCTAGGCAAATTAATTTCTCCCAGCTATATGTAAGATGGGGATAATAGTGCCTACCTTACCAGATGGTTAGCATTACATAAAATAATTTGTTTAGAAATACTTAGCACAATGATCTGCATATAGTAAGCTTTCATGATATTTTCATAAATGGTAGCTGTTATTATGGACTAATAGCTCCATTTTGCAAACTGCACTTCCACCACTCCCCCAGCTAGGGCCAGCTTCTTTGTTCATCATAGCCACTGTCACAGGAGCACACTCAGGAAGTAAGTCGCACTCCTTAATTCCCTGGTTTGTTTCCTTTCCTTACCACACTATTTTTGGTTGTTGTTTGGTTGGGGGTTTTTTTGAGATTGGGTCTTGCTTTGTTGCCCATGCTGGAGGGCAGTGGTGTGATCACAGTTCGCTGCAGCCTTGACCTCCCCGGCTTAAGTGATCCTTCCACCTCAGCTTCTTGGGTAGCTGGGACTACAGGCATGTGCCACCACGCCCAGCTAATTTTTGCATTTTTTTTGTAGAGACAGGATTTCACCTTCTTGCCAAGCTGGTCTCCAACCCCTGGGCTCAAGTGATTTCCTGGGCTCAGCCTCCCAGAGTGTTAGGGTTACAGGCATGAGCCACTGCTCCTGGCCCACTGTTTTGTTTTTATTGGAGATGGGGTCTTGCTATGTTAACCAAGCTGGTCTTGAACTCCTGGGCTCAGGTAATCCTCCCGCCTCAGCCTCTCATGTAGCTGGGATTACAGGCACGTGCCACTGTACTTGACTGTTTGTTTTTGAGATATAATTCACCCCTTTAAAGTGTACTACAGGCCAGGTATGGTGGCTCACGCCTGTAATCCCAGCACTTCGGGAGGCCAAGGCAGGCGGATCATGACGTCAGACAATCAAGACCATCCTGGCCAACATGGTGAAACCCTGTCTTTACTAAAAATACAAAAAATTAGCCAGGCGTGGTGGCATGTGCCTGTAGCCCCAGCTACTCAGAAGGCTGAGGCAGGGGAATTGCTTGAACCAGGGAGGCGGAGGTTGTGGTGAGCCAGGATTGTGCCACTGCACTCCAGCCTGGTGACAGAGCGAGACTCCGTCAAACAAATAAATAAAGTATACTACAATTTAGTGGGTTTTAGTATATTCCCAAAGTTGTATATCCACCCCTAATTCCAGAACATTTTCATCACCCCACAAAGAAACATCATACGTATTTACGTATTAGTAGTCACTTTTCATTTTCCCCTTACCCAGCCCCTGGCAGCTACTAATCTGCCTTGTCTCTACTGAGGATTTACTTACTCTGGACATTTCATGTAAATGGAATTACACACCGTGTGCCCTTGGTTTCTGGCTTTTTTCACTTAGCATCATGTTTTCAGGGTTGACCCATGTTGTAGTGTGTGTCAGTACTTCCTTCCTTTTTAAGGCTGAGTAATATTCCCTCGTGTGGATGTGCCACATTTTGTTTATCTGTTCATCAGCTGACGGGCACCTGGGTTGTTTCTACTCTTTGGTTATGAATAATGCTTCTGTGAACATTCGTGTACATGCTTTTATGTGAGCCTAAGTTTCCAGTTCTCTTGGCTTGCATACCTAGGATAGGAATTGCTGGCTCAAATGACAACTCCATGTTTATCCTTTTGAGGAACTGCCACTTGATTCTCTTTTGGCTTCCTCCCCAGGCACAGAAGATCTCTGATGACCTGATGCAGAAGATCAGTACTCAGAACCGCCGGGCCCTAGACCTTGTAGCCGCAAAGTGTTACTATTATCACGCCCGGGTCTATGAGTTCCTGGACAAGCTGGATGTGGTGCGCAGGTACAGGCAGCCAAGGATCTCACTTGGGGTCCGTGGGGTCAGAGACTTGGTCAGTCACAAGCACACAGCTGTGGATCTGCAGAGGGCGAAGAACCTGTAGATGTAAGCAGGGAAGAGGGGCAGTGGTTCCCATGCCCTGCGCCACGTGAGGGGTGTGGGAGAGAGACTGGTGCTAGATGAAGAAGTGGGTCACTGCTGGGCTGTAAAGAACTGTCCCCAGGTTCTTCCCTTCACCCCACATCAAGGTAGGACTGAGGGTGGGTTAGGGGTGGGGGGACAGGCTAGAAAACATTTTACTTCTTTGCTCAAAACCTGCAGTGGCTTCCCGTCTCAAGGAAAGACAAAGTCCTTACAATACCTCATAAGGCCTGACATGATCTGCTCCATTTTGACCTCCCAGACTTCACCTCCTCCTGCTCCTCAGCCCCACTGGCCTGCCTTTCCTCTGGTGTGCCCGGCACACTCTTCTTCAGAGCCTTTGCACTGGCTGCCCCTCTGTCCAGAACACTCTTCTCTCCGCCTCCTTCAAGCCTTCCCTTAACTGATCCCTTCTCAGTGAGTCCTGCCTTGGCCAAGCTATTGAAAAGTTCGACTCATCTTTCTCACGTCCTGCATTCCCCATTGCAGTTCCCCTGGCCTCACAGGCCTCCCGTCTTCTACCACACTGCAGGCCGTGCTTCTTTCTCATGACCATTGCCTCCCCCACTGCACTGCATTCCCTAAGGGCAGGGTTTTGTCCCTTTTTCACACCCAGAATAGTGCTGTACACCTTAGGCACTCGATAGTTAACAGTATTCAGCAAATAACCAGAAAAGCAATTTGTATAACTTTTTTAAGGAATTGAGAAAGAGTGAAGAGTTAAAGGCAGTTCAGAGAGTTGTGATTTGAAGCCTTTGACATCTTTCTTCTTTCCTTCTTGAAGCTTCTTGCATGCTCGGCTCCGGACAGCTACACTTCGGCATGACGCAGACGGGCAGGCCACCCTGTTGAACCTCCTGCTGCGGAATTACCTACACTACAGCTTGTACGACCAGGCTGAGAAGCTGGTGTCCAAGTCTGTGTTCCCAGAGCAGGCCAACAACAATGAGTGGGCCAGGTACCTCTACTACACAGGTGAGCAGAGGGGCCCAACCCATAAATCAGAAGGTGTCTCAGGCCTGCCTGGTGCAAATTTTCCAAGGGGTGGTGCATAAGAGGCCCATTTGGCACCCTGGCTTATCGGTGGGGAGTTGGATGACCCTACTCTGTTGACCAACTCTCCTCTCCTCCACTCCCAGGGCGAATCAAAGCCATCCAGCTGGAGTACTCAGAGGCCCGGAGAACGATGACCAACGCCCTTCGCAAGGCCCCTCAGCACACAGCTGTCGGCTTCAAACAGACGGTGAGCCACAACTACCATCATCCCTTTGCCTCTTTTTTTTTTTTTTTTTTTTTTAAATTAAGATGGTGTCTTGCTATGTTACCTGGGCTGGTCTTGAACTCCTGGGTTCAAGAAGTCCTCCCATCTCAGCTTCCCAAAGTGCTGGGATCACAGGTATGAGCCACCATGCCTGGCCCCTTTGCCTGTTACTCATTCCCTACCACTTCAGTTCTCTTCTCTATGCTAGGGGCTAGGAAAGGCATCCTTAACCTTCCTATCCAGAAGGACTTCAACTTTTATTATTATTTTTTTGTGTGTGGAGACAGGCATATCACTGTTGCTCAGGTGAGAACTCCTGGGCTCAAGCAATCCTTCGGCCTCTGCCTCCCTAAGTGCTGAGATTGCAGGTGCGAGCTGCCATGTCTGCAAAAGGTTGCTTCACATCTATTTGTGGGTGTCATGAAGCAGACACTACCTGTACCTCTGGCAGTGGATATTCAGAGTGTTCTTGGCAGATAGGTTTAGAATATTCCTGATTCCCCAGCGCTCCTGACAGTCATTCCAGGCTTGGACCTAGATTGTGTTGATACAAACCCCAGGTTTTTAATCTGGTCCTTCATGTTCACATTTGGAAACTGTATTGTCTGTGGCCAAGGAACCCAGAAAATCTCTGCAAGGCTGAGTGGCTCAAGTAAACATAAAACTTGGCCACTTAAGAGCTGTCAGTCAGCAAGTATTTAAGCATCAACCTTGGTATTAGGCACTGTAAGGGATAGGAAGGGAGGATAATAAGTGATCTTTCTTTCTTTTCTTTCGTTTTTTTGTTTTTTGAGACAGAGTCTCCCTCTGTCACTCAGGCTGGAGTGCAGTGGCGCGATCTTTTCTCACTGCAACCTCCGCCTCCCGAGTTCAAGTGATTCTCCTGCCTCAGCTTCCTCAGTAGCTGGGCAGGCGCCTGCCACCACATCCAACTAATTTTTTTGTTTGTTTTTTTGGTTCTTTTTTTTGAAACGGAGTCTTGCTCTGTCTCCCAGGCTGGAGACAGAGGTGCCATCTTGGCTCACTGCAACCCCTGTCTTTGGGGTTCAAGGGATTCTCCTGCCTCAGCCTCCCGAGTAACTGGGATTACAGGCGCCTGCCACCACGCCCAGCTAATTTTTTGTATTTTTAGTAGAGATGGGGTTTCACCATGTTGGCCAGGCTGGTCTCGAACTCCTGACCTCAAGTGATCCACCCACCTCAGCCTCCCAAAGTCCTGGGATTACAGGCATGAGCCACCGCTCCAGGCCAGGTATTTCTTATTATTAGAGTATTTCAAAGAGATAAAGAATGTTGTGTCAGAAAGCTTGAGGGTGTATGTGAAGTCACAGAGCCCAGTAGCCAGGATGTAGATCCAGTCTTCCCAAATTCAAACCTCTGCTCCTGCCTTCACACAACATCCACCTCCATGGTGTCTTGACAGGGAACGGGAGACGTGTGTTGATTAGGTCAATGTAGTAGGAGATTCATTTTATTTTTGTTCAGAAGTTCAGAGAAAGTCAGATTTGTTTTTGATCAAATAATGAAAGAGAAAGGGTCTTAAAGAAAAAGTTGGCTAGGTACAGGGCTCACACCTGTAATCCCAGCACTTTGGGAGGCTGTGGCAAGAGGATTGCTTGAGACCAACCTGAGCAACTTATGGAGACACCGCCTCTGCAAAAATAAAAAACCTAGCTGGGCGTGATGGCATGCACCTGTAGTCCCAGCTACTTGGGAGGCTGAGGTGCAAGGATCACTTGGGCCCAGGAAGTCGAGGCTGCAGTGAGCCATGATCGTGCCACTGCACTGCAGCCTGGGCGACAGAGCAAGACTCTGTCTCAAAAAAAAACAAACATTAAAATTGAACTGGTCTTTGAAAGATGGGTAGGATTTTCACAAGGAGTAAAGGCTTTTCAGACACACAGGGCGCGTGAGCAAAATGTTAGATTGCTTACAATATGAGAGACACTAAAGTTTCTTTTGAAAATCACTAAAAATACTAGTAATTAACATGTATAAAATGTGTCATGTACCATGAGAGAGGCTTTCAGGCATTTAAATCTCAGTGGCAGGAAGGCGTAGAGAGCTGGAAGAGAGGTCTTGGGCTGTTGGTGAGGGAGCGCAGGGAGAGAGAGGGCGGGAGTGAAGGCATATTTGGGAGAAGGCCTGCAACCAGCCCTCTGCCCTCTGCCCTCACACACCCTTGCCGTACCCCTGTCACCACCCAGCTTACAGAATCACCTGGGGGTCTGATGAAGCTGTAGATTCCGATTCAGAGAGTCTGTGTTCCTAACAGGCCCTGGGTGATGCCAGTGCTGCTGGTGCACAGAGCGCTCTGAGGAGGGCGGTGCTGGCTCATCCTGTTCAAAGCTGGAGGCTGGCTAGCATTCATTCCTGCAGCCACCTTGTCTCTTGTAAACTTGAATGTCTTTCTCCGCCCATTTTCACCCTCCCTGTCTTTACTTAACACCAGTGTTAAGTACCTGTGTTTTCCATCACACTCCTTCCTCTCTCTTCTAGCCTTGGCCCATCACCTGTTTGCTTCAGTCTCCAGGAAGAAAACCCCCAGCCCTGCTGCTTCCTCTCTCAGGCGGCCATTCCTGTCTCCCCTGGCTCCCTCCCCAACAGTGCACTGGCCAGCCCCTTCCCTCCAGTGTTCTCTCTGCTCCTTCTCACCACCTGGGCCTCAGCAGAGCACTCTGAGAGCTTCTCTGTCGATAGTAAAACCCTCATTCTCTCCTTGAGTGACCTTGTTTGCTTTCCCAGCTTCAGCGTTTGCCTGCATGATGCTCTTCAGCCCGTACATTACTAACTCCGTTACTCTGCTGGCACTGCCACCGCAAGGTCCCACAGACTTGGCGGCTTAAACAACCGAAATTGATTTCATCACAATTCTGGAGGCTCTAAGTCCAAGAGCAAAGTGTGACACGATTGGTTTCTTCTGAGGGCCTCTCTCGTCTGCTTGTCGATGGCCGTCTCCTGGTGTTTTCACATGGTCTTCCCTCTGTGCGTGTCTGTGTCCTGCTTTTGTCTTAGAAGGACAATAGTCATGTAGGATTAGGGTCCACCCATATGACCTCACTTTACCATAATTACCTCTTTAAAGGCCCTGTGTCCAAATAGAGTCCCATTCTGAGGTACTGGGGTTTAGGTCTCTAACATGAACTTGAGGGGGATGCAGTTTAGCCCATAACACTAACTGTGACCCCTCTCACGAGCATCAGGCCTGCAGATCCAGCTCCCCCTCCCACTCCCCATGTCTCTCTCTACAGCGTGTCCCAAAGAGACCCTTCCTGGCCCCCTTACCATTCCTTCCTCCTGCTTTCCCGATCCAGATCAGGGCCTTGGGATCATCTCTGACTCTCCCCCATCCTCCTTCCCATCACTTGGTCATCTGTTGAATTGTCTGCACATCTTCTGTGTTTGCCTGTTCCTTCATATTGCCAGTGCCATGGTTTGAGCCACTAACATTCCCAGACACTTCTGCCTGGTCATCTTCCTCTCCAGCAGCCCAGCTTACATTCACTTGCCTTACTAAGCAGAGCTCCAGCTCTGTCCTTCCCTTGCCTGGGAAGCTTCCATTGCTCCCCACTGCTGTAGGGTATCATAACGGTCTTGTGAGGTAGACAGGCTAGGTATTGTTATTGTTATTTGGTAGTTTTAGAGATGAGGAACTAAGGACCCAGTTGCTCAGTGTTTCCTAGCTAGTGAATAGAGACTAGACACCAAGTGTTCTACATGCAGACTTTATACTGCTCAGCCTGGCACGCAAAATGGCAATGGCATAGTCCCCAGACTGTGGTCCCAACTGTCTCTTTCCTAACAGCTCCCCAGGCACCCACACTTTTCTGCCTCTTTTTCAATCTGTACCCTTGACCCTCCTCCTTTTTCTGCTTTGTCAGACTCCTTAAGGCACTTCATAAATTAACCATTTCCAGGGATTTCCCCTCACACATGAGTTACTCCAGTGGACAGGGCAGCCTCATGGGTGCCTGTGGAGGGTGAAGGGTCTGCCTGGCCGTAGGTGTGATCACACACTCCCGTTGTAACCCCTGCCTCCTGTGACACTTGCTGCCCCACGATTTAGCTGCTTTGTGTTCCATGCCTCCTGTTTGCTGGTGAACTCCTGAGTTGGGGGGCGTCATTCCCTCCACTGTAGTTCTTCCGCGATGCTGAATCCACCCACGGTCAGCACCACTCGGAAATACCTCACAGTCCTGTAGAGGAAGACAGGTCCAGGTTTCCAGTTACCCTTCTATGTCTGTATACTCTGCTCATTCACTGAAGCCGGGCCCCTTCCTGCACTTATGCCTCTACCCACATAATGAGTTCTACCCACTGATGACCTCCTCTCCTCTAGTAACAGTCCGCCTCCCTAATGAGCATCTCTGGCCGACACACGTTCCGTTCTCCAGGCCTGTGAGCCCTGGTCCCTCACTGTTGCTGAGCCACAGCACCCGCCCTTCTGGCCTCACTTTAGAGCACTGTCATTTCAGAGCAGACTACGTGCGGGGTGGCCAGGTGAAATGCAGCTGACGGCTCTGCGACCAAATGTGACCAAAGGGCCACATTCCCAGCACCCGGCTCCAAAGGCAGAGCTTGGATTCTATGCCCAGCACAGGTTTTCAGGGCTTCCTCCTCTCTCTGGGCCTAAGCAGTGATCCCTTTCCCTGTTTCCCACTACATCTGGCAGAATTTAGACCACATTTCATTTTCTTCTTCCGCCCATGGGGTTCCCTGCCCACTGTGTTCCCCTGTCACTCTGTCCAGGTGCACAAGCTTCTCATCGTGGTGGAGCTGTTGCTGGGGGAGATCCCTGACCGGCTGCAGTTCCGCCAGCCCTCCCTCAAGCGCTCACTCATGCCCTATTTCCTTCTGACTCAAGGTAAGGC
Source organism: Gorilla gorilla gorilla (assembly GCF_029281585.2). NCBI lineage: Eukaryota > Metazoa > Chordata > Mammalia > Primates > Hominidae > Gorilla > Gorilla gorilla. The sequence goes on along the minus strand of NC_073228.2, from coordinate 52,478,235 downwards.
TGGCTTCCCCACCCCAGAGCCCACTAGGCCCCCTTCACTGGGGCCTCTTACCTGCCTGTGCCTATTTGCATCATCCAATCTACTCCTGTTCTGCCTGCAGCTGTCAGGACAGGAAACCTAGCCAAGTTCAACCAGGTCCTGGATCAGTTTGGGGAGAAGTTTCAAGCAGATGGGACCTACACCCTAATTATCCGGCTGCGGCACAACGTGATTAAGACAGGTGTGGATCAGGATCTGAGGGGCTGTTGGAGGAGCAGAAGCCAGGCCAGGGCAAACCTAGTGGGTATCCTTGGGCAAGTGAAGGGTCTGTGTCCACTCTGCCCACCCCATCGCTCCTTCCTCTCCCAGGTGTACGCATGATCAGCCTCTCCTATTCCCGAATCTCCTTGGCTGACATCGCCCAGAAGCTGCAGTTGGATAGCCCCGAAGATGCAGAGTTCATTGTTGCCAAGGTGGGGCTGGTTCAGGAACCACAGTGACCAGGTTGTCACTTTCCTGCCAATCTCAGGAGGCAGGAGTGGGAGGGGTTTGGCCAAGGAGGGGAATAGGTAAAGCAATGGCATAGTCATTTCAGGGCGTGCCCGTCATTTGCAGTGAAGCCAAGAAGCTGCCAGAGAGAGCATGGATGTGCGTGTGAGTGTGTGAGTGTAGGTGTGTGCACATGTTGAGTTTATGATAGTGCCTGTGAGTGTGAGAATATAAGGAGGACAGAGGAATGGGATGGAACAAGATGTTCTCTGACTTAGAAGATGGGCGTGCTGGGCCAGGTGCAGTAGCTCATGCCTGTAATCCCAGCACTTTGGGAGGCTGACGTGGGCAGATCACCTGAGGTCAGGAGTTTGAGACAAGCCTGGCCAACTTGGCGAAACCCCATCTCTACTGAAAATACAAAAATTAGCCAGGCCTGGTGGCAGGTTCCTGTAATCCCGGCTACTTGGGAGGCTGAGGCAGGAGAATCGCTTGAACCTGGGAGGTAAAGGTTGCAGTGAGCTGAGATCGCACCACTGCACTCTCCTGCCTGGGTGACAGAGCGAGACTCCATCTCAAAAAAAAAAAAAAGAAGAAGCCGGGTGTGCTGGTGAACTTTCCTCTTTGGGGGCCTGCAGGCCATCCGGGATGGTGTCATTGAGGCCAGCATCAACCACGAGAAGGGCTATGTCCAATCCAAGGAGATGATTGACATCTATTCCACCCGAGAGCCCCAGCTAGCCTTCCACCAGCGCATCTCCTTCTGCCTAGATATCCACAACATGTCTGTCAAGGTGAGAAGCCCGTGGCTGCAGAGTCACGCCTGGCAGCAGCACACCCCTCCCTCCACACTCATGGATTCCTCAGAGAAGACTGGCTTAATTTGTGGCCCACGTCCCAGCCAATCTCTGTAAAATCACTGAGCTGCAGCACAGGGGGCCCAGAATGGGGAGGGGACTTGGCCATAGTTCCATAGCTAGTTGCCCTCTCCTGTTGCACTTAAGGTATGATGTGGTCACCAGAGAGGACCAGGCAGGGATTCAGAGGGCGGGGTTCTACATTTGGTTCCAAATTTGAGGCATTTAACTTCTCAAAGCTCTGTTTCTCCATCTCTGAAGCTGATAGGGAGGTGTTACCTGTCTTGCTTGCTTCACAGGGTTGGTAAGATTAAAAGAAGTCCCTGTATTGAGGCACTTAGCGAAGTCTAAATTGTAAAAAAGATGGCACTGGTATCTAGCTCCACAAAAGGGTGAGCCCTTATCCTCAGTTAAGCACTGAGTTTGGCGCTGTTACTATTTGCTTACCATGTTTTTTTCTGGTCTCCTCCCAGGAAACTAGGATATTGCTGCCTTGCTTAAAATCTGGCTAAGCCCTACTCCACGTGACATGCAAGGCCCTTTGTGACCTGGTCCCTTAGGTCAAGCCTCCCCTCCCACTCCTGCCCCACCACCCAGCAGCCAGCCCCACTGGGTGCAGGCCAGGCCCCTCCCACATGGAATCCTCCACCGGGAAGGCCTCTCCCCGTTGCCACATCCACTGTGTTCCTCCTTTTCCTCCTCCCTGCCCAGTCAAGAGAGTTGGTCGTTTATTCCTCTTTTTTCAGCATTTCCCACAGGGCACTGTAATAATAATTCCTTTGATGCCTAGCCCCCCACTAGACTAACTGGAGAGGGGCCCGCCGCTTCCTGCCTGGTGTCTAGCTCACAGAGGGGACGCAGGGAGTGCAGGTTGCGTGAGTGCCTCACCTGCTTCCTTCCCTCCCTCATCTCCTCTCTTTGCTGTGCCCCAGGCCATGAGGTTTCCTCCCAAATCGTACAACAAGGACTTGGAGTCTGCAGAGGTAAGCTCTCTGCTTTCTGGGTGAGACCGAAAGGTCAAACTTCCACACAGAAGGGGAGTTGGGCGAGTGTCTGGAAGGGCTGAGAGCTGCTCTGAAGCTTTGGCCTCACTTGCCTCTCTCCCCAGGAACGGCGTGAGCGAGAACAGCAGGACTTGGAGTTTGCCAAGGAGATGGCGGAAGATGATGATGACAGCTTCCCTTGAGCTGGGGGGCTGGGGAGGGGTAGGGGGAATGGGGACAGGCTCTTTCCCCCTTGGGGGTCCCCTGCCCAGGGCACTGTCCCCATTTTCCCACACACAGCTCATACGCTGCATTCGTGCAGGGGGTGGGGGTGCTGGGAGCCAGCCACCCTGACCTCCCCCAGGGCTCCTCCCCAGCCGGTGACTTACTGTACAGCAGGCAGGAGGGTGGGCAGGCAACCTCCCCGGGCAGGGTCCTGGCCAGCGGTGTGGGAGCAGGAGGGGAAGGATAGTTCTGTGTACTCCTTTAGGGAGTGGGGGACTAGAACTGGGATGTCTTGGCTTGTATGTTTTTTGAAGCTTCGATTATGATTTTTAAACAATAAAAAGTTCTCCAAAGTGCTTTGTGCATCAGTTACTATACTTCACTGCAGTATTGGCAGGCTCAGATTTTGGGTTTTTTGGCCTTAGAGTACTAGCCCCAGGTGTGTAATCTGAGGGCGATGGGTCTGCAGATGGGGAGGTGCCCAGGGGAGGATGAAGGGACCCTGACCTGGGGTCGGGGGCCTAGGTTTACTCTCTTTCGTACCTGTATGGCTTTGGTAAGGTCTTGTTAGGAAAAGTGTACCATGTGTCCATCACCAGCTGCAGACCTTCATCTCCCAATACACCTCATGGTGCTTCACGGTTATTGCAGTTTTTACAAATTAAAGGTTTGGCCAGGCGTGGTGGCTCATGCCTGTAATCCCAACACTTTGGGAGGCTAAGGTGGGCGGATCACTAGAGGTCAGGAGTTTGAGACCAGCCTGACCAACATGGCAAAACCCCGTCTCTACTAAAAATAAAAAAATCAGCTGGGCGTGGAGGCAGGCGCCTGTAATCCCAGCTACTTGGGAGGCTGAAGCAGGAGAATTGCTTGAACCCGGGAGGTGGAGCACGCAGTGAGCCAAGATCTCGCCACTGCACTCCAGCCTGGGCAACAGAGTGAGACTGTGTCTCAAAAGAAAAAGAAAAGGACAAATTGAAGGTTTCTGGCAACACTGCATCAAGCAAATCTGTCGGTGCCATTTTCCCAACAGCATGTGCTCACTTAGCGTCTCTGGGTCACATTTTGGTAAATCCTCTCGATATCTCAAACTTTTTCATTATATCTGTTATGGTGATGTGTGATCAGTGATCTTTGATGTTACTATTGTCATTGTTGGGGCACCACAAATTGCACCCATATAGGATGGTGAACTTAGCCGGGCACGGTGGCTCGCGCTTGTAATCCCAGCACTTTGGCAGGCCGAGGCAGGTGGATCACCTGAGGTCAGGAGTTCAGGACCAGCTTGGACAACATGGGGAAACCACGTCTCTACTAAAAATACAAAAAACAGCCGGGGGTGGTGGCAGGCACCTGTAATTCCAGCTACTTGGGAGACTGAGGCAGGAGAATTGCTTGAACCCAGGAGGCGGAGGTTCCAGTGAGCCAAGATCGTGCCATTGCACTCCAGCCTGGGTGACACAGTGAGACATTGTCAAAAAAAAAAAAAAGATGGTGAACTTAATAAATGTCGAGTGTGTTCTCACTGCTCACACTGGTCACTCCATTCCCTGTCTCTCTCCCTCTTCTTGAGTCTCTCCATGCCCTGAGACACAAAATAATATTGAAATTAGGCCTGTTAGTAACCCTACAATGGCCTCTTAAGTGTTCCAGTGAGAGAAAGAGTCATTGGCCAGGCCTGGTGACTCACGCCTGTTATCCCAGCACTTTGGGAGGCCAAGGCTGGTGGACCCCTTGAGCTCAGGAGTTGGAGATCAGCCTGGGCAACACAATGAAACCTTATCGCTACAAAAAATATAAAAATTAGCTGGGCATGTGGCACGCACCTGTAGTCCCAGCTACTAGGAAGCCTGAGGTGGAAGGAGCCCTTGAGCCTGGGAGGTAAAGGCAGAGGCTGCAGTGACCTGAGATCCTGCCACTGCACTCCCACCTGGGCGACAGTGAGACCCTGTCTCAAAACAAGAAAACAGAAAAAGGGAGAAAGAATCACACATCTCTCACTTTAAATCAAAAGGTCAAAATGATTATGCTTAGTGAGGAAGGCATGTTGAAAGCTGAGAGAGGCCAAAAGCCAGGTCTCCTGCACCAAACAGGTAGCCAAGTTGTGAAGGAGGAGTTCTTTAAGGAAATTAAAAGTGCTGCTCCAGGTTGGGCGCGGTGGCTCACAACTGTAATCCCAGCACTTTGGGAGGCTGAGGCGGGCAGATCACAAGGTCAGGAGTTCGAGACCAGCCTGGCCAACATGGTGAAACCCCGTCTCTACTACAAATACAAAAACTAGCCAGGCATGGCAGTGGGCGCCTGTAATCCCAGCTACTCGGGAGGCTGAGATAGGAGAATCCTTGAAACCGGAAGGCAGAGGTTGCAGTGAGCCGAGATCACACCACTGCACTTCAGCCTGGGTAACAAAAGCGAAACTCTGTCTCAAAAAAAATGTTTTAAAAAGAGTTCGAGACCAGCCTGGCCAACATGGTAAAACCCCATCTCTACTAAAAATACAAAAAATTAGCTGGGCGTGGTGGTGCACGCCTGTACTCCCAACTACTTAGGAGGCTGAGGCAGGAGAATCGCTTGGAGTGGGGAGGCGGAGGTTACCATGAGTCAAGATCGCACCACTGCACTCCAACCTGGGTGACAGAGCGAAATTCTGTCTCAAAACAATAAAAATAAAAATGATGTATTAAAAGTGCTGCTCTAGTGGACACACGAATGATATGAAAGCAGAATAGCATTATTGCTGATACGGAGAAAGTTTGAGTCTGGAAAGAAGATCAAATCAGCCACAACATTCCTTTAAGCCAAAGCCTAGTCCGGAGAAAGGCCCTCACTCTCTTCAATCCTTTGAAGGTAGAGAGAGGTGAGAAAGTTGCAGAAGAAAAGTCAGAAGCTAACAGAGGTTGGTTTGTGAGGTTGAAAGAAAGAAGCCGTCTCTGTAACATAAAAGTGCAAAGTGAAGCAGCAAGTGCTGATGGAGAAGCTGCAGTAAGTTATCCATCAGATCTAGCTGATCTCACTGACGAAGGTGGCTACACTCAAAAACAGACTTTCAATGTAGACAAACAGCCTTCTATTGGAAGAAGATGCCACCTGGGACTTTCATAGCTACAGAAGAGAAGTCAATCCCTGGCTTCAAAGCTTCGAAGGACAGGCTGACTCTCTTGTTAGGGCTAATGCAGCTGGCGACTTTAAGTTGAAGCCAATGCTCATTTACCATTCCGAAAATCCTAGGGCTCTTAAGAATGATGCTAAATCTATTCTGCCTGTGCTCTGTGGATGGAACAACAAAGCCTGGATGACAGCCCATCTGTTCCCAGCATGGTTTACCGAACATTTTAAGCCACTGTTGAGACCAACTCCTTCGTCGGCTCTGTCGGCCAGGCTGGAGTGCCGTGGCATGATCTCAGCTCACTGCAACCTCTGCTTCTAGGTTCAAGCAATTCTCCTGCCTCAGCCTCCTGAGTAGCTGGGATTACAGGCATGAGCCACCGCACTCGGCCAAAAAAAAAAATTTTTTTAAAGTTATTACTGCTGATTGACGATGCACCTGATTACCCAAGGGCTCTGATGGAGGGATACCAGGAAATAATATTGTTTTCATTCCTGCTAACACATCCATTCTGCAGCCCATGGATGAAGAAGTAATTTCAACTTTCAAGTCTTTTTTAAGAAATACATTTTGTAAAGCTAGAGCTGCCATAGTGATTCCGCTGATGGATCTGGGTAAACTGAAAACTTAGAAAGCATTCATCATTCTAGATGCCATTAAGAATATTCATGATTAGGGCCGGACGTGGTGGCTCATGCCTGTAATCCCAGCACTTTGGGAGGCTGAGGCAGGTGGATAAACTGAGGTCAGAAATTTGAGACCAAGCTGGCCAACATGGTGAAACTCCATCTCCACTAAAAATAAATAAATAAATAAATACAAAAATTAGTCAGGTATGGTGGCACGCACCTGTAGTCCCAGCTACTCGGGAGGCTGAGACATGAGAATCGCTTGAATCCGGGAGGCAGAGGATGCAGTGAGCCGAGATCATGCCAATGCACTTCAGCCTGGGTGACAGAGTGAGACTCTCTCAAAAAACAAAAAAAGAATATTCATGATTAGGCCGGGAGTGGTGGCTGACACCTATAATTCCAGCACTTTGGGAGGCTGAGGCAAGAAGATCGCTTGAGCCCAGGAGGCCAAGAGCAGCCTGAATAACAAAGTGAGACCCCATCTGTATTAAAAAAATTTAAAAATTAGGCCGAGCACAGCGGCTCACACCTGTAACTCCAGCACTTTGGGAGGATGAAGCGGGTGGATCACTTGAGGACAGGAGTTCGAGACCAGCCTGACCAACATGGTGAAACCACATCTCTACTAAAAATACAAAACTGGCTGGGCATGGTGGCGCTTTCCTGTAACCCCAGCTATTTGGGAGGCTGAGGCAGGAGAATCGCTTGAACCCGGGAGGTGGAGGTTGCAGTGAGCCGAGATCATGCCATTGCACTCCAGCCTGGGTGACAAAAGCAAGGCTCCATCTCAAAAAATTAACATTAGCAGGAGTTTGAAAGAAGTTGATTACAACCTTCATGGGTGACTTTGAGGGGCTGAAGACATACTTCAGTGGAGGAAAAAAACTGCAGATGTAGAAATAGCAAAAGAACTAGAATTAGAAGTGGACCCTGAGGCCAGGCCCACTGGCTCACACCTGCAATCCCAGCAATTTGGGAGGCCAGGGCAGGAGGATAACTTGAGCTCAGAAGTTCCAAACCAACCTGGGTAACATAGCAAGACCTTGTCTCTACAAAAAAAAAAAAAAAAAAAAAAAAAAGTGGAGCCTGAAGATGGGACTGAATTGCTGCCATCTCATGATAACATTTGAACAGATGAGTTGCTTCTATGGATGAGCAAGGAAAGTGGTTTCTTGAGATGGAATCTACTCCCGGCGAAGATGCTGTGAACATTGCTGAAATGGCAACAAAGATTTAGGATATTACATATACTTAGTTGATAAAGCAGCAGCAGTTTGAGAGGATTGACTCCATTTCTTTCTTTTTTTTTTTTTTTTTTTTTGAGATGGAGTCTTGCTCTGTCGCCCAGGCTGGAGTGCAGTGCAGTGGCATGATCTTGGCTCACTGCAACCTCCACCTCCTGGGTCCAAGAGGTTCTCCCACCTCAGCCTCCCCAGTAGCTGGGACTACAGGTGCACGCCACCACGCCCAGTTAATTTTTTTCTATTTTTGGAAGAGATGGGGTTTCACCATGTTGGCCAGGCTGGTCTCGAACTCCTGACCTCAGGTGATCCACCCGCCTCAGCCTCCCAAAGTGCTGTGATTACAGGCGTGAGCCACCGCTCCAGGCCAGGATTGACTTCAATTTTGAAAGAAGTTCTACTGTGGGTAGAACGATGTCAAACAGCATCATATGCTATAGAGAAACCTTTCTAGAAATGAAGAGTCCGCCGGGCACGGTGGCTCACGCCTGTAATGCCAGCACTTTGGGAGGCCGAGGCGGGCAGATCACCTGAGGTCAGGAGTTCGAGACCAGCCTGGCCAACATGGTGAAATCTCGTCCCTACTAAAAATTCAAAAATGAGACGGGCATGGTGGTGGGAGCCTGTAATCCCAGCTACTTGGGAGGCTGAGGCAGGAAAATTGCTTGAATCCGGGAGGCAGAGCTTGCAGTGAGCCGGGATTGTGCCACTGCACTCCAGCCTGGGCAACAGAGGGAGACCCCATCTCAAAACAAAACAAAACAAACAAACAAACAAACAAAAATGAAAAAAGAAAAGTCAATTGATGCAGAAAATTTCATTATTTTCTTATTTTAAGAAATTGTTTTCACCTGAAGGCACTAGGAAAAATAAAAACAAAAATAAGGAAAAAAAAAAAGAAATTGCTACAGTCACCCCAAACTTCAGCAGCCACCACCCTGATCAGTGAGTGGTCATCAACATGAGGCAAGACCCTTCACTAGCAAAAAGATTAGGACTTGCTGAAGGCACAGATGATTGTTAGCATTTTTAGCAATAAAGGTTTTTTTTTGTTTTGTTTTGTTTTTTGAGGCAGAGTCTTGCTCTGTCACCTAGGCTGGAGTGCAATGGTGCAGTCTTGGCTCACTGCAACCTCTGCCTCCGGATTCAAGCGATTCTCCTGCCTCAGCCTCCTGAGTAGCTGGGACTATAGGCGCCAGCTACCACACCCGGCTAATTTTTGTATTTTTAGTAGAGACGGGGTTTAACTATGTTGTCCAGGCTGGTCTCGAACTTCTGACCTCAGGTGATCCACCCGTCTCGGCCTCCCAAAGTGCTGGGATTACAAGCACGAGCCACTGCGCCCGGCCAATTATTTTTAAATTAAAGTATGTACATATATATGTTTTTAAATATAATGCTATTGCACACTTAATAGACTACGGTATAGTGTAAACCTAACTTTTTTTTTTGAGACAGGGTCTCACTCTGTCATCCAGGCTGAAATCAGTGGCACTATCACAGCTCACTGTAGCCTTGACCTCTTTGGGCTCAGGTAGATGATCCTCTCACCTCAGCCTCCCAAGTAACTGGGACTATAGGCGAGTGCTACCACACCCAGCTAATTTTTTATTTTTTTGTAGAGATGGGGTCTTGCAATGTTGCCCAGGCTGGACTTGAACTTCTGGGCTCAAGTGATCCATCCGCCTCGGCCTCCCAAAGTGCTGGGATTACAGGCATGAGCTACCGTGCCTGGCCCATATTGTGTAAACATAACTTTTCTATGCAGTGGGAAACCAGCACCTCTGTGACACCCTTTATCGTGGTGGTCTGGAACCGAACCTGCAATATCTCCGAGGTCTGCCTGTATTCATAATTTCCATTAAATACAGGTTTTGGCCTGGCCTTGCTCTGGCTCCTGATCATACTCCAGCCCTGGTCACAATATTTGGCATCACCCCCTTCCTTTGATCTTCGGCTGCCTCTCGGTATAATGAAACTCCTAAAGTTGACTTTGCAAAACGACACTTCTCCTGTGTTTCCCACACCCGCCCTTCAATCTCTGTGGCAGATGTTTTGATCCTAGCGTCCGGATTCTTCATCTATTTTTAGGGCTCCAATCCTTGCCCCATTTTAACCTTTGATTTTGCAAATCAATCCCAAAACCTTCTCATAGATCTTTGATTCCCTTCCAGGAAGGGTGTGGTGGGAGGACTACGGTTAAGCACCTCCTCCGTGTCCTTTTAGGATGTGAGGACAGGTTCAGGTGGGTTAAATGAGTCCTGCAGTTGAACCCAGGCTGACCTGATACCAAGTTCAATGCGCCTTCTCTCAGGCTGTGCTGCCTTCTTCCTGCCTCAGCCTGGATGTATTAGTCAGGGTCCTCTAGAGGGACAGAACTAATACAATAGTTGTATATATAAAGGGGAGTTTAAGGAGTATTGACTCACGCAACAGGCCGTCTGCAAGCTGAGGAGCAAGGAAGCCAGTCCGCATCCCAAAACCTCAAAAGTAGGGAAGGTAACAGTACAGCCTTCAGTCTGTGGTCAAAGGTCCAAACGTCCCAAAGCTGAAGAACTTAAGAGTCCAGCGTTCAAGGGCGTGAAGCATCCAGCACGGGAGAAAGATGGAGGCCAGAAGACTCAGCCAGTCTGGTCTTTCCATGCTCTTCTGCCTGCTTTTTATTCTGCCTGCTCTGGCAGCTGATTAGATTGTGCTCACCCCAATTGAGGTCTACCTTTCCCAGTCCTCTGACTCAAATATTAATCTCCTTTGGCAACACCCTCACAGACACACCCAGGATCAATACTTTGTATCCTTCAATCCAATCAAGTTGACACTCAATATTAACCATCACTCTGGGGTTCTGTTATCCAGTCAGTCTTCATTTGTCTTTGGGTCTCCATGTAGCAGTCCTTCTGGCCCTTGACAGCTTTCCATGACTTCAAAAGCCAACTTTTCTTGAGTGTGTGATCCGGAGACATACATATGGCAGGCACAGCTGCCTGAGGCCCTTTCCAGCCTGTTCAATGTTTGTAGCTGTAATGAGCATTCTTCCTGAGGAGCCCAGCCTCACAAGAGGTTATAAATCTTCAGCCTTGGTTGTAAGTGACCGGAGAGAGTTTATCACCCTCTTCCAGAGAGCTGGGGTCATTCGCCATGATTCCCTGGTTCTTGCCCACATAAGGTCTATGGGCCATTTTTCCGTCTGCTCACTGTCTGGAGGCTTCTTCATCCACTGTTCGGATGAACCTTGTTGGCATGGCTTCTAATTTCCTGAAGAAACTCAGTGTCACTTTTTTTTTTTTTTTTTTTTTAAAGACAGAGTCTCACTCTGTCGCTCAGGCTGGAGTGCAGTGGCACAATCTTGGCTCACTACAACCTCCGCCTCCCAAGTTCAAGCAATTATCCTGCCTCAGCTTCCCAAGTAGCTGGGATTACAGGCACACGCCACCACGCCTGGCTAATTTTTTTGTATTTTTAGAAGAGATGGCGTTTCGCCATGTTGGCCAGGCTGGTCTTGAGCTTCTGACCTCAGGTGATCCACCTGCCTCGGTCTCACAAAGTACTTGGATTACAGGCATGAGCCACCGCGCCCAGCCAAGTGTCACTTTCATGCTTAGAAAGTTCACTGTATTCTTTTACCTTCCAGTTTTATTTGTTTGTTTGTTTGTTTTGGGACGGAATCTCACTCTGTCACCCAGGCTGGAGTGCAGTGTTGTGATTTCGGCTCACCGCAACCTCTGCTGCCAGGGTTCAAGCGATTCTCCTGCCTCAGCCTCTCCAGTAGCTGGGATTACAGGCATACACCACCACACCCAGCTGATTTTTGTATTTTAGTAGAGATGGGGTTTCACCATGTGGGCCAGGTTGGTCTCGAACTCCTGACCTCAAGTGATCCGCCCGCCTTGGCCTCCCAAAGTGCTGGGATTACAAACATGAGCCACCCTGCCCGGCTACCTTCCAGTTTTGTTGTGTTTTTTAATTTGAAAACTACATAGAAGTACAAAGAATAACATAACAAATATGTACCCGTATATTCTCCACCCAAGTTTAATCATGTTAACATTTCATTAGTCTGTGAAGTTTTTTAATCAAAAAAGAAATAAATTGGACACCATGGTTCATGCCTATAATCTCAGCCCTTTGAGAGGCCAATGCAGGAGGATCGCTTGAGCCTAGAAGTTTGAGACCAGCCTGGGCAACACAGTGAGATCCCATCTCTACAAAATAAATAGATAAATAAAACATTATGGCTAAGCTGGAAGTCCATCTTGTTCCCCTGGCAAAGCCAGCCACTTTAATGAATTCAGCTGGCAGGCTTCTAGTTTGTTTTTATACTTTTACTACATAATAGTATTGAGCTGGCAGGTGCAATGGCTCACGCCTGTAATCCCAGCACTTTGGAAGGCTGAGGCGGGAAGATTGCTCGAGCCCAGGAGTTTGAGACCAGCCTGGGCAACATGGCAAACCCCCTCTCTATAAAAAACACAAAAAATGCCAGGAGCAGTGGCTCACGCCTGTAATCCCATCACTTTGGGAGGCTGAGGCGGGTGGATCACAAGGTCAGGAGATTGAGACCATCCTGGCTAACATGGTGAAACCCCGTCTCTACTAAAAATATTAAAAATTAGCTGGGCGTGGTGGCGGGCGCCTGTAGTCCCAGCTACTCAGGAAGCTGAGGCAGGAGAATGGCATGAACCTGGAAAGCGGAGCTTGCAGTGAGCCGAGATCACGCCACTGCATTCCAGCCTGGGCAACAGAGTGAGACTCCTACTCAAAAAAAAAGGGCCTGGTGCAGTGGGTCACGCCTGTAATGCCAGCTCTTTGGGAGGCCGAGGTGGGCAGATCACATGGTCAGGAGATCGAGACCATCCTTGACCAACATGGTGAAACCCCGTCTCTACTAAAAATACAAAAATTAGCTGTGCCTGGTGGCGCGTGCCTGTATACTAGCTACTCGGGAGACTGAGACAGGAGAATTGCTTGAACCCAAGAGTCAGAGGTTGCAGTGAGCAGAGATCTCGCCATAGCACTCCAGCCTGGCGACAGAGAGAGACTCCATCTCAAAAAAAAAAAAAATTAGGCAGGCACAGTGGTGCACACCTGCAGTCCCAGCTACTTAGGGAGGCTAAGGTGGAAGGATCCCTTGAGCCCTGGGGGGCAGAGGTTTCAGTGAGCCAAGATTGCGCCACTGCACTCCAGCCTAAGTGACAGAGTGAGACCCTGTCTCAAAAAAAAACAAGAATAATATTGAGCTTTTATTCATTTTATTATTGAATTAGTCTGTTCTCACACTGCTATAAAGACATACCTGAGACAGGGTAATTTACAAATAAAAGAGGCTTCACTGGCTCATGGTTCTGCGGGCTGTACAGGCTTCTTGCTTCTCAGGAGGCCTCAGGAAACTTATAATCATAAGAGGAAGGGGTGGAAGACGAAGGGGAAGTAATCACGTTTCCATGGTGGGAGCAGGAGAAAGACAAAAGGCAAAAGGGAAGGTGCAACACACTTACCTCCCACCAGGCCCTACCTCCAACACTCAGAATCACAATTCAACATGAGATTTGGGTGGGCAGACAGAGCCAAACCATATCAATTTTATTTATTTATTTATTTATTTTTCGAGGACAGAGTCTCACTCTGTCATCCAGGCTGGACTGCAGTGGGGTGATTACAGCTCACTGCAGCCTCAACCTCCCTGGCCCAAGCGATCCTCCCACCTCAGCCTCCCAGGTAGCTAGAACTACAGGCTTGCACAACCATGCCCGGCAAATTTTTTGATTTTTTTTTTGTAGAGATGGGGCCTCCTTATGTCGCCCAGGCTTATCTTAAACTCCTGGACTCACAAGCAATCCTCCTATCTCAGGCTCCCTACGTGCTGGGATTATAGGCATGAACCACCATGCCCGGCCAGTATTGAGTTTTAAAATTCTTGTAACTGGTATATTACAGGAATGTAATTTGCTCTGTTTTCGCTCAATATTGTTTTTGAGACCTAATCACATTGATGCCCATGCCAAGCACTGTTCTGGGCACTGAGAATACAAATTCTCAGAGTCTTCACTCTGGACAGCTTTCCTCTCAGCGTCTTTCCTCTCAGAGTCTTCACTCTGGACAGGTTGGGAGGCATACATAGCATGAAGGGACCAGTATCTATCTAGCTATTCCCATGCTGATGGGCATTGCAAATGCATTTCCATTGGTTTACTATAACAGTGTTCCAAACAACATCTCTGGCCAGGTGCAGTGGCTCACGCCTGTAATCCTAACACTTTTTAGGAGGTCAAGGCAGGAGGATCACTTGAGGACAGTAGTTCAAGACCAGCCTGGGCAGCATAGGGAGACTGTCTCTACGAAAAATCAAAAAATTATGGCCGGGCATGGTGGCTCACGTCTGTAATTCCTGAACTTTGGGACATCAAGGCAAGTGGATCACTTGAGGTCAGGAGTTCGAGACTAGCCTGGCCAACATGGTGAAACCCTATCTCTACTAAAAATACAAAAATTAGCCAGGCATGGTGGCAGGCACCTGTAATCCCGGCTACTCAGGAGGCTGAGGCAGGAGAATCACTTGAACCCAGGAGGCGGAGGTTGCAGTGAGCTGAGATCACACCACTGCACTCCAGCCTGGGTGACAGAGCGAGACTCTATCTCAAAAAAAAAAAAAAAAAAATCAAAAAATTAGCCAGGCATGGTGGTGCACACCTCTAGTCTCAGCTACTCAGGAGGCTGAGGTGGGAGGATCTCTTGAACCTGGGCAGTCGAGGCTGCAGTGAGCCAAGATCATGCCACTGCACTCCAGCCTGGGCAACAGAGAGAGACCCTGTCTCTAAAAAAATAATAATAATAAAGAAAAAAACAGCTCTGTTTATGTCTCCTGGTACATACATACTATGTATATAGTTTGCAAACTCAAAGATCCAGATAGTCAATTTTTTAGGCTTGTGGGCCGTATGGTCTCTGTCACAATCACTCTGCCCTGTCTTTCTAGCACAAAAGCAGCTATAAACAATACATACATGAATTTTTTATAGACATCGAGATTTGAATTTCATATGATTTTTACATTTTATAAAATAATCTTTTTAAAAATTTTCCCCTAACCATTTAAAAGTGTAAAAGCCGGCCAGGCGCCATGGCTCACGCCTGTAATTCCAGCACTTTGGGAGGCTGAGGCGGGCAGATCACTTGAGATCAACAGTTCAAGACCAGCCTGGCCAACATAGCAAAACCCCATTTCTACTAAAAATAAAAAAATTAGCTGGGCATGGTGGTGCACACCTGTGATCCCAGCTACTTGGGAGGCTGAGGCAGGAGAATCGCTTGAACCCGGGAAGCGGAGGTTGCAGTGAGCCAACATCATGCCACTGCACTCCAGCCTGGGTGACAGAGCGAGACTTCGTCTCAAAGAAAAAAAAAGTGTAAAAGCCATTCCTAACTCAGTGTACATCAGTGTACATACTCAGGTCTGCGTACTGCTGCTCTGAGGCATACCTGAGAAGTAGAGTTGCTTGGTCACGGGACATACACAGTTCCACATTAACTAGACACTACCAAGTTGCCATCCAAGGAGGTTTTTTTTTTACAATCTACACTCCCCCCAGCAACAAATGCGAGTTACTCCAGATCCTTTACAAAGATGCTCTAAGCCCAGTACCAGATGAAAACAGGAAGTGGGAGGGGAAGCTGCCGGCTCCTTCTAACCATGAAGAAATACCTGGGAGAGCCTTCTGGATGCTGGAAGGATGAATAACGGGGGTCTCTGGAGCCTGCCCCCTGTCAGATCACTGTGGCTTCTGAGCCTCCAGTCCAGCTCAGCCCCATGTGTCATGGCCAGTGATAATGAGCCCTCACTCTCTGTTTGGTCTTTATTCTCCCCCATGTGGGGCTGAAGTCTGGATTGAGCCGTTATTCAAGATGTACAGCTTTCTTGACAGGAAAGTAGTGTCACAGAAACAGCAGGGGCTTGGGAAGATGATCTAACTGCAAATCCTACCTGGCTCAGCCACCAGCTAGTTCTGTGATCTTGAACAAGTTTTTTCACTTCTCTGAGGCCATCCCTTGGCTACAACACACCAGTTGGTTGACAGGATGAAATGACGAAAGTGCCTCACACCTGTAATCCCAGCACTTTGGGAGGCCAAGGCGGGTGGATGGCTTGAGCCTGAGAGGTGACAGCATGTTGGCAGTCCTCACAGCCCTCGTTCGCTCTCGGCGCCTCCTCTGCCTGGGCTCCCACTTCGGTGGCACTTGAGGAGCCCTTCAGCCCACCGCTGCACTGTGGGAGCCCCTTTCTGGGCTGGCCAAGGCCGGAGCCGGCTCCCTCAGCTTGCAGGGAGGTGTGGAGGGAGAGGTGCAAGCGGGAACCGGGGCTGCGCGCGGCGCTTGTGGGCCAGCTGGAGTTCCGGGTGGGCGTGGGCTTGGCGGGCCCCGCACTCGGAGCAGCGGGCCAGCCCTGCCAGGCCCCGGGCAATGAGAGGCTTAGCACCCGGGCCAGCGGCTGCGGAGGGTGTACTGGGTCCCCCAGCAGTGCCAGCCCGCCGGCGCTGCGCTCGCTCGATTTCTCACTGGGCCTTAGCTGCCTTCCCCGCGGGGCAGGGCTCGGGACCTGCAGCCCGCCATGCCTGAGCCTCCCCTCCATGGGCTCCTGTGCGGCCCGAGCCTCCCCGACAAGCGCCACCCCCTGCTCCACGGCGCCCAGTCCCATCGACCACGCAAGGGCTGAGAAGTGCGGGCGCACAGCACCGGGACTGGCAAGCAGCTCCACCTGCAGCCCTGGTGCGGGATCCACTGGGCGAAGCCAGCTGGGCTCCTGAGTCTGGTGGAGACGTGGAGAACCTTTATGTCTAGCTCCGGGATCGTAAATACACCAATCAGCACCCTGTGTCTAGCTCAGGGTCTGTGACTGCACCAATCCACACTCTGTATCTAGCTACTCTGATGGGGCCTTGGAGAACCTTTATGTCTAGCTCAGGGATTGTAAATACACCAATCGGCACTCTGTATCTAGCTCAAGGTTTGTAAACACACCAATCAGCACCCTGTGTCTAGCTCAGGGTATGTGAATGCACCAATCGACACTCTGTATCTGGCTACTTTCATGCACCAATCGACACTCCGTATCTGGCTACTTTCATGCGCATCCGTGTGAAGAGACCACCAAACAGGCTTTGTGTGAGCAATAAAGCTTTTATCACCTGGGTGCAGGTGGGCTGAGTCCAAAAAGACAGTCAGCGAAGGGAGATAAGGGTGGGGCCGTTTTATAGGATTTGGGTAGGTAAAGGAAAATTACAGTCAAAGGGGGTTTGTTCTCTGGCAGGCAGGAGTGGGGGGTCGCAAGGTGCTCAGTGGGGGTGCTTTTTGAGCCAGGATGAGCCAGGAAAAGGACTTTCACAAGGTAATGTCATCAATTAAGGCAAGGACCGGCCATTTACACCTCTTTTGTGGTGGAATGTCATCAGTTAAGTTGGGGCAGGGCATATTCACTTCTTTTGTGATTCTTCAGTTACTTCAGGCCATCTGGGCGTATATGTGCAAGTTACAGGGGATGCGATGGCTTGGCTTGGGCTCAGAGGCTTGACAGCTACTCTGGTGGGGACTTGGAGGACGTTTGTGTCGACACTCTGTATCTAGTTAATCTAGTGGGGACGTGGAGAACCTTTGTGTCTAGCTCAGGGATTGTAAACGCACCAATCAGCGCCCTGTCAAAACAGACCACTCGGCTCTACCAATCAGCAGGATGTGGGTGGGGCCAGATAAGAGAATAAAAGCAGGCTGCCCGAGCCAGCAGTGGCAACCCGCGCGGGTCTCCATCCACAATGTGGCAGCTTTGTTCTTTTGCTCTTTGCAATAAATTTTGCTACTGCTCACTCTTTGGGTCCACACTACTTTTATGAGCTGTAACACTCACCACGAAGGTCTGCAGCTTCACTCCTGAAGCCAGTAAGACCACGAGCCCACTGGGAGGAACGAACAACTCCGGCCACGCTGCCTTAAGAGCTATAACACTCACCGCGAAGGTCTGCAGCTTCACTCCTGAAGCCAGCGAGACCATGAGCCTCCCCGGAGGAACGAGCAACTCCAGACGCGCTGCCTTAAGAGCTGTAACATTCACCGCGAAGGTCTGCAGCTTCACTCCTCGGCCAGCGAGACCACGAACCCACCAGAAGGAAGAAACTGCGAACACATCCGAACATCAGAAGGAACAAACTCCAGACGCACCACCTTAAGAGCTGTAACACTCACCGCGAGGGTCCGCGGCTTCCTTCTTGAAGTCAGTGAGACCAAGCACTCACCAATTTCGGACACAAACCCAGGAGTTCGAGATCAGCCTGGGCAACATGATGAAACCCCCTCTCTGCAAAAAAAAAAAAAAATTACAAAAATTGGCGGAGCATGGTGGTCCGTGCCTGTGGTCCCAGCTACGCGGGAGGCTAAAGTGGGAGGATCGCTTGAGCCTGGGAGGTGGAGACTGCAGTGAGCTGTGATTGTACCATGGCCCTCTAGGCTGGGGGACAGAATGAGACCCTGTTTCCCCCCCGCAAAAAAATTGACAAAAGTGTAATAAGAGGTGCCTGACATGGCTAGGCGCAGTGGCTCATGCCTGTAATCCCAGCACTTTGGGAAGCCGAGGCGGGCAGATCACCTAAGGTCAGGAGTTTGAGACCAGCCTGGCCAACATGGAGAAAGTCCATCTCTACTAAAAATACAAAATTAGCCAGCTGTGGGGGCAGTGGTGGAGCATGCCTGTAATCCCAGCTACTCAGGAGGCTGAGGCAGGAGAATTGCTTGAACCCAGGAGGCGGCGGTTGCAGTGAGCTGAGATCGTGCCATTGCACTCCACCCACTCCAGCCTGGGCAACAAGAGCCCCAAACTCTGTCTTAAAAAAAAAAAAAGTGCCTGACGTATAAGAGGTGTGCAATACAATAGTTGCCAGGCAACATGTTTAAGAATGTGGAGCTCCTGCCTTCCATGGTCCTGTTAAAAACCCACCCTCAAGGCCAGGTGCAGTGGCTCATGCCTGTAATCCCAGCACTTTGGGAGGCCAAGGCGGGTGGATCACCTGAGGTCAGGAGTTCGAGACCAGCCTGACCACCAACATGGTGAAATCCCACCTCTACTAAAAATACAAAATTAGATGAGCATGGTGGTGCATGCCTGTAATCCCACCTACTTGGGAGGCTGAGGCAGGAAAATCACTAGAACCAGGGAGGCGGAGGTTGTAGTGAGCCGAGATCGTGCCACTGCACTCCAGCCTGAGCAATGAGCGAAACTCCATCTCAAAAAAATGAAAACAAAAACCCACCTTCTACTCCCAGGGAGCTGGGTACAGAGCTGGGCCCCATCAGTGCAAGGTGCTGAGCCACGGAGCTAAGGCGGAGCTGCAGGACCGCGGACCAGATAACAGTGTGTGAGATCAGTGTGTGAGATCAGACGTCCCTGCCATTGGTGACCACCAGGGGGCCCCCAAGCACCAGAGATGGCCCCATCCAGTGACCACGTCCACTTCTCATCCAGAGATGTCTGTTTCTTGGCACGCTGGGGTAAATTAGGACAGAAGGTGACAGTCTTGGGTGTGGTCAGTCAGACTGCCCCAGGCAGGCCCTGTGGCCTGTAGAAAACGTTCAGGCCTAGGCCGGGCACGGTGGCTCACGCCTGTGATCCCAGCACTTTGGGAGGTCGAGGCGGGTGGATCACGAGGTCAGGAGATCAAAACCATCCTGGCTAACACGGTGAAACCCCGTCTCTACTAAAAATACAAAACATTGGCCGGGCATGGTGGCGGGCACCTGTAGTTCCAGCTACTCGGGAGGCTGAGGCAGGAGAATGGCGTGAACCCGGGAGGCGGAGTTTGCAGTGAGCCGAGATCGCGCCACTGCACTCCAGCCTGGGCGACAGAGCAAGACTCCGTCTGGAAAAGAAAAAGAAAACGTTCAGGTCTGAGCCAGAGGCCCAGGCTGTAATTCTGTCACTTACCATGACCTTGGGCAAGGCACTTCCTTCCCTGGCCCAGTTCACGGGGTTGGAATCGACTCCAAGGTCCCTTCCAGCATTGACGCTGCATGGTTCTAAGATGAGAAGATGGGGCAGTTTCCCCTCTCTCACCCCAGCCCGTGTCCACTTCAAGGTGAATGACCAGGGAAGTGACGTGTCCCAATCCCGCAGTTCCAAAGCCCTTGGGGACCCTACTGTCAGGGTCGTGCACGAGGAGGTGAAGGTCAGGTGAGCCAATCGCCTCGAAGGGTCTTGCCTCATTCGGGACAGACATCCGGTTTCCTCTGGGCTCTACCGGGATTCTAGGGGCTTTAGCCGAATGAGTCATGGGGGGCGGGGGGGTTTCTGGGGGAGTTCCCAGCTAATCAACTTGGGACAGGACAGCCTGGAACTTTCGATGGTGCCTATCCAAGTGTGGGGTGGGCACAGCAGCCAAGACCCAATGTCCTTATCTCAGGTAGGGGCTCAGGAGGTCTCCCAGACAGGCAGCCTCCGGAGAGTTTGGGGGTAGGAATGGGGGCAACCAGCTTCTTTTTTTCTCTCTTAGAATTTGGGGGCTTGGGAGACAGGCTTGAGAATCCCAAAGGAGAGGGGCAAAGGACAGTGCCCCCGCAAGTCTGCCAGAGCAGAGAGGGAGACCCCGACTCAGCTGCCACTTCCCCACAGGCTGCTGCCGCTTCCAGGCGTCTATCAGCGGCTCAGCCTTTGTTCAGCTGTTCTTTTCAAACACTCTGGGGCCATTCAGGCCTGGGTGGGGCAGCGGGAGGAAGGGAGTTTGAGGGGGGCAAGGCGACGTCAAAGGAGGATCAGAGATTCCACAATTTCACAAAACTTTCGCAAACAGCTTTTTGTTCCAACCCCCCTGCATTGTCTTGGACACCAAATTTGCATAAATCCTGGGAAGTTATTACTAAGCCTTAGTCGTGGCCCCAGGTAATTTCCTCCCAGGCCTCCATGGGGTTATGTATAAAGGCCCCCCTAGAGCTGGGCCCCAAAACAGCCCGGAGCCTGCAGCCCAGCCCCACCCAGACCCATGGCTGGACCTGCCGCCCAGAGCCCCATGAAGCTGATGGGTGAGTGTCTTGGCCCAGGATGGGAGAGCCGCCTGCCCTGGCATGGGAGGGAGGCTGGTGTGACAGAGGGGCTGGGGATCCCCGTTCTGGGAATGGGGATTAAAGGCACCCAGTGTCCCCAAGAGGGCCTCAAGTGGTAGGGAACAGCATGTCTCCTGAGCCCGCTCTGTCCCCAGCCCTGCAGCTGCTGCTGTGGCACAGTGCACTCTGGACAGTGCAGGAAGCCACCCCCCTGGGCCCTGCCAGCTCCCTGCCCCAGAGCTTCCTGCTCAAGTGCTTAGAGCAAGTGAGGAAGATCCAGGGCGATGGCGCGGCACTCCAGGAGAAGCTGGTGAGTGAGGCGGGTGAGAGGGCTGTGGAGGGAAGTCCGGTGGGGAGAGCTAAGGGGGATGGAACTGCAGGGCCGACATCCTCTGGAAGGGACATGGGAGAATATTAGGAGCAGTGGAGCTGGGGAAAGCTGGGAAGGGACTTGGGGAGGAGGACCTTGGTGGGGACAGTGCTCGGGAGGGCTGGCTGGGATGGGAGTGGAGGCATCACATTCAGGAGAAAGGGCAAGGGCCCCTGTGAGATCAGAGAGTGGGGGTGCAGGGCAGAGAGGAACTGAACAGCCTGGCAGGACATGGAGGGAGGGGAAAGACCAGAGAGTCGGGGAGGACCCGGGAAGGAGCAGCGACCCGGCCACAGCGAGTCTCACTCAGCATCCTTCCATCCCCAGTGTGCCACCTACAAGCTGTGCCACCCCGAGGAGCTGGTGCTGCTTGGACACTCTCTGGGCATCCCCTGGGCTCCCCTGAGCAGCTGCCCCAGCCAGGCCCTGCAGCTGGTGAGTGTCAGGAAAGGATAAGGCTAATGAGGAGGGGGAAGGAGAGGAGGGACACCCATGGGCTCCCCCAGGTCTCCAGGTTCCAAGCTGGGGGCCTGACGTGAGTATCTCAGGCAGCACCCCCTAACTCTTCCGCTCTGTCTCACAGGCAGGCTGCTTGAGCCAACTCCATAGCGGCCTCTTCCTCTACCAGGGGCTCCTGCAGGCCCTGGAAGGGATCTCCCCCGAGTTGGGTCCCACCTTGGACACACTGCAGCTGGACGTCACCAACTTTGCCACCACCATCTGGCAGCAGGTGAGCCTTGTTGGGCAGGGTGGCCAAGGTCGTGCTGGCATTCTGGGCACCACAGCCGGGCCTGTGTATGGGCCCTGTCCATGCTGTCAGCCCCCAGCATTTCCTCATTTGTAATAACGCCCACTCAGAAGGGCCCAACCACTGATCACAGCTTTCCCCCACAGATGGAAGAACTGGGAATGGCCCCTGCCCTGCAGCCCACCCAGGGTGCCATGCCGGCCTTCACCTCTGCTTTCCAGCGCCGGGCAGGAGGGGTCCTGGTTGCCTCCCATCTGCAGAGCTTCCTGGAGGTGTCGTACCGCGTTCTACGCCACCTTGCCCAGCCCTGAGCCAAGCCCTCCCCATCCCATGTATTTATCTCTATTTAATATTTATGCCTATTTAAGCCTCATATTTAAAGACAGGGAAGAGCAGAACGGAGCCCCAGGCCTCTGTGTCCTTCCCTGCATTTCTGAGTTTCATTCTCCTGCCTGTAGCAGTGAGAAAAAGCTCCTGTCCTCCCATCCCCTGGACTGGGAGGTAGATAGGTAAATACCAAGTATTTATTACTATGACTGCTCCCCAGCCCTGGCTCTGCAGTGGGCACTGGGATGAGCCACTGTGAGCCCCTGGTCCTGAGGGTCCCCACCTGGGACTCTTGAGAGTATCAGGTCTCCCACGTGGGAGACAAGAAATCCCTGTTTAATATTTAAACAGCAGTGTTCCCCATCTGGGTCCTTGCACCCCTCACTCTGGCCTCAGCCGACTGCACAGCGGCCCCTGCATCCCCTTGGCTGTAAGGCCCCTGGACAAGCAGAGGTGGCCAGAGCTGGAGGCATGGCCCTGGGGTCCCACGAATTTGCTGGGGAATCTCGTTTTTCTTCTTAAGACTTTCGGGACATGGTTTGACTCCCGAACATCACCGACGTGTCTCCTGTTTTTCTGGGTGCCCTCGGGACACCTGCCCTGCCCCCACGAGGGTCAGGACTGTGACTCCTTTTAGGGCCAGGCAGGTGCCTGGACATTTGCCTTGCTGGACGGGGACTGGGGATGTGGGAGGGAGCAGACAGGAGGAATCATGTCAGGCGTGTGTATGAAAGGAAGCTCCACTGTCACCGTCCACCTCTTCACCCCCCACTCACCAGTGTCCCCTCCACTGTCGCATTGTAACTGAACTTCAGGATAATAAAGTGTTTGCCTCCAGTCACGTCCTTCCTCCTTCTTGAGTCCAGCTGGTGCCTGGCCAGGGGCTGGGGAGGTGGCTGAAGGGTGGGAGAGGCCAGAGGGAGGTCGGGGAGGAGGTCCGGGGAGGAGGAGGAAGGTTCTCAAGTTCGTCTGACATTCATTCCGTTGGCACATATTTATCTGAGCACCTACTCTGTGCAGACGCTGGGCTAAGTGCTGGGGACACAGCAGGGAACAAAGCAGACATGGAATCTGCACTCGAGCAGCCAAAGCCTGGCAGGGAAGACAGAGGCACGGGGACCATGGGAACCCGGAAAGGAGAGGGCATGGGGTCTGGGTGGGCTTAACAGGCCAGACACAGCCAGACAAGATGAAGCCAGGGAGTGCTGAGCATCTGCACCAGGCTTGTCATTTACCATCTTCCATAAACTTGAGCCCATCCATCAAGTTGCCCACAAAGTGGAAGCCAAGTTCAAGGTGACCACTGGGGTCAGAGCTTCTCTCCTCAGACTCGGTCTCTGCACTCACCCCAGCTGGTCACTTCCTGCTTGTGGCAGTCGTGGGCTGAAGAGCGCTAAGCTCACAGCCCAGGAGGGTGGGGAGCTGTGGCAAGCAGAGGGGCCAGAGACCGTACCACAGGTGTGAGGCCTGCCTGCAGCCAAAGACTCCTGTGTGGCTTTGGGGTACCCCCACCAGTCCCCAGTCCACTATCTGCCCAAGCCTTCTCCTCCTCAGCTCCTCAGTCCCTCCCACCTCCCCCGCCCGTGGCTCTTCGGAAAGCAGGGTCAGAAGTGCCCACTGCCAGCTCGGAGTCATCCATCTAGGGGCTCAGAGATGTGTGAGGCAGGCAAGGAAGGGTTAAAGAAAGGTCCGGCCCCTCATCCCCCCGCCTCCCATCCCCCAGTCCTTTTTTGGAGGCAACAGATCAAATCCCAGGCTAGTCAGAGTGTGGGTGGGGTTGGACCAGGTTCGGGAGACAGCAGAGCAGGCCACCCTGCCCCAGCACTGTGGGGCCCTGAGCCAAAGCCTCTCCCCTTTCAGGGTACAGCTGGCTTTGGGGGAGGGGGCAGCAGGCCGGCCAACTTGGCTCCAAGGAAGGGAAGCTGCTTTCCCCTGGCCCTTCCCCAGCTGAGCAAGCCCACATAGGACCCTGAGCCCTGCCGCCTCTGCTCCTCTTCCTCCTCCTCCTCACCACAGGAGTGAGCCGTTCCCTGGCCACAGCACAGGAGTCCAGGGAGAGGACACTATGCCCTGCCCCAGGTGGCACCAATACCAACAGCACACACAGTCACAAAGGGACCCACGAGGAGCTTTATTTATACATGAACAAAGGTAGATTTCCCTCACATATTACAAAATATACACACACACACACACACACACACACACACACACACTTTGCATCTAGAAAGTTCCTCAGAGGTAAGACTACTCCTGGGCTGGGGCGGGCGCACACAGGGGTGACCACCGGGCTTGTGGTCCAGGCTGCTCACACTCCTCAGGTGCCAGCAGATGGAGAGGAAATTTTGAAAGAAGAAACCGGGAGACATCCTGGAGGTCAGGAGTCAGGAGCGGGGAACTGGAAGCCGCTAGAGGCTCTTGCACCATGTGGAGCGGATGTGAGCCACGATGCCTCATCTTTCCTCACTGCTTCCCTTGGAGGCGCCTGGGGCTGCGCCAGTCCCCAGCCCCCACTACGTCCATGCCAAGCCCCTCAGAGTGCAGCAATGGCTTTAGCAGCCACCTGGCGGCCCAGGGGCAGGCTGAGGTCCGTGATGGCCAGAACCACCTTGGGGCTGGACATGGCTGACACCTTCACCAGTTCCGACACCTGCCACGGACAGACAGATGCTGCTTGCGGGACGGCTGGTGGTGGGTGTGCTGTCCCAGGGGGAAGGAGGCCCCTCCCTGCTCTAAGGGCTGCCACGAGGCCCCAGCACCAGCAGGAGAGCCGGGAAGGTGGTACTCACGGTAGTGAAGGGCATGAACTGCAGGACGCTGCCACGGCCACCCTGCTCCAGGCAGTCCACACACTCCTCCATGAACCACTGCACGAACTGGGTATGGGGGCCAGCAGTGCGAGACCCCAGGATGGAGGAGATGAGCAGGAACAGGTTGGCTGTAGAGAGTGGGGGGAGAGTGACAGGAGGGAGTTCCATGAGAGAGGGTGAGGTCACACTCTGGGAGAAGGTGGGACTGAAAAGGGAAAAGAAACACATGCTGAGCATGTCCCCAAAATGGGGTGTCAGA
Organism: Gorilla gorilla gorilla; assembly: GCF_029281585.2. Classification (NCBI taxonomy): domain Eukaryota; kingdom Metazoa; phylum Chordata; class Mammalia; order Primates; family Hominidae; genus Gorilla; species Gorilla gorilla. Next base: position 52,453,138 of record NC_073228.2, on the reverse strand, counting down.
GAGAGAAAATATAAAAGGCAATTGGGGAGGGGAGGAGGGGGAACTAGACAGGAGCCTGGGGGCCAGGACAGCCAACAATGAGAGGCATGGAGAGGGAAGGGAGGGGCACCGCAAGGCCCCTTCCAGCTGACAAGGTCTCCCAGCCTCCATGAGAAGAGGGACTCGTCCAGCTTAGTCCCAGGTTCGGCAGCAGGGGTGGGGAACTCACCCAGGACTCGGTTCAGAGGGTCCCGCATGTTGACCGTGTGGAGCTGAGAGGCTGAGAGGGAGCTGCTCATGGATCGGTCTGCTGTGGGACGGAGCAGATGGAGCGCTGGGAAACAGCCTGCCGAGTGCAAAAGTGGTGCTCCCCGGGGATGCCCCCACCCGACCTTCACCCATCGGAGGTAACTGGTACATGGAGAGCCCAGAGAAGACCCTGAGATCAAGAGCACAAAGGGAGGCCAGGTACGGTGGCTCACACCTGTAATCCCAGCATTTTGGGAGGCCGAGGCAGGAGGATCGCTTGAGTCCAGGAGTTTGAGACCAGCCTTGGCAACTAGCGAGACCTCATCTCTACAAAAAATACAAAAATTAGCTGGGTGTGGTGCCAAAGCCTGTAGTCCCAGCTCCTTGGGAGGCTGAGGCAGACTGCTTGAGCCTAGGAGAACAAGGCTGCAGTGAGCCGAGATGGTGCCACTGCACTCCAGCCTGAGCAACAGAGCAAAACCGTGCCTCAGAAAAACAGGCTGGGCGTGGTGGCTCACGCCTGTAATCCCAGCACTTTGGGAGGCCAAGGCGGGTGGATCATCTGAGTTCAGGAGTTCGAGACCAGCCTGACCAATATGGTGAAACCCCGTCTCTACTAAAAATACAAAAATTAGCCAGGTGTTGTGGCAGGCGCCTGTAGTCCCAGCGACTCAGGAGGCTGAGACAGGAAAATTGCTTAAACCCAGGAGGCGGAGGTTGCAGTAAGCTGAGATCGCGTGACTGAACTCCAGCCTGGGCAACAGAGGGAGACTCCAACACAAAAAAACAAACAAACAAAAAACAAAACAAAACAAAAAAAGGGCACAGAGGGACCTCAGATACAGAGATCCCAATGGAATGAGAGAGAAAAACTAACATGTGGCGAGCACACAGGGCCAGGGGCCGATCTTGGTACTTCCTAAGCTGCTTACTCCTCACAACACCCCATTTACAGATGAGGAGACCCAGACGGGGGCTGGCTCAGTCGCTAGCTAAAGGTCACAGCGCTTGTAGCTGGCAAACCTAGCATCTTTCTTCTGATCAAGTGTACAGTTGGTCCCCTACTTCCTAAAAGGCTTCAGAGAAAAGTTCAGGCTCAGGAGAAATCTCTGGAAACAGGAAAAATGCCACAGAAGGAGCCCTTGGCAGTAAGCCTGGCAGGGAGGAGAGGACAGTGAAAAGGATGACCTCCAGGGAAGTGGTTGGTGGGGGGTGTGCTCTTTAGGCAGGAAGGTGGGGAGTAGCCCCATGCCCCAGCCTGGGCTTCTCTGGGCATGTTTTGGGGGAAGGAAGGAAGGAAGGAAGGTCAGAGCTGGTGAGTCAATGGCACAGGCTGTGCCTGAGGCAGTGAACTCACTCACTTGGGTAGCTTGTCATCCCCTCAACCCTGGGGTAAGGGAGGGGGCAGGAGGGCTGCGGGGGAACAACTGTGGGCTGGGCTGGACCTGGGCAGAGGAGCTTCAACCCTCAGGAAGTGACAACAGCAACCTCTTCTCCAGGGGCAGGACACAGAGCACCCCCTTGGGGGCTAGAACAGCAGGTCCCTGCCACACCCTCTCTGACCAGCTGCAAAGATGCCTGCAGCTGGGGCAGCGGCAGAGTGGCAGCATCGGGGAGTGAATTCCCAGGAAAAGGAGCGGCGCGCGGCCAGCCCACACACTCACTGGGGCTCGAAAGGATGTTGGCATCGTCCTCATTAGAGCTCAGCAGTCGCATCAACTTCGAAGGCTGCACATCATCCAGGGGGAAGAGGCTGATATAATCCTAGAGGGTGTGAAAGTCACTGTTATACACCCCTAAACCCCCCAGTTTCCAGCTGTCAGGGAAAAGAGCTTGAGCTCCGATTTGAGCGAGGTCAGCATGGCTAGCAGGGCCTCAGCCCCTCTCTGCTCAACCCCTCCCACAATCTGACAGGCCCCTTGTGCCCATGGGCAGGCTGGGGCCACACAAATCACCCATGCAGATTCCTGACCAATCATGCCCAGGCACAGCTGCCCCAAGGGCAGGGGCCACAACTGCTTCCCTTTGCCTGGGGAATCCTTAGGAAATGCTGTAACAAACGGGTGAACAAGTGAAGCCGGCGAGGGTGGCTGGGGGGCCTACCTCAATGTCTTCGCGGTGTCTCTTCTTCTGGCGGGTGGACGCCTGTCCCTTGTGAGAGGAGTAGGAACTGAGGGCACACCACACGGCCAGCCTGGCAAAGGGTTCCAGAAAAAGGGGGACAGTGAGAGGTGCCCCAGGAGCTTTCTGTGTCTGACTGGGCTCCCCAAAGCCCAGTCTCCCAGGGTGGCACCAGGCGAGGGGTGCCTGACCCTGGGTGGCCGGAGCAGGGCAAGTTCTGAAGAGAATCTTACTTGGCAAGAGCAGTGCCCGGGGGGTCCATGAGGCTGTGCCACTTGGAGGAGTCAGTGAGCAGGCCAGGCAGGATGTGGCCCAGCAGGACCAGGGTCACTTGCTGCATGTCCAGGCAGAAGATGGAGTAGAGCAGCTCCACTGCCCGCAGCGTGTGCTCCTTCCGTGTCTCCTTCAGCAGCTCCTAGTGCGCAGGAAGGGGGGCAGTTCAGGAGCCAGGGGCCCGGGATCTGGGGCTCCTACACCCTGCCACCCCAACATGGCTGTCCAGTAAGGCCCGCAGAGGGGGCCCCAGATGTTGCTCCACCCCTCAGGCTGAATCCCAGTCTCTGGCCAGAGCTCCCCAAGGAGGCAACTCTGAAGCGAGGCATTCTGGGGAGGCCACCTGGCTCACGGCAGCCTTTCAGGGAAGCCTGGCAGACCAGGCCAGGTGTGGGGAGCCAGGGGACAGGACCCATGTTGGCCCACAGCCACTCCAGCCCAAGTACCTTAATCAGGTTGTTGCAGAACCAGTAGACACCGCCCATGTGCAGCAGGGTGTCAAAGATGTGGATGGAGCGGCTGTCCACCCAGCCCTTCTCCAGCACCTTGGCAAAGATGTCCGTCAGCACCTCTTTGATGGGCCGCTTGGGGGGCAGCAGGTTCCAGTAGGGCATTGTGTCCACCCCGGTGGAGGGAAACTTGATCTGCGTGGCTGTCTGCTGCAGCACGTCGGCACACATGCGCTCCAGGATCGAGTTCATGATCACCACCCTGGGGGAGGGCCGAGAGGACCTGAGGCTCAGGTGCCACTGTAGGGTGGGGAGGGAGAGGAGGGAACACCCATGCCAGACTTTCCCTTGGACTTGGGTTACGGAAATCTCCCTGAGGCATTAACCCAGTTTTGCGCTGGGGGGGACGGTATACCCCGGGGTGACCTGGCCCCTGCTCTGCTCCTGGCAGGTCTCTCACCTGCAGGACACAAAGCCTATAAATAGGGACTCGGGAGGGGCTTTCCTCCCCCTGGCCATTCCAGCCAGATATTCACATTTTCTTTTATTCTCCAACTTCCCCCATCCCCCAGGCCTGGGCCCTGCCAACCTGCCACATAAATAAACACAATCACTTCCCCCTAGGCTGAGTGCTTGGGGGTCCCCGCCCAGCCCTGGCCTCCTCCCAAAGTAAACTGTTCCTTCCAGGAGAGGCCCAAGGGCTGCCCCACAGGATTCTTCCCGGCCCCTGGTAGCTGGGCAGATAGAAGTGTATATCCAGGAATTTTCTCATGGAAAGAGGCTTCGGAAGTGAATACAGACCCAGGCCGAGTGCTGACTGTTCCTGGAATGCAGGGTGGCTCTGGGAAAGTTGCTATGACTTTTAGAGCCACTTTTCCCACCTGCACAATGGAGCCACAGACTTCTCACTACCCCTTACCCAGATAGGATTTAGGGTGCTTAGAATGGGTTACACCAGAGCAAAAGCTCCCTACTTGGTAGGGTGGGGGGGAAGGTGGTGGAGAAATGAGAGAAGAAAGGAAAAAAGAAGGAGGCAAGGGGAAAACGAGATGTGCTTTTCCAGACCGTCCAAACCTCATTCAGCTCAATGCTTCCCCTTCTCCCTATTAAGACATCCTCAGGCCCGGTGCGGTGGCTCATGCCTATAATCCCAGCACTTTGGGAGGCTGAGGTGGGAAGATCACCTGAAATTAGGAGTTCGAGACCAGCCTGGCCAACATGGTGAAACCCCATCTCTACCAAAAATACAACAATTAGCCGGGTGTGGTGGCACATGCCTGTAATCCCGGCTACTCAGGAGGCTGAGGCAGGAGAATCTCTTGAACCCAGGAGGCGGAGATTGCAGTGAGCCTAGATAGTGCCACAGCACTCCAGCCTGGGCGACAGAGCGAAACGCCGTCTCAAAAATAAGTACATAAATAAATAAAGACATCCTCAACGTTGCCATAAAGACATGGCAACACCCAAAACGTATTAGCTGGTAAACACCCATGTTCACAGCAGCACTATTCACTATAGCCCAAAGGTAGAAGCAACTGAAGTGTCCACTGACAGACGAGGGATCAAGATGTGGTATAGCCACACAATAGAGGTTTTTTTTGTTTTTGTTTTGTTTTTTGAGACAGAGTCTCACTCTTTCACCCAGGCTGGAGTGCAGTGGCGCGATCTCGGCTCACTGCAACCTCCGCTTCCTGGGTTCAAGCGATTCTCCTGTCTCAGCCTCCCAAGTAGCTGGGATTGCAGGCACCTGCCACCACTCCCTATTTATTTTTGTATTTTTAGTAAGGCCAAGGTTTCACCGTGTTGGTCAGGCTGGCCTTAAACTCCTGACCTCAAGTGAGCCACCCACCTCAGCCTCCCAAAGTGCTAGGATTGCAGGCGTGAGCCACCACGCCCGGCCCACAACAGAGTATTATTCAGCCTTAAAAAGGAAGGAATTCCTGTCACGTGCTACTACATGGATGAGCTTTGAGGACATCATGCTGAGTGAAGTCAGTCAGTCACGAAAAGGCAAGGACTGTATGATTCCAGTTAAATGAGGCATCTAAAAAGTAGTCAAATTCAGCAGGGCACGGTGGGTCACGCCTGTAATCCCAGCACTTTGGGGGTCCACGGTGAGAGGATCACTCAAGGCCAGGAGTTCAAGACCTGGCAATATAGTGAGACCCTGTCTCTACAAAGACTAGAAAAATTAGCCGGCTGTGGGCCTGCAGTCCCAGCTACTCGGGAGGCTGAGGCAAGAGGATCACTTGAGCCCAGGAATTTGAGGTTGCAGTGAGACTCACTCTGATCTGGGCAAGGGTAAGACCTTGTCTCAACAACAACAACAAAAAAGTATAAAGTAGTCAAATTCCTAGACACACAAAGTAAAATGGTAGTTACCAGGAGCTGGAGGGAGGGGAAAATGGGAAGCTGTTGTTCAGTGGGTATGGAGTTTCAGAGATGCAAGAAAGTTCTGGAGACCTGTTACACAACAGTGTGAATATACTTAACACTACCGAACAGTACACTTAAACATGGCTAAGATGGCAAATCTTATGTGTTTTTTACAATTAAAAAAAGCAAACAACTTATTGGTTGGGTGAATGAACTCAACGTAGCTGGTCACCAGGGAAGTCCTCCAAGCCCCTGAAGAGCCAGGGCAGGAAACTGTCCTAAGAGGTAACTGAGGGTGGGGCACGGCCTGTAAAATCTACAGACAGGTTCCTAGCTCCTAGACAGTCACACAGCTTTGTTCTTTTGGGAGCTAGTTGTCTAGAACTTGAGTCTCTGCGGGCAGACCCTATTTAGGGTCTGCATTTCTGACAACACAGCAGGTGCTGGCATATAAACGCTTCTGCCACAGAGACACAGTACATGTTTGCTGAGTCAGATGAGTGAATGCATGAATAGGAAAGTGAGTGAGTGAGTGATCAAGTAGCGTGTTTGCGAAGGTCAGAAAAGAGAGGGGTGCTTGTTATTGGATGTGCTGACTTCTCGCAACACACTTGAAGGGTCTGAGAAGGGAAGGCGGGTTACCGACCTCTCATTGTAGAACTGCAGGGTGTTCTCACTAAACAGTGGCCCTGCCAGCTGGCGGATCATCTGCAGCGACTTCTCACGCTCATCCAGCCCCAGCATCCGGACGTGGGCCACAAGCCAAGCCACAGCACACACCGCCAGACTGCATACCTTCCCTTTGATGTTATCAGTGATTTTCTAGGGGAGACGGAAAGGTGATGGGCTACCATCTATCTCCCTTTCTTGAGCCAACATCACCTTCTCAGCCTCTGCGGGCAGCTAAGTGCAGCCGGTAGAGTCCCGGGCCACATTCCACACCTCTCTCCACAAGTTTCATCTTCCCAGAGCTACCTGGGCCAGAGGGAGTAGCTAAGACAACGATTACACAAAATATCAATATCAAAACATGAGCTCCTGGATTAAAGGTCTTCTTGCCCTTACGAAATATAACAAGTCATCACTGGCTGGCTCTGTGTCTCAGGGGAGCAAAGGCTGCTGGGAAGGTGGGGCTACCTGGATGGACTCGAAGGCCAGGACCCCATTCTCCCAGGCATTGAGGATTTCCAAGATGGCGGCTGAGATGCTGAGACAGGCCTCATGCCACTTCATCTGCCTGCGGGTGTGCAGAGAAGTCAGCACAGGGGAGCAGGGAATGGGCTCAGGGAGCGGGTCTTGACCCTGCCCCCACCGCCACCCTTGGAGTGGGCGCCCGGGCCACTGACACTAGCTTCATCTCCGAGGAGTTGTTGAGCAGGGCCACCAGGGACTCCACTTTGGTGGAGTCGGGGCGGAAGCAGGGGTGGTCAGGGTTCAGGATCTTGCCCTCCTCAGGCATGCAGGTCTGCATCCAGGTCTCGAAGAAGGGCACCTCAGCTCCTGTGCGCGACTCGGACAGAATCACCTGGGAAAGGGGAAGGGGGGCACCAGCCGAGTGGGGAGGGCGCGGCGCCTGCCAGCGCTGGACCTGGGGCTGCACTGTTTCCCGCCAGCCTGCTGCTCCAGCCCAGCCCAAAGACTGGGGACGAACTGGTCAAAGGGAGCCAGTCGGGGGCAATGCTGCCACCTAGTGGTCAATGTGAACATGGGGCTGAAGGTGCCTCTACGGACTCCAGCCCGCGTGGGCACCTGGTTTCTGAGGCCCACAGAACTAACTGGCTGAGAGGCTGCGGGGGCGCAGGCAGTGAGGTGGGGAGAGTTCCGGGTTACCTCCTTCCCTTGAGCCCCCGTCCCGGTCGCTCCCCTCTCTCACCTCTGAACCATAGGTCTGGGCCACATGGCACAGCATGAGGAAGGAGATGTCAAACAGCAGGGCCCGGACGGAGGCCGGTTTGGCTGTGGAAGGACGGGAAGGCTGAGTTCCCAGACGAGGGCAGGGGGGAGCCCGTGTCTGGGTTGACAGGGATCGGGATTTGCCTCTAGGAAGGTCAGGGACCAAGTGGCTCCTTCAAAGCTCTGAGGCTCAGAATCCTTTTCTTGAGTCTCAACTGGAACATCATCCCTTCCTTGAGACCAAAGACCCCCAGCACCCTCTCCTGGCATACCTAACCAAGTCGTAAAGGGATGAGGGGGGGAAGGAGACACAGGGATGGTCTGGGAAGAATCCTTTTCCAGCATTATCCACTTTCAAGCTCTGTGGAAGCTTCCATTGGTCATGGCTCTGAGGAGGGAGCACAGCCTCCCCCTGTTGAGCCGGGGAGCCCTCCTCCCTCCCACACTCTCCCACCACACCCCTCCTCAGGGCCCACTGGGCCTGCGGATGCACAGGGCTGACTTACTGCTTTCTTCGCTGCCATAGGTTGTGAATTCATTCAAACTGAAAGGAATGGAGACAGGTTGCATTGACCAGGGCATGAGCTGAGCAGTAGCTGGGCGCTGGGGCTACACATGTTCAGAGAGCGATCGCTAGAGTCTGAGTTACTGGTTAAACTTAAAATGAGACACATTGCTACAGAAAAAAGGTTTTTGTGGTTTTTGTTTTTTGTTTTTTTTTTTGTTTTGAGACGGAGTCTCACTCTGTCACCCAGGCTGGAGTGCAGTGGCACAATCTCAGCTCACTGCAACCTCCGCCTCCGTTCAAGCAATTCTTCTGCCTCAGTCTCCCAAGTAGCTGGGATTACAGGTGCCCACCACCACACCCGGCTAATTTTTTGTATTTTTAGTAGAGACAGGGTTTCACCAAGTTGGCCAGGCTGGTCTTGAACTCCTGACTTCAGGTGATCCGCCCACCTTGGCCTCCCTAAGTGCTAGGATTACAGGCGTGAGCCACCGCACCCAGCCAGAAGGATTTTTATTGTTAGAAGATTTCCAAGGCCTAGAGAATGGCCCACTGAATGGAACCATGTTCTATATATGTCAAATTCCAGGGCAACCAAAAAAGGCAACAGAATTTGAGAGCCCCTTATTAATAACTGGGCATACTTGGAATTCCTCCATGCCCAATGTTCAACACCTCAACCCTTACCCTCATCTCTTTACCAAACATGTCCACTCCATCCTCAGCTGAAGAGAAAGGAACACTTAGGTCGTGAGAACAGGCCCTTCCTCCAAGATCTCCAGCCAGGATGCTCTGCCTAGGCCCGTGGGTCTCTGGATGAGACCCAGACCCAGGCACCTGACTCCTACCCTGCTACCTCCTCCCAATGCGCGGCCTCCCTGCACGCCCTGGGGTCAGGGGCTTGGCCTTCCTCACTTGATGAATTTCCGGGCGAAGGATTTCAGCTTTCCAGTGGCGGCGGCGGCAGCCAGCAGCAAGTCCAGACTCTTCCCAGACAGCATGTGGCCCAGGACTCCCAGCAGTCCCTCCGGTGACTTAGAGTGGTCTGCATCCATCGTCTGGGGACAGGACAGGAAATCAAGTCCTGAAGAACACTGAAGACCCCGCACCCAAGATACAGCCTAGCCACATTTTCTCTCTTCACAACCTGGAATGTAATCTACATCTTTCTGACTTCAATCTGGAAAATCATTCCTAAAACCCACCCTTGCTCTCCGATCCATCCCTCTCATCTACACCGGCATGCAGGTGGTAAGGTTGGAGTGGGCAAGGTCACGGCTAGGATCTTCTCTGTCCTTTCCTTTTTTAGACGGAGTCTCGCTCTATCGCCGAGGCTGGAGTGCAGTGGTGCGATCTTGGCTCATTGCAACCTCTGCCCCCCGGGGTTCAGCGATTCTCCTGCCTCAGCCTCCCAAGTAACTGGGATTACAGGCATGCACCACCACACCCAGTGAATTTTGTGTTTTTAGTAGAGACTGGGTTTCACCACGTTGGCCAAGCTGGTCTCAAACTCCTGACCTCAAGGGATCTTCCCACCTCAGCCTCCCAAAATGCTGGGATTACAGGCGTGAGCCACCGCACCCACGTCTCTGTTGTTTCCATGTGAGATGGCCTAAGTGAAAGTGCCTACTGCAGTGCCTGGTGTACAAATGAAGCTCCCACGGGTTAGCATTCAGTGGTAGCTGCCCTTGCCTCCCCTTTCACTACCTCCAAAGCAACTATGTATAAAAGCTAAAGGAGACAGAGGTCTGTGGCCTCTGTTTATTTATCTGCAAGCAGATGGAGCACTGGAAAGAAGAAAGAGAAGACTGTGGTGGCCAGGGAAGGGCACACTCACCTTGAGGATGTTTGTGACAGTGGGCTCCGCCCGGAGGATCAGCTGGATGTTGGGCTGGATGTTGGCATTCTCTCCTGATTTCTGCTGGGGTGCGTGCTCTCGGTCTGCTTTGCTGTGGACATCACCAGTTGGCCAAGGAAGGGAAGAGGAATGAAGAGAAATTCTTGACACGTTCCCTCGTTCAAGCCCGGAAGGAAATGCGCAGAGGAGGTGGGAAGCATGTAAGAACCTCCGAGGTTGGGGTGAAGTTTATGGAAGCATAGTCAATGTTGCAATCACTGATTTAGCATTAGTCTTTTTTTTTGAGACAGGTCTCACTCTGTTGCCCAGGCTGGAGTACAGTGGTGCGATCTCAGCTCACTGCAGCCTCTGCCTCCAGAGTAGCTGGACGCTCACCACCACGCCTGGCTACTTTTTTGTATTTTTAGTAGAGACGGGGTTTCACCATGTTCTACTGGTCTCAAACTCCTGACCTCAGGTGATCCGCCCACCTTGGCCTCCCAAAGTCCTGGGATTACAGGTGAGCCAGCACACCTGGCAATTTATCATTAGTCTTTTTTTTTTTTGAGACAGAGTCTCGCTCTGTCACCCAGGCTGGAATGCAGTGGCGCGATCTCAGCTCAGTACAACCTCTGCTTTCCGGGTTCAAGTGATTCTCCTGCCTCAGCCTCCTGAGTAGCTGGAATTACAGGTGTATACCATCGCGCCTGATTAATTTTTGTATTTTTGGTAGAGATGGGGTTTCACCACGTTGGCCAGGCTGGTCTCGAACTCCTGACCTCGTGATCCACCCGCCTTGGCCTCCCAAATGCTGGGATTACAGGTGTGAGCCACCGCACCTGGCCTATCATTAGTCTTAAATGCTCTGAAAGCACATTTAAGATTAAAGGAAGATTCAGGATTTTTATTTATTTATTTATTTATTTTTTTGAGACAAGGTCTCACTCTGTCGCCCAGGCTGGGGTGCAGTGGCATGATTTCGCCTCATCACAATCTCCGCCTCCTGGGTTCAAGCAATTCTCGTGCCTCAGCCTCCAGAGTAGCTGAGATTACAGGCACACACCACCATGCCCAGCTGATTTTTGTATTTTTAGTAGACATGGGGTTTTGCCATGTTGGGCAGGCTGGTCTTGAACTCCTGGCCTCCAAGTAATCCACCCGCCTCCAGCCTAGGATTTTTACTTTTATCACAAAGATGGGTATGAGTTAAAGAGCAGTGACTAAGAGTGTAAAACTCTGGTCTGAAGACATCCGTGCTTTCTTTTCCTTCCTGTTCCCTGTACCCCCAGGCACGGTCCCAGTCACTTGCAGCCCAAACTTTCGACAGGAGGTTGAAAGGCACGCAGCAGCCCCACCGTAACAAGAGAGAGGTCAAGGGGCTCTTGGGGTAGCACAGGTGCGTTCACGCTTACCGCTTAGCCATAAGGTTGTTGACGCTGGCCTCAGACAGAAGCCCCTGCTTGCCACATTCTTGGAGCAGGAAGTTTGTACAGTCACAGCTGTGAGGGAGAAAGATGCTGAGGGAACTGGGCACCTGGCTAGGATGGTGAGGGGTGGGAGTGGCAGGTCCCTGAGCAGCATCCTCCCTCTTTCAGGATGAGGAAAATCTGGAGTGCCTGAGAGACGGTAGAGGGGCTCTGGGGACTTGGCAACTATGGGCTGCTATTTCCTGCCCCTGCCAAGGGGAGTGAACAAGGAGACAGAGTACCCTGAGGCTTCTCTGGCACAGAGATCAGGGGAAGAGCCCAGAACGCCTTCCAGTAGGGCGGGGGTGACCAGGGGAGCTCATACTTGCAGCGCTGGTCAGCTTTGTCCAACAAGGGGGTGAGCTTCAGCAGGAACTCAAAAGCACAGTTGACATCCTCAGTGAAGTCCTAGAAAGAGGCAGAAGTGTCCATCTGGTTTCCAGGGCCACCAGGCCCTGATCATCTCAGGCAACATTGTCTGCTGGAGGCATCGGCCTGAGTTGCCTGGCTGCTTTCTGCCTGGAGCCTGGGTGTATGTTGTGGGTGCACGCAGACGCTGAAGCACACACACTGGCTGAAGCACACACACTGGCTGAAGCACACGTACACGCTGAAGCACACACACGCTGAAACACACACACTGAAGCACACACACACACTGAAGCACGCACACACTGAAGCACGCACACACTGAAGCACGCACACATGCTGAAGCATGCACATTGTGAAGCACGTGCACACTGAGGTGTACACTCACATCCGGCTCTCTTCCAGGCATGAGAACACTGCCCAGCTGGGGCCTGAAGGACCCTCCCCTTTGCCCTTGTTTCTGCTCCCATGCCTCCATCTCAATCCCCAACTCACCTTGTCTCCATGAGAGTACTTCTTCAACTTCACCAAAACCTGTGGAATCTAGGGGGTGAGGCGGGGGAAAAACAGGAAGATCCATTTCTTTTCTCTTTCATCTACCCCTGAAGGCATCCCCCCGAACCCCTGCTCCAGGAAGAGAGACAGGAACACTCCTACCCTGGGAGTGAGAGCACACTTAGTGCTAAATGAGAAAGCCAATAGGTGCCCAGGCCCCTGATGCCCCCAGGCCTAGGCACAGGACACAAGCACCCCGCACCTCCGCTAGCTCAACAGAAAAAAATGCCATAAGCAAAAGTGGATCCCCAGCTTCAAGGAGGACTGGGGCCCCTTTCCCTGGCTCTCTTTACTGCCCTGCACCTATCTGTCTGATGACCAAGCTAAACTGCACCTCTGTGGTAAGAAACAACGGAGTCTGCCAAATGGGCTAAATATAGCCCTGGCACTTTCAGAGAAAATGATCAATGGGAACTTGCGCTGGAATACCTGGCAGGCTGGGCCCAGTGCCCACAGGGAGGAACACAGGGCAAAGGTCCAGGGTGCCGCTGGTCTTGCTAAGAACCATTCCTAGACTGGCTCTGCCCCTCCCACGTCCCCAGTACCTTGAGGAAAGTGAAAGCTGTCCACTTGAGCTCCTCTGTACCCTCGGGAGACTCAATGAGCCCCACGAAGCAAGCTTTCCAGATCTCCAGGACAAAAAGTGGGGTGGGGATATGCTGTGGGAAGAGCCAAGGATGAGGCCTAAGAGGGTGCCCGTACCCCGTCACCCTTCTGTGGACTCCGAGGATTTGGCTGGGTCAGAGACTGCAAGGCAGAGTCACTGCTCAGCTGTGTGCTGAGAACCAGGGAAGTAAGGTCCAATGACAGAAGTGTGCACGACTGGCACCCACTTTCCATCATGGAGCAGGAGAAACCCCACTTCTCCCAGGGAGAACCAGAAGAATCCTCCCTCCTGCCCCCAACAGGCTGGCCCGCCTTGGAGAAGGGAGAGCCACTCGGCCCCTCCCACCTGCATGCGCTTCACCATCGTCAGCTGCTCCACCAGAGACTGCGTCTCGCCTGTCAGGTTCATGGTGCCCTCGAGCAGGATCACGGCGTGGACAGTGGGGAAGCCGGTCTTGTGCATCTGCTCCGCATGCACAGACAGCATCGTGGGGATGCTGAGGGGTCACAAACACAGGGGACAGTATTTGGGGGGCCAAAGGTGAAGGCGGAGAGGATGGCACTGGGTGCCACATCTTCCTACCCCAGGGCGTGTCCTCCCTCTCCCTTCACCACCATCCCCCAGGGAGCCGGTACCTCCTAATGAGGGTGCCACACTGCTCGGCCTGACTCCGGAGCTGCGGGTTGCTGAGATTGGCCAGGATCTCTCCAAGTTTTAAGAGAGAATGCTCGATGGCAGTCCAAGAAGCTGGCAGAGGGAAGGAAGTACAGAAACATGATGGGAAACAGGAGAGAAGGAGTGCCTGGCCCTGAACTCCTCGATTTTGGCACCCCCTCCGGCACATGAAACCACACAGGAAGGCTTCCCCTGAGGACGACAGGGAGGGAGGGGCCTGAGGGCAGCATGCACTGTTTCCAGAAGGGGGGCGGGCACCTAGAGCTGGAAACCCCAGAGACCATTCCCAAAGAGCTGATTTCCAGGGGACACAGCCAGCTGACTTCAGAAGGTATGGCATCACACAGGCTCAGGAGAGAGAGGCAGAGGGAGGCCAGAATCCAGTGGCTGGAACAGGGAGGGCGGCCACAAATCACTCGAGGAGTGGGCGGATCCCAAAGTCCAGTCTTGCAGAGGCTGTCACTCTCCTCTGGGGGAACTGGGTCCCTAAATGGCTTTCTCATTCTCAACCACTCCCTCATCTAGGCATTGCGTTTGCTGCCCTCCCCTGCTGAAGGCCTCTCACACACTCTCTCTCAAACTCGCACCATGCTCTAAGCTTCTGTTCAAGCCCCAGTTCCTTTAGCAACTCACCCGACTGGTCTAACTCACTGTTCTCTCCTTAATGCCCACACTCATGGTCTAAGCCATATTGGTTAGCACTGAATTATAAGTTACTTATCCTAGTTACAATTCCAAAGGGTCAAATGATGAATAATGGCACCAACTAGCCCATTAACCTCCATGGAGCATAAAAGGGGGAAAAAAAGACAAGACCTGAGATCCATTAAAATTCAGTATTCATCCGATTTTCAGCCAATAAACATTTATCAAGGGCCCAAGGTAGGGAAGAGGCTGTCAACACAGTCCATTTTTATATAAAGATTGTCTTTTTGGACTTTTCACAGGCAGTAAAACATACTTGGGGAAGAAATAAATATACTAGTCCTAAAACAAGCTCTCCAACCAGGTCCTGAAGCCTCAGGAGTAGCCCATTCTAGCATTCTTGTTCCTGGAGAACAAGAGATCTGTAGGTGGTCCCAAGCCACTCGGGCTTCAAGGAGCAAGACTATGGCCTTAGGACCCCATTGCTGGAAATACCGGCATCTTCCCTCCCGCCAGGTGATCTGTCTGTTCTCAGGCTCTGGAAAGTACCCAAACTTAACATCTGAACTTGAGTCAAGAGGCATATGGTACAACAGGCCCAACAGCAGACAGGCACTGTGTTAAAAGGGGCATTTTAGGTAACATTCAAATACAAGAGTCATTTGCTTCCAAGCGATGAGTAACATGGAGACAAACACAATAATGGACACTGTGTTTGTCTTGTCCTCTAGTTTTTCCCTCGTCTGTGACGTACTAGTCTTGCTACCCACTAGCAGCTATGCTTGATGAGGGCAGGGACCCTGCCACATGCTCCTTTGGTAGCCCCCCACCCCCCACCCCCAGCACCTAGCACAGTGCTGGGCGTACGACAATGCTCAGTAAATACCTGTTGGTTGATTGGCTCGGGTGCCACCCTGCCCAAGTCCCTGGGATGTGTGCAATGCTTATGGGGAGAAAAAAAAGGAAGTGGGATGGTTTCAGATCCTCCTGGAAAGAGGTGGGATGGCATCCTGCCTCTCCCTTCTCAATTAAAGGACCGGCTATGGGAGCAGCGGCAGGTGGGGCTCAGGGGAATCAAGGGACATACAGGCCTCCTCTAGTTTGGCGATGTGCAGCAGGGCCCGGTTCTTGGTGCTGCTGAGGGTTTTCTCCAGGCGCTGAAGGCACATGGCAAGCTGCTTCTCCCCAGCGGCTGGAGTGCCGGCCTCCAGCCCCTCCCGGAGCCGCTCTGCAGAGGCTGCCGTGCAGCGCAGCAGCCAGTGGAGGGCGCTAAGAAGGGCTCGGCACAGTCCGATGCATTCCTCTGCTTTGCCGTGACAGCTACAGGGAAGGATGCAAAATCAGCCTCTGTTCTTCCAATGGCTGAAATCCGACCCACATCAATGTTCCCCAGAGTCCCTGGCACTCCCCTACTAGGGACTAGGGCTGAGAAGCTAGCAAAGTCCTGGGGAAGATGCTTAGCCCCTTTGGCTTCTACTGGACAAGATTTCAAATGAGCTACTCCAGACAGAGAGGAGGCACTCTGTCCTAAGGGAGTAAGAAAAGGAGGGCACAGGTAAGTGTAGATGGGCAGGTGGGGAGAAAAAACGTTGGAACCCGGAGTTGGTCTCGGTCTGTGTGCTAGGAGCTGCACCTCTGCACGAAGACAAGGCTGGAACATTGTATTGTGAGCCCCCTTACCCCTGCCCTTACCTCAGACGGTCACAAAACATGTCCATGATGTCCAGCAACGCCTGGACACACAGGTCCCGAGAAAAGTCATCAAACTGTGGAAAGGACAGTGGAGATGCTACGGAATGCCCCCATCCACCCCCAGGTCTCACATGAGGCAGACGGTGCATTCAGGACTCCTGCTCCTCTCTCCTCCAACCCTGGGTTCCAGACTCAGCATCCTCAACACTGGACATTGGCTCCCAAGCACCAGCCCCTACTTGCCAGGATCCCCCTCCCATGAAAGCCCAGCAATGCCAGCCAGAGGCATCATGTGCTGCCTATCCAGCCTCACGGGTCACAGCATCAGGGCCGTCAAGGAGGTGGGGCCTTGTCTGTCATCCCCAATCTAGCTCCTGAGTGTCTACGGTCATACCTTACTGATGGCTGTGAGGACAGAAGAGTAGGACACCATCTGGAGAGAAGGAAGAAAGATAATCTTTAGACAACTAGTCTCCCACAGTTGAGAGGAACAAACACTGATGCTTCAAGTTGCTGCAGCTCTCCTGAACCTCAACCCCTTCCACAGGCCCTCTTCAACCCAAGGAAGGAGAGGCAGTGTCACTGTGCACTGCCCTGTTCCTGCCTCTGTCAGACTTACTGCAAATGGTATCAGCATAAGCCCATCAAGAAGATGATTTTGGGGATGCTCAAAGGCTCCATGTTTCAGGCCGAGCATGGTGGCTCACGCCTGTAATCCCAAAACTTTGGGAGGCCGAGGCGGGCGGATCACGAGGTCAGGAGTTTGAGACCATCCCGCCCAACACGGTGAAACCCCGTCTCTACTAAAAATTAAAAATTAGCTGGGTGTGGTGGTGCGTGCCTGTAATCCCAGCTACTCAGGAGGCTGAGGTAGGAGAATCGCTTGAATCAGGGAGTTGGAGGTTGCAGTGAGCCGAGATTGTGCCACTGCAGTCCAGACTGGGAGCAGAGCGAGACTCTGTCTCAAAAAAAAAAAAAAAAAGTAGCGCCTGCTACTCACTGTCCTCAATAAGCATGGGTTAACTGACGGCTAGTGGGCAGAAGCATGGGCAAGAGTGAAGCCATGTCACTGTATTCCTACAGCTTCTGGCAAGAACAGGGGTTTTAATGGGTAAGAACTAGAGACAAACAAACATTTCCTGCACTGAGCAGGTAGTACCTGCACCTTGAAACAGGGAGTGGCTAGGCGTGGTGGCTCACGTTTGTAATCCCAGTACTTTGGGAAGCTGAGGCAGGATTACCTGAGGTCAGGAGTTCAAGACTAGCCTGGCCAACATGGTGAAACCCTGTCTCTACTAAAAATACAAAAATTAGCTGGGCGTGGTGGCCTATGCCTGTAATCTCAGCTACTTGGGAGGCTGAGGCAGGAGAGCTGCTTGAGCCTGGGAGACGGATGTTGCAGTGAGCCGAAATCTTGCCACTGCACTCTAACCTGGGTGACAGAGTGAGACTCTGTCAAAAGAAAAGAAAGGGAGGGAGAGAGAGAGAAAGAGGGAAGGAAGGAAGGAAGGAAGGAAGGAAGGAAGGAAGGAAGGAAGGAAGGAAGGAAGGAAAGAAGGAAGGAAGGAAAGAAGGAAAGAGTAAGTTTTACTGTACAAACTCATTTGTTCTCCAGAACTTACCCCCTAGGACCCATCCAGGACACCTTCCCCGATCAACCCCAACCTCCCCCACAAAGCTGAAACCCTTCCTCTGTGCTCCAAGTAATCACCTAAGGCTCATCATTACACGGCGGGTGCCTGCAGTCCCCACTAAATTAGAAGCTCCTTGAGGACAAGGATGCTTTTACTCAGTGACCACCACAAACTTGATGTTTGTAGAATGAATAAATAAAAACACCTTTAGCTCAGCATGTCTCAAAGTAGCTTCCAAAGCTGCCCTACCCAATACAGAAGTCACTAGCCCCATGTGGTTATTTAAATTTAAATTAATTAAAGTTAAATAAAATTTGGCCGGGCATGGTGGCTCATGCCTGTAATCCCAGCACTTTGGGAGGCCAAGGCGGGAGGATCATGAGGTCAAGAGATCAAGACCATCCTGGCGAACACGGTGAAACCCCGTCTCTACTAATAATACAAAAAATTAGCCGGGCATGGTGGCAGGCGCCTATAGTCCCAGCTACTAGGGAGGCTGAGGCAGGAGAATGGAGTGAACCTGGGAGGCAGAGCTTGCAGTGAGCCAAGATTGCGCCACTGCACTCCAGCGTGGGTGACAGAGCTAGACTCTGTCTCAAAAAAAAAAAAAAAAAGAAATGTCACACACATACCCTGAGCTTGTGTGTGACATAAATTTGAGAAACACTGGATTAAACATATAATGAGAACTTTACCACAGAACTTCTCAGAACCATGATATACTCGTATACAATGAGAATCTCTAAGAAGACTGACGATAAAACAAAGCAATATCCTTTAAACTTACTTGACCAAGGAATTTCACGTACCTAGTATTTCCAAAATACATTTTGGGAAATTCTACCTGAACAGTAAGTTCCCAGAGGACAGAGATGGTATTGAATTTAGATCTGTTTCTCTAGCATCTAGCCCAAGAACTGATATACAATAGGTCCTCAGGAAGTTTTTATTACTTTGAATAGATGAATTCTACTAACTAGTTGCCTTCTGGAAAAATCTTACCTTAAAATAAATTTCTGTTAGTAAAACCTATTCATCACTATCATAAGACTGGATATCTAGTTCAGCTGTCTCTGCTGGAGGAGTGGAAGCCTCCAAAGATTTAAGAAGAAAGCTGTCAGCCGGGTGCAGTCGCTCACGCCTGTAATCCCAGAACTTTGGGAGGCCAAGGAGGGTGGATCACGGGGTCAAGAGATCAAGACCATCCTGGCCAACATGGTGAAACCCCATCTCTACTAAAAATACAAAAACTAGCCGGGCGTGGTGGCGCATGCCTGTAATCCCAGCTACTCAGGAGGCTGAGGCAGGAGAATCGCTTGAACCCAGGAGGCAGCGGTTGCAGAGAGCCAAGATCGCACCACTGCACTCCAGCCTGACGACAGAGCAAGACTCCATCTCAAAAAAAAAAAAAAAAAAAAAAAAGGAGAGGAAGAAAGCCGTCTGCTCAATCACCTGGGTTTGGCAAACTTTCCATCCATGTGCAATTTCCCTCTCACCAAAATACACTGCTCTGTTCAGCCATCTTTCACTAGTACTCCTGGGTGAACAGGAGCAAAACACAGAGGGCTTAAATACCATCAGTGTTCAGAACCACCATACTGTGAGGCCAGGGCTAGTGTCTGATATCCATCAGAAAGCTGGGAGCCTGCCTGGGCAGGATGACCATAACGTTCCGGCGAGCGTTTTGTTTATTTATAACTGATGTCCCCATAGCGAGTGCTTGGCAAAGAACTGAACCTTGCTGGATACCAACCTGCAGGGGGAGCTGGATGTCCCCACTAAACACTGACCCTCAAATGCCGGGAGAGAAACCCCCAATTATGCATGTTCCGAGGGATGCCATTCGTCAAAATGAATTTATGGTCTTCAAATTCTGAATTCTGTTCAGCAGATTTCTGCTAACTGTATCAATAAAGCACGGCTACTTCAGAGACCCAAAAATGCTTTCTACATGACGAACTGTTTTACACAGCAGGATCTGGCCTATTCAAGTCTTAATCATTCTATCACAGTAGAAGCTCTGAACCACCACAGGCCCCCAGGGCAGGAGACCCTCTGTGTGGCCACCACGCTTGTGGCTAGCCCCACCTGACCCTGCAGCTGCTCTCAAATCCTCTCTGCTCTTCTGAATATTCAACACCCCAACTACTCCTAAGCGCCCTCTACTCGCATAACACTGGGCCAAAGAGCCTCTTGACCCTGAAGGAAGAATAAATTACTAATTTTGCACAGCACTTGAGAGGTCACAAAGGTCTTTCATATCTATTTACTTCTGTTACTTCAGCCTCTTTCTCTTTCTTCCCTTTCCCATCAGTGTTTACACATCTCAAGACTCTTCTATTGGTCTGTTTGTTGTTTGAGACAGGGTCTCGCTCTGTCACCCAGGCTGGAGTGCAGTGGTGCTCCCGGATTCAAGCAATCCTCCCACCTCAGCCTCCTAAGTAGCTGGGACTACAGGTGCACACCACCATGCTTAAATTTTTTTTTTTTTTTTTTGAGATGGAGTCTCGCTCTCTCGCCCAGGCTGGAGTGCAGTGGCGAGATCTCAGCTCACTGCAAGCTCCGCCTCCCGAGTTCACACCATTCTCCTGCCTCAACCTCCCGAGTAGCTGGGACTACAGGCACCCACCACCACGCCCGGCTAATTTTTTGTATTCTTAGTAGAAGCAGGGTTTCACCATGTTAGCCAGGATGGTCACGATCTCCTGACCTTGTGATCTGCCCACCTCGGCCTCCCAAAGTGCTGGGATTACAGGTGTGAGCCACCATGCGAGGCTAATTTTCTTTTTTTGAGACAGAGTCTCACTCTGTTGCCCAGGTTGGAGTGCAGTGGCACAATCTCAGCTCACTGCAACCTCTGCCTCCTGGGTTCAAGCGATTCTTCTGCCTCAGCCTCCCGAGTAGCTGGGACTACAGGCACGCGCCACCATGCCCGGCTAATTTTGGTATTTTTAGTAGAGATGGAGTTTCACTCTGTTGGCCAGGCTGGTCTCGAACTCCTGACCTCATGATCCACCTGCCTCGGCCTCCCAAAGTGCTGGGATTACAAGCGTGAGCCACTGTGCCCAGCTGCCTGACTTTCGTATTTTTTGCAGAGATGGGGTTTTGCCGTGTTGTCAAGGGTGGTCTCAAATTCCTGGTCAAGTGAGTTGCCCACCCACACTGGCCTCCCAAATTCCTGGGATTACAGGTATGAGCCTGGCCTAGATTCTTCTATTTTTAAAAGAGTTTCCTATAGACCCCACACTTCCATTTAACCACCACCCCATCTCTGCTACTCTTCACACATATAAAAGTTTTTTTTTTTAATTTTACTTTTTTCTTTTTTTTTTGAGACAGAGTCTCACTCTGTTGCCCAGGCTGGAGTGCAGTAGCACGATCTCGGCTCACTGCAACCTCCACCTCCCAGGTTCAAGCAATTCTCCTGCCTCAGCCACCTGAGTAGCTGGGATTACAGGCATGCGCCACCACATCCAGCTTATTTTTGTATTAGTAGAGACAGAGTTTTGCCATGTTGGCCAGGCTGGTCTTGAACTCCTGACCTCATGATCCACTCCCTTGGCCTCCCAAAGTGCTGGGATTACAGGTGTGAGCCACTGAACCCGGCCTTTTTAATTTTACTTTTTTAGTAGAGATGGGGTCTATGTTTTCTAGGCTGGGCTCAAACTCCTGGCCTCAAGTGATCCTCCTACCTCGGCCTCAAAAAGTGCTGGGATTACAGGTGTGAGCCACCACGCCCGGATAACATAAGAGTTTTCTACACTCCCTGGCTCTACCTGCACACCTTCCATTGACTATTCAACCCACTCCAATCACTTCTGTCCTGACCACTCTATGAATCTTCTCATTAAGGTCACTGACAAACTCTTCATGTTAAACCTAATGGATCCTTCTCTGTTCTGATCTTACCTGACTTCCCAGCAGCATCTGTCCCCTTGAAACATTCCCTCACCCCTCAATCCTCTCTTGGCTTTTCTTGATAACACTCTCACTTTTCTTCCCTACTCTCTGGCCCCTTCTCTTCAGACTCCTATGAGGAATTATCCTCCTAAGTGTGTTCCTTAAATGAGATTGGTTCCTCAGGAAGTTGGGTTTAGTCACTTCTTTGCTCACTCTCCCTGCTCTCTCTGCACAATCTCATCCATGCCCATAGCTTGGATTACCATCAGTAGCTGGTGACTTCTAAACCAAAAGCTCCAGTCTAGAACTCTCCTTTTGAGTACCAGACACATATGTTCAACTGGCTACCGAGTATCCTCTTTTTGATACCCCACAGTCTTCTTAAATTTAAAAGGCCAAGATCAAACATGTTATCCTCACCCACATCCCAACCCTACTCTGCTCTTCCACTGTCTCATGATCCATCAGCTATCTAATGTCCAAACCAGAAACCTAAGCATTATCCTTGACCCCTTCTCCTCTCTCACTCTGCTCGTCCCATTAATCAAATTGTTTCAATGCCACTTCCTGAACTGTTCTTAAATTCATCATTTTTTTCTGCTGCCACTTCCCAATATTGTGCTAGTATCATTTCTCACCTGAATTACAGCAAGAGCCTAAATCAGGGGTTGGAAAACTACAGCCTGCAAGTCCAATTTGGCTCATCACTGTTTTTCTTAATCAAATTTTATTAGAACACAGCTATACCCATTTGTTTACAGATGGGCTATACCTATTTTTGAGCTGTAATGACAGAATAGTGATGAGAGAGACCATTCAGTCTGCAAAGCTGAAAATACTTACTATCTGGGTCCTTTAAAGACAAAATATGCCAGACTCAATGATATCCCCATCTTCTGTCTTACCTCCCTCCAACTCGTTCTTCAAACTATAACCAGAGTGATCTTTCTAAAATTAATCCACAAATTTCCCTAATTAATCTACAAAGTCAAGGAAATCTGGATTAAAATATAATAGGATTTTTATGGTAACTTAACGAATTGATTCTAAAATTTGTCTGGAAATGAAATGTCTGAAAACAGCCAAAAAATTTTTGAAAAATAAAGAAACTAAGTGAAGATTTGTCCACCAAGGTATCAAAACATACTATAAAGCTCTAATAAAGTTCTGGTGCAACAAAAGAGAAAGAGGCCGGGCGCGGTGGCTCACGCCTGTAATCCCAGCACTTTCGGAGGCTGAGACAGATGGATCACGAGGTCAGGAGTTCAAGACCAGCCTGGCCACGATGGTGAAACCCCATCTCTACTAAAAATACAAAAATTAGCTGTGCATGGTGGTGGGCATCTATAATCCCAGCTACTTGGGAGGCTGAGGCAGAGAATTGCTTGACGCTTGAACCCAGGAGGAGGAGGTTGCAGTGAGCCGAGATCGCACGACTGCACTCCAGCCTGGAAGACAGAGTGATACTCCGTCTCAAAAAAAACAGAGAAAGATACCAATGAAATATACTAGGGTGTCAAAAAATGGACCCTTGTGTACAAGAGAATTTAAAATTTAAGATATGACAAAGAATGGCCTATTCAATAAAGACAGTTGAGCCATTATCCATCTATTTGAACAAATAATAAATATGGATCCCATCCTCATACCACAATAAATTCTAAATGGATCAAACAAAGTAAATACAAAAAATAAAAGTCCAGTGTTGGCAGAAATTAGAGAATATATTTTTCATTTTATTATGTATGTATGTATTTATTTATTTTGAGATAGGATCTCACTCTGTCACACAGGCTAAAGTGCAGTGATGTGATCTCAGCTCACTGCAACTGCGCCTCCGCAGTTCAAAGGATTCTGCTGCCTCAGCCTCCCGAGTAGCTGGGATTACAGATGTGCGCCACCATCAGCTAATTTTTATATTTTTAGTAGAGACAGGGTTTCACCATGTTGGCCAGACTAGTCTTGAACTCCTAACCTAAGGCGATCCGCCCACCTCGGCCTCCCAAAGTGCTGGGAGCCACCACACCCGGCCTGTTGTTAATAATGAGATTTTCCCTTCAGATTTCTCCTTCCCAGATCCCGTTGTCTCAGACTGATGGGATTTTCTCCACAGCCTCTTGACTGGCTCACCAATTGTTGTGCTGGACCCCTATTCACTAGGGATGGCACCAGGTTCAAGAGGCTGAAGGGACCTGGAGACAGCAGATGACACATAGGGTTTTGCTAGGCGGAACTTCTATGCAGGGACAGTCCAGGGGTGGTGGGCTGGACAGGAGAACCGCCTGTAATTTTTTTTCTTAGTATGCAGAAATTTTTTATGTTTTTGTTGTCAGTTTTATCCTTTTTTTCCCTTACTGGACTTTTGTCTTCCTTAAGGATTTTTCTGCTTCAAAGATTTAAATAAGCCAGGCGCGGTGGCTCACGTCTGTAATCCCAGCACTTTGGGAGGCCGAGGCGGGCGGATCACGAGGTCAGGAGATCGAGACCATCCTGGCGAACACTTTCGTGCAACCCCATCTCTACTAAAAATACAAAAAATTAGCCGGGCGCAGTGGCGGGCGCCTGTAATCCCAGCTACTCAGGAGGCTGAGGCAGGAGAATGGCATGAACCCGGGAGGCGGAGCTTGCAGTGAACCGAGATACTGCCACTGCAGTCCGGCCTGGGCAGAAGAGCGAGACTCCATCTCAAAAAAAAAAACAACAAAGATTTAAATATTAGGTTCGAGACCCGCCTGGCCAACATGGAGAAACCCTGTCTCTACTAAAAATACAAAGATTAGCCGGGCGTGGTGGCACCCGCCCATAGTCCCAGCTACTTGGAGGCTGAGGCAGGAGAATGGCTGGAACCGGGGAGGCTAAGGTTGCAATAAGCCGAGATCGCACAGCTGCACTCCAGTCTGGATGAAGGAGTGAGATTCTGTCTCACAAAACAAAACAAAAAAAAAGCCGTAACAAAAAAAAAAATAGAAAAATAGGCAAATTATATATTTATTTGTGTATTTATGAATACATAAATTATATATTAATAAATACATAGGCCGGGCGCAGTGGCTTACGCCTGTAATCCCAGCACTTTGGGAGTCCAAGGCGGGTGGACCACATGAGGTCAGGAGCTTGAGAACAGCCTCGCTAACATGGAGAATCCCCGTATCTACTAAAAATACAAAAATTAGCTGGGCATGGTGGCGCATGCCTGTAATCCCAGCTACTCAGGAGGCTGAGGCAGGAGAATTGCTTGAACCCGGGAGGCAGAGGTTGCAGTGAGCCAAGATTATGCCACTACACTCCAGCCTGGGCGACAGAGGAAGACTCCATCTCAAAAAAAAAAAGAAAGAAAAGAAAATGCACATTATAATATGATATAATTATTTGCCTCTGGAAAAAGTTTTAAAAGATTCTGGCCAGGCGCGGTGGCTCACGCCTATAATCTCAGCACTTTGGGAGGCCGAGGTGGGCGGATCACGAGGTCAGGAGATCAAGACCACCCTGGCTAACAAGATGAAACGCATCTCTACTAAAAATACAAAAATTAGCCAGGCGTGGTGGTGGACACCTGTAGTCCCAGCTACTTGGGAGGCTGAGGCAGGAGAATGGCGTGAATCCAGGAGGTGCAGCTTGCAGTGAGCCAAGATTGCACCACTGCACTCCAGCCTGGGCGACGCAGCGAGACTCCATCTCAAAAAAAAAAAAAAAAAAAAAATTATATCCAGCGTTGGCAAAGGTATGGGGAAATACTGTCAGACATTACGGATGGGGTATAACCTAATCCAATCATTTTCGGGGAAAATTTGCAGGATCTACTATAATTTAGTATGTGTATATTCTTCAAATCAGATATTCCATTGTGAGGTATCCACCCTAGAGAAATACTTCCAGATATGCAGACAGGTAGGTATAAGGATATTCAGTGAAACATTGATTATAACAGTAAAAAATTACAAACAACCTAAATTAAAGTACATATGGGCTGGGCCAGGCACAGTGGCTCACGCCTGTGATCCCAGCACTTTGGGAGGCCGAGGCGGGCAGATCACTTGAGGTAAGGAGTTTGAGACCAGCCTGGCCAACATGATGAAACCCTGTCTCTACTAAAAATAAAAAAATGGGCCAGGTGTGGTGGTACATGCCTGTAATCCCAGCTACTTGGGAGGCTGAGGCAGGAGAATCACTTGAACCCAGCGGCGGGGACAGGAGGAGGTTGCAGTGAGCCAAGATCGTGCCACTGCTCTCCAGCCTGGGCGACAGAGCAAGACTTCATCTCAAAAAAAAAAAAAAAAGTACATATGGAATATTATGTAGCAGTGGTTTAGGGGTGAGCTCCATGGCTCACGCCTATAATCCCAACACTCTGGGAGGCCAAGGTGGGTAGATTGAGCTCAAGAGTTCAAGATGAGCCTGAGCAACATGGCGAAAC
This sequence comes from Gorilla gorilla gorilla, assembly GCF_029281585.2. Classification (NCBI taxonomy): domain Eukaryota; kingdom Metazoa; phylum Chordata; class Mammalia; order Primates; family Hominidae; genus Gorilla; species Gorilla gorilla. The sequence goes on along the minus strand of NC_073228.2, from coordinate 52,427,499 downwards.
CGTGTCTCTACACAAAATGCAAAAATTGGCTGGGTGTTTTGGTGCGCACCTGTAGTCCAAGCTACCTGGGGGGCTGAGGCAGGAGGATGGCTTGAGCCAAGGAGGTCAAAGCTGCAGTGAGCCACTATTGTGCCACTGCACTCCAGCCTGGGCAACAAAGCAAGGATCCTGACTCTACACATTTTGTTTTTTTTGAGACAGAGTCTCGCTCTGTCAACCAGGCTGGAGTACAGTGGTTCGATCTTGGCTCACTCCAACCTCCGCCTCCCGGGTTCAAGTGATTCTCCTGCCTCAGCCTCCCGAGTAGCTGGGACTACACGTGCATGCCACCACGCCCAGGTAATTTTTTGTATTTTTAGTAGAGATGGTGTTTCACCATGTTGGCCAGGATGGTCTCGATCTCCTGACCTCATGATCCACCCGCCTCGGCCTCCCAAAGTGCTGGGATTACAGGCGTGAGCCATCACGCCCAGCCTCTAAAAAAATTTTTTTTTTTTTTTTTTTTGAGACGGAGTCTCGCTCTGTTGCCCAGGCTGGAGTGCAGTGGCGTGATCTCTGCCCACTGCAAGCTCCGCCTCCCGGGTTCACGCCATTCTCCTGCCTCAGCCTCCCGAGTAGCTGGGACTATAGGCACCCGCCACCACGCCCGGCTAATTTTTTGTATTATCAGTAGAGACGGGGTTTCACCATGTTAGCCAGGATGGTCTCGATCTCCTGACCTCGTGATCCGCCCGCCTCGGCCTCCCAAAGTTCTGGGATTACAGGCATGAGCCACTGCGCCCAGCCTAAAAAAATTTTTAATAAAAAAAAATATATATGTGTCAACTGAGAAATACTATTCAGCAGTTAAAAAATAAGAAGAAGAATGAGGCCAGGCATGGGTGGATCACACCTGTAATCACAGCACTTTGGGAGGCCAAGGCAGGAGGATCGCTTGAGCCCAGGAGTTTGATACCAGCCTGGGCAACAAAGGGAGACCCCGTCTCTACAAAAATGTAAAAATTATCAGCCTGGGCAACATAGGAAGATCCCATCTTTACAAAAAAATTTAAAAATTAGCCAGGCATGGTGGTGCATGACTGTAGTCCCAACTCCTTGGGAACCTGAGGTAGGAGGATTACTTGAGCCCAGAAGGATGAGGCTACAGGAAGCTGTGATCCTGCCATTGCACACTCCAGCCTGGGTAACAGAGCAAGACCCTGTTTCAAATTTAAAAAAATAAATAAAAAGAATGTACTACTAACATATACAACATAAATAATAAATCTCAAAAACATTTATGTTAAACAAAAGACAGTATATGAACTATATCCCATCTGACTACATTACTAAGAAATCCAAATAAAGGCAATTGTGGGAGAGGGGAGTGGACTAGAAAGCGGTAAAAGGGAACTTTCTGAGAGAACAGAAATGCTCTGTATCTTATTTTGGATGCTGGTGACATGGGTACATACAATTGCTAAAACTCACTAAATAGGCCGGGCATGGTGGCTCACGCCTGTAATCCCAGCACTTTGGGAGGCCAAGGCAGGTGGATCACGAGGTCAGGAGTTCGAGACCAGCCTGACCAACATGGTGAAACCCCGTCTCTACTAAAAATACAAAAAAACTGGCCAGGCGTGGTGGAGGACACCTGTAATCCCAGCTACTCCGGAGGCTGAGGCAGGAGAATAGCTTGAACCTGGGAGGCGGAGGTTGCAGTGAGCTGAGATTGCCCCACTGCACTCCAGCCCAGGCAACAGAGCGAGACTCCATCTCATAAAAAAAAAACAAAAAAACAAAAAACAAAAAACAACAAAAAAAAAACCCTGACTGAATTGATCTTAAGATGTTTGTATGTTCTGAGACGAAGTTTTGCTCGTTGCCCAGGCTGGAGCACAATGGCGCGATCTCGGTTCACTGCAACCTCCGCCTCCCAGGTTCAAGCAATTCTCCTGCTTCAGCCTCCCGAGGAGCTGGGATTACAGACGCCCACCACCACGCCCGGCTAATTTTTGTATATTTAGTAGAGACGGGGTTTCACCATGTTGGTCAGGCTGGTCTTGAACTTCTGACCTCAGGTGATACACTCGCCTCGGCCTCCCAAAGTGCTGGGATTACAGGATTGAGCCACTGCGCCCAGCGCAAGATCTTTGTATGTTATGCTATGTTAATTAAAATATGTATATTTTTACGGAAGTCTTGTCATGTGACTCCTCCACTTAAAACCCTTTAAATGATTATTTGTCACCCTAAAATAAAGGCCAAATTCCTTAGCATCACTCAAAAGTCTGTTACAATCTTATCATTCTCTCTCCCTAAACCACTCTCCTCCTTAAAGTGCCAGCCTAGCAGTTCTAAAGGTACGGTTCAGGAACTCCTCAGGGTCCCCAAGACCTTTCAGGGGGTCTAGGAAGTCAAAATTATTTTTAAAATACTACTAAGATACTGTTTACTTTTTTGCTCTTTTTCTCTCACAATTGTACAGTGGATTGTCCTGGAAGCTCCATAACATGTGAGAATATGATATTATTAAATGCGTCAACAACTGGAATAACTATATAACTTAGTCATGGATATTGTCCAAATTACCAATTCATGATGTGACAAAAATCATGCATAGATAAAAGATCTATTCAAGGTGCAACAAAGAGACCAGTTAATTTTATTTCATTTTATTTTTTATTGAGACAGAGTCTTGCTCTGTCACCCAGGGTGGAGTTCAGTGGCATGATGTCGGCTCACTGCAGGCTCCAATTCCCGGGTTCAAGCGATTCTCCTGCCTCAGCCTCCTGAGTAGCTGGGATTACAGGTGCGCACCACCACACCCAGCTAATTTTTTGTATTTTTAGTAGAGACAGAATTTCACCATGTTGACCAAGCTGGTCTTGAATTCCTGACCTCAGATGATCCACCCACCTCGGCCTCCCAAAGTGCTGGGATTACAGGCAGGAGCCACCATGCCTGGCCAATAATATATATGTTTTAATATTTGAAGAAATTTATTCTGAGTCAAATATGAGTAACCATGGCCCTTCAGGAGGTCCTGAAAACATGTACCCAAGGTGGTCGGGTGCAGCTTGGTTTTATACATTTTAGGGAGGCATGAGATCAAATACAATCAAATATATTTAAGAAAAGCCTCAAAATTTTTAAGACTGTAAAGGGGTCCAGGGACTGAGCACAGTGGCTCAAACTCATAATCCCAGCCTTTAGGAGGACAAGGAAGAAGGATTACTTGAGGCCAGGAGTTCAAGACCAGACTGGGCAACATAGTGAGACCCCGTTTCCACAAAAAATACAAAAAAAGAAAAAGGAGAAAAAAGAAAAGAAAAAGGGGTCCTGAGAGCAAACTCCTTTTCTCTAGCCATACCAAATTATTTTCAGTTCCTGAACAACATTACGTGATTTTTGCCTCCCACCGTGTACATATGCTTTTCTCTGCTTTGCACACACACTCTCCTCAATGTGCCGGCTAACTCATACTCAACATTCAGGTCTTGGTTTAAACATCATTTCCTCCACAAAGCCTTCCTTGATTGTTCACACTGGACTGGGTGCCTTTCCCATGTATTCCCATAGCAAGGACAGTCCCAACTTAACAATGGTTCACCTTACAATTTTTTGACTTTATTTTTTAATTTTATTTATTTTATTTTTTGAGATGGAGTCTCGCTCTGTTGCCAGACTGGAGTGCAGTGGCACAATCTTGGCTTACTGCAACCTCTGACTCCCTGGTTCAAGCGATTCTCCTGCCTCAGCCTAGCAAGTAGCTCGGATTACAGGCACTTGCCACCATGCCCAGCTAATTTTTGTATTTTTAGTAGAGATGGGGTTTCACCATGTTGTCCAGGAGGGTCTCGATCTCCTGACCTCGTGATCCGCCCACCTCGGCCTTGCAAAGTGCTGGGATTAAGGCGTGAGCCACCACACCCCCCCTTAATTTTTCGACTTTATGATGGTGTAAAAGAGATACACATTCAGGCTGGGCGTGGTGGCTCAAGCCTGTAATCCCAGCACTTTGGGAGGCCGAGGCAGATGGATCACTTGAGGTCAGGAGTTAGAGACCAGCCTGGCCAACATGGTGAAACCCTGTCTCTACTAAAAATACAAAAATTAGCGGGGCATGGTGGTGCACGCCTGTAATCCCAGCTACTCGGGAGGCTGAGGCAGAAGAATTGCTTGAGCCCAAGGAGATGGAGGTTGCAGTGAGCCGAGATCGCACCACTGCACTCCAGCCTGGGGGACAAGAGTGAAACTCCGTCTCAAAAAAAAAAAAAAAAGAGATACGCATTCAGGTCAGGCACGGTGGCTCATTGGAGGCAGAGGTGAGCGGATCACCTGAGGTCAGGAGTTCGAGACCAGCCTGGCCAACACAGTAAAACCCCGTCTCTACTAAAACTACAAAAATTAGCTGGGTGTGGTGGTGCATGTTTGTGGTCCCAGCTACTCGGGAGACAGGCAGAAGAATCACTTGAGCCCAGGAGGTGGAGGTCACAGTAAACAGAGATCACGCCACTGCACTCCACCCTGGGTGACAGAGTAAGACCTTGTCTCAAAAAAAAATATGAGATACACATTCAGTAGAAATTGTACTTCAAGTGCTCATACATGTAAGCCATTATCCTCAGTGAAATAACTGAGGAATAGAAAGTCAAGGAGGTTGCAGTGAGCTGAGATCAGCCATTGCACTCCAGCCTGGGCGACAGAGCAATACTCCGTCTCAGTAAATAAAAAGAAAGTCAAATACCACATATTCTCACTGATAAGTGGGAGCTACACAACGTGTGCACATATAGAGTGAACAAACAGACACTGGAGAATATAAAAGGTGGGAAGGTGGGAGTGGGGTGAGGGTTGAAAAATTACTTATTGGGTACGGTGTTCACTACTAGGGTAATGGGTATACTAAAAGCCCAGATTTCACCACGATGCAATGTATGCACATAAGAAATCTGCACTTCTGGCTGGGCGTGGTGGCTCACGCCTATAATCCCAGCACTTTGGGAGGCCAAGGCAGGCGAATTACCTGAGGTCGGGAGTTCGAGACCAGCATGACCAACGTGGAGAAACCCAGTCTCTACTAAAAATACAAAATTAGCTGGGTGTAATGGCATGCGCCTGTACTCCCAGCTACTTGGGAGGCTAAGGCAGGAGAATCGCTTGAACCTGGGAGGCAGAGGTTGCGGTGAGCCAAGATCGCGCCATTGCACTCCAGCCTGGGCAACAAGAGCTAGACTCTGTCTCAAAAAAAAAAAAAAAAAAAAAAAATTGCCAGGATTGGTGGTGGGCGCCTGTAATCCCAGCTACTCGGGAGGCTGAGGCAGGAGAATTGCTTGAACCCGAAAGGCAGAGGTTGCAGTGAGCCAAGATTGTGCCACTGTACTCCAGCCTGGGTGACAGAGTAAGACTCCTTCTCAAAAAATAAAAATAAGGCTGGGCGGCCGGGCACAGTGGCTCACGCCTGTAAACCCAGCACTTTGGGAGGCCGAGGCGGGAGGATCACGAGGTCAAGACATCAAGACCATACTGGCCAACATGGTGAAACCCCATCTCTACTAAAAATACAAAAATTAGCTGGGCGTAGTGGCACACGCCTGTAGTCCCAGCTACTCAGGAGGCTGAGGCACGAGAATCACTTAAACCTGGGAGGCAGAGGTTGCAGTAAGCCAAGATCACGCCACTGCACTCTAGCCTAGTGACAGAGCGAAACTCTGCCTCAATCAATCAATCAATCAATCAATCAATAAAAAATAAGGCTGGGCGTGGTGGCTCATGCCTGCAATCCCAGCACTTTGGGAGGCCAAGGTGGGTGGATCACCTGAAGTCAGGAGTTCGAGACCAGCCTGGCCAAAATGGTAAAACCCCATCTCTACTAAAAATACAAAAATTAGCCGGGTGTGGTGGAGGACGCCTGTAATCCTAGCTACTCAGGAGGCTGAGGCAGGAGAATCACTTGAACCCAGGAGGCAGAGGTTGCAGTGAGCCGAGATCAAGCCATTGCACTGCAGCCTGGGCAACAAGAGCGAAATCCTGTCTCAATAAATAAACAAACAAACAAACAAACAAACAGGCTTTGTGTTAGATGATTTTTCCCAACTGTAAGCTAGTGTGTTCTGAGCACATTTAAGGTAGGTAGATGGCCAGGCACGGTGGCTCACACCTGTAATCCCAGCACTTTGGGAGGCCAAGGTGGGCGGATCACAAGGTCAGGAGTTCAAGACCAGCCTGGCCAATATAGTGAAACCCTGTCTCTACTAAAAATACAAAAATTAGCCAGGCGTGATGGCAGACACCTGTAGTCCTAGCTACTCGGGAGGCTGAGGTAGGAGAATCGCTTGAACCCAGGAAACGGAGGTTGCTGTGAGCCGAGGTCACGCCACTGCACTCCAGCCTGGGCGATAGAGCAAGACTCTGACTCAAAAAAAAGGTAGGTAGATGACCTTTGGCAAGTTATGTGTATTAAGTACATTTTCAACTTATGAGTGGTATATCAGCATATCACCACATTGTAAGTTGAGGAGCATCTGTACTCTATCCTAACCTTTATCATAAACCCATCTAGTGACTGCTTATTTACATGTCTATATTACCCACTAAATTCTCTGTGTACTGACATCGGGTTTTGTTCACAGCTATATTCTCCAGGGGCTAGCACTGTCTGGCACATAAAAGCATTCATGAGTATTTGTTGATAGAACAAGTGAATGTAATCCTCTTTTTTTCTTTTGCTTGTTGTTGTTTTTAATAGACGGAGTCTTGTTCTGTTGCCCAGGCTGGAGTGCAGTGGCACAATCAGTGCTCACTGTAGCCTCAAACTCCTGGGCTCAAGCAAGCCTCCTACCTCCACCTTCTGAGTAGGTGGGGCCACAGGCCTGTGCTACCTGCTACCACTCCCAGCAGAATAAGTGAATGTAATATTCATCACAACAAATGAAGTATTATTATTTTTATGAGAACACTGAAACTCAGTGAAATGATCTGTTCAAACAGATCTAGAATCTTACTCTTTCATCTAGAAAGAGTAAGCTGACAATTGTACAACTGCAACCCAAATTGTGTTTGTTTGTTTCTTTCCTGAGACAGGGTCTCACTCTGTTGCTCTGGCTGGAGGGCAGTGGCAGGATCATGGCTCATTGCAGTCTCGACCTCCCAGGGCTCAGGTGATCCTCCCACCTCAGCCTTCCAAGTAGCTGGGACTACAGGGGCACCACCACGCAGTGGTAACTCTTTGTATTTTTGGGTAGAGACTGGGTTTTGCCATGTTACGCAGGCTGGTCTTGAACTCCTGGGCTCAAGCAATCCGCCTGCCTCAGCCTCCCACAATGCTGGGATTACAGCCATGAACCACCGGGGCCCAAATGCACTCCAAGTTTTTTACCCCCAGAACTCTCACTTCTTGGTGGGGGTTTGCGGGAAGCTTACCTGGGAACTAATGGCATACTTCAGGTAGGACAAGATGAGAGGATTGGGGGATGGTCCAATCATGGCCTGCTCTAGTAACGCATCTGCAAGAGGAATAGCAAAACACAACTGAGTGATTACAACTTCTCTGGGTTTATTCCTCCCTCCCTCCCATCTTTCTTTCCCAGTTCACTTGAGACCTGCCAGGTTGAGAATATCCCAGGTGGCTCCTTTAGGAAAGAATTTCTTCATGTTGATTGCCCATTGGTAGTCACTCCAACGCTCCTTCCAGGCTTGCAAAATGGCTTGCTTCAGGTTGACCACCTTCATTATTTCACTCTGAGCAGGTGGCAGCGGTGGCGGCCAGCTTTGAGGTGAAAGAAATGGAGCTAAAGAAAAGGACATGAGGTTCTAAGGAGAACCGGGGAAGGCAGAATTAAATAGAAAGGAGAAGATGCGGGAAGATTTAAGCGAGGCAGAGGAATTTGAAAGAAAAAGAGCTAAAGGGATAAGGTAAGATCCTGTCAGACTCTCTCCTCCTGAACCGCCCTTCCTTAAACTGGGGCACTAAGAAGAAAGTATCGGCCGAGCGCAGTGGCTCGCACCTGTAATCCCAGCACTTCGGGAGGCAGAGGCGGGCGAATCACCGGAGGTCAGGAGTTCGAGACTAGCCTGACCAACATGGAGAAACCTCGTCTCCACTAAAAATACAAAATTAGCCGGGCTTGGTGGTGCATGCCTGTAATCCCAGCTACTCGGGAGGCTGAGGCAGTAGAATCGCTTGAACCCGGGAGGCGGAGGTTGTTGGGGTGAGCCGAGATCGCACCATTGCACTCCAGCCTGGGCAACAAGAGCAAAACTCCGTCTCTCAAATAAATAAATAAAGAAGTATCAAAGGGACTAATAGATTAAAGAGGGCATCAAGGAGTTAAGGCAGTCCTGGTTGCCTAATTACGCCCTTAGCTCTAAAAGCGTCCCTTGGCCACCACCATTCCAAGTCCAGATTTGCTCCCTCATTTCCTCCACCTTCTCCAGCCCTGTAACTATACCTCCCAATTTCCTTTTCATCCACCACCTCCCCAAATTTAAGCCTACCGCACAATCCAGTTCTAGGTGGTAGGCATCGCCATTTTGGCACTTGTCAAGAAGCTCACTTTCTATTGGCTGGGAGTAACAAATGCCAACCAATAGGAATGCAGCAAGGAACGCCCCGCTGTCTTCTGGGAATGGTAGTTCCTTGGACTGAAACCGTATTTGTCTGCGCTGGCGAGGAAACTAAGGGACTCGTCTAGTCGGCCCGCATTGTTCTTCTCCTTTAAGGAAGGACATCCAGGAGCTGAGGCACTACAGAGACTCAGGGACTCGAGGGAGCTCGAAAGGCCGCTCACGACCCGGCGTCGCCCACGACGTCACTGTCGACCGGGCTTCTCCATCATATTCCGACACCCTTTCATTCGTTAGCCCCTAGTTAGTAGGTGCGGCAAGGGTGTGGCGTGGGGGCAAGGGTGTGGCGTTCAGCAATAAGGTCTTTCTCCTTTCCTGGGCTCTTTCTGTTCTCCTAAGCCCCTGGAGCTACCAGAGCTATTCTCATTTCCACAACTATATTCTAAAAGCGACACTGAGGTGCCTTAGTTGCACACATATCACCGTCCCCGAATCTTACAGTCCTATCAGAATCTCCAGGCCCCCCATACAGCTTGGATACAAGGGAAAGTAAAGAGGAAACTAAGGTGAAGGTGATCAAAATCAAAGGAATTCTGAGAAACTGTCGCAACTAAGAGGGCTAAGGAGACCTGATGACTAAATGTAATGTGGTTTTCTGAATGCGATCATGGAAGAGAAAAAGAATACTGGGTAAAAACTAAGGAAATCTAAATAAAGGGTGGACTTTAATTAATAATAATGTATCAATATTAGTTCATTAGTTGTTACAAATGCATAATACTAATGCTAAGATGTTAATAAAAAGAGAAATTGGGTGCAGAATATGTGGGGACCCTCTATTACCTTCCATTTTTTTCCTGTAAATTAAAAACTTTTTTTTTAAGTTTCTTGTTATTGTTGTTGTTGTTTAAATCTTGCTTATCCCAAAGATCCATATATAAATTATGCCCAGGGCCTTGGCCATAGCCTTTCCTTCCCCCAGTGAGAAACCCGAAAGCAAATGTTACCCACCTCTGGAGGCTCCAATGTCTGAGCCTTCTTATGCATAGCCCTCATCCCTCCCCATGCTATGGACTGGTCATCCCTAACATTTACAACCAGGAATAAGAGTAAATTACTCGGGAGGCTGAGAAAGGAGGATCACTTGAGCTCGGGAGTTCAAATCCAGCCTGGGCAACATAATGAGACTCTCAGCTCTACCAAAATACATAAATAAATAAACATGGAGGCCTTTAGCCAGGGCCCAATATCCTAGTTCACAAGTTCAAGCTCAATCTGTATTCCTCAACAACGATTCTTTTTTTTTTTTTTTTTTGAGATGGAGGCTTGCTCTGTTGCCCAGGCTGGAGTGCAATGGCGCAGTCTCAGCTCACTGCAACCTCTGCCTCCCAGGTTTAAGCAATTCTCCTGCCTCAGCCTCCCAAGTAGCTGGGATTACAGGCGTGTGCCACCACATCCGACTAACTTTTGTATTTTTAGTAGAGACAGGGTTTCGCCATGTCGGCCAGGGTGGTCTCAAAATCCTGACCTCAGCCACCCACCTTGGCCTCCCAGAGTGCTAGGACTGTAGGCGTGAGCCACCGTGCCCAGCCTCCAACAACCATTCTTTGCTCACCCTTTGAGTGGCAAAATCAGTCCTCGGGAGGATAAATCTGGGAGAGCAGCCCACTTAAGGCTCTGGAAGCAAAACTGTGGCCATTTGGGCAGAGAATTACAGCGCCCTGGGTGTCTGGAGAATGGTCTAAACAGGGAGTCAAGAACTTCTGTTCCAAAGGGGAGAGTGTGGCTGAAGGAGGGTCAGATCATGTCCTCCTGCGGTTGGTACTGCCTATGGCCTTTCTTCCTCCCCATACATTCAATCCACACCCCTCTCTTAGGCTCCCTTTGTGCCTGCCCAAGTGACACCATTGGGGAATAGTGTGTATACAAAACAGCTGCCAAATATATGTTGCCAAAGCTTCTAAAGCAGGAAGGAGGGAAATACGGATTCCTCACCTCACCTTCCAGATGACCCCCGGCCACTCCACTCATACTTGAGACTGCCACAAACCCTGCTTCTCCTCAGTCTCTCACATATCTGACTTCCCCTGTTCTCCCAGGCCCCTCACTCTACCTTTGCCTGCTCCCCTGCTGTCATTCTGTGCCTGTAGCCGCAGCCTAAGGCCCTCCACCTGGAGCCATTCCTGGATCATCCTGGAGCCCCTGTCGCATACCTCAGAGCCCAAACTGCCTCTCTTGGAGAGAAGCTGTCAGCTGTGTGTCCGGTCCACACAGGACTGGGGACTATTTGGGCCCTGAGGATGGTGATATTTTGAGCTCAAACCATTCCCTCTGGCAGGGAGCCTGGCAGATTTCTAGGGAGGTGCCTCCTCCCCACTTCGCAGTGACAGGGAGGCGGCTTTTGTAGTCAGGCCATCTGCCTTCTCTGTCTCCCCACCTCCCACCAGCAGCCCTTTCTCTAGGCTTGGCAAGGTTTCCCCAAAGACTGGACTCCTATGTACAAGGGCTCCCTTAGCTCTGGGCAAGGACCATTTTTAGTTTATCCACTTTGACCTCCCTGCCTCTCTAGTCTGTAAACATCAGAGGCAGCCTTTCCTATATCACCTCTTCCTTCCACACCACAATATCTTCCTAGGGACCCCCTTGGGCTCTCTGGCTCACTGCAAGCACGGGACCCCATGATAATCCTCCAAAGGGTAAAGAGAGATGCTAACATTTCCTTTGGGTGTACAAAAAAATAGCCCCCCAGCCAGGCGCGGTGGCTCACACCTGTAATCCCTGCACTTTGGGAAGCCAAGGCAGGCAGATCACCTGGGGTTAGGAGTTCGAGACCAGCCTGACCAACATGGAGAAACCCCATCTCTACTAAAAAACAAAATTAGCCGGGCATGGTGGCACATGCCTGTAATCCCAGCTGCTCGGGAGATGGAGGTAGGAGAATTGCTTGAACCCAGGAGGCGGAGGTTGCGGTAAGCTGAGATTGCACCATTGCACTTCAGCCTGGGCAACAAGAGCGAAACTTCGTCTCAAAAAAAAAAAAAAAAAAAGCCCTCCAGCCCATCTCAAAGCCCCGTCCTACTTACCCCACTTTCTTTTGCTGTTCATTTCCTCTCAACAGGGACAGGGGCCGAGCTCCCATCTCTGCCCTCCTAGTCCTGAGCCCCAACCTCTTTCTTCATCTTGTTGCCTACCTTGGCTAGAGAGAGAAGAGGGGAAGGTGGAAGTCAACCAGTCAGAGTGACATGGCAACCCTGGAGAAGTGTCAGAAAAGCAGCTAGGCCAGAGTGGGGTAAGAGGTGGCAAGGAACAGGGTTCTGGGTACCCAAAGGGAAGGGAACATTCCTTATCTATCTAGGCTAGAAAACAGTATAAAGAAAAGTGGCAAGAGTCCAGACCCAAAAACCCAGAAACACTGAAATCGTTGGTAAAGCATACAAGGCACAGAGGGTGTCAGCTTCCCTTCTTTCCAGAGGGAAACTGAGTCATTCCTTTTCCCTAAGTGGAACATTTTCCTCTGGAAGCTTGCCTGGGTCCCCCCACTATGGGCAGCAGGTGGATGGGAAAAGAAAGACAGTCACTCCCACACACTTATACACAGCTGGCTCCAAACCAGTCTCCTCCTCATACCAGTCACCAAATCAAAATCCCTGCTTTCTGTCTATCTGGGGGAGGGAATGATGGGAAAGAGGCCTGCAAGGTGGCTGCACCTCAGGGACTCAGGGACAACCCCTGGATCCCCCACAGTTGCCTGTCTCTGTCTTCCCACTGCCCCAGGAGAGTGAAAGGCAGAATTTGAATCAACTCTTGGAATAGCTTCCCCTCTAACACCCTGGAGGACGCCTTCCCTCTCCATACTCCCAGCACAGAGAAGAGAAGTGCTGTGATCCTGAGGCCCGGACTGGACAGTGGCTGGGAAGGCAGGGCAGCCTGCCATTTCCTTCGTATGGCCCCTCCCTCCAGGCCCTGAGAGCTGCTCTGCTTTATACTTTTGGCTTCCATATCATACTACCCTATCCCCTCCTTTAACTGGAGTGGGAGAACTGCGGAAAGGTAAGCCCCAAACTCTGATGGTAAAGGAGACTTCCCTGCTCCCCCTCCTCTCCTCTCTCCTGCTGGCAAAGATAGGATGAGAAGACTCTAAGGGAAAGTGAAACCAGAAGCTGGGAGCATTTGGGGAATCTAATACTTGGCACATATTAAATGCTTAAAAAAAAAAAGTGTCAGGCTGGGTGCGGTGGCTCACGCCTGTAATTCCAGCACTTTGGGAGGCCGAGGCAGGCGGATCATGAGGTCAGGAGATCGAGACCATCCTGGTTAACACAGTGAAAGCCCGTCTCTACTAAAAATACAAAAATTAGCCAGGCATTGTGGTGGGTGCCTGTAGTCCCCGCTACTCGGGAGGCTTAGGCAGGAGAATGGTGTTAACCCGGGAGGCGAGCTTTCAGTGAGTCAAGATCACACCACTGCACTCCAGCCTGGGTGACAGAGCAAGACTCCATCAGGAAAAAACAAACAAACAAACAAACAAAAACAGTGTCAGATTAATGAATAAAATTAGGAGAAACCCTGAAAGACAGCCTGGAAAAGGTGTCAGCTTCTTTTTCCATTTCTCACCTCATCTACCAAAAGCAAGGCTCAGCCAGGCCTGGTCCCTTCCCTGGCTCCCTCTTTTGTGACCCATAGCAATAGCGCCTGATGGGACAAAGGGGAGAATTAAGTGGCCACTTTCTCTTACCAGGTAATTGCTAATTTGCCAGTCTCTCATCTCCTGCATCAGCCTCCCAAGTAGCCAGAACTGAAGGTCTGCACCACAACACCCAGATAATTTGTGGGTTTTTGTTTTTGGTGTTTTTTTTTGAGATGGAGGTCTCACTATGTTGCCCAGGATGGTCTTGAACTCATGACGTGAAGAGATCCTCCCACCTCAGCCTCCCAAAATACTGGTGATGTCAGCCACCTTGCCCAGACTGCTCTCCAACTTTCTTTCCTCCATTTGCACCACTCTTTTTGATTGGGAAACCCCTAGGAGGGAGAAACATCTGAGCTTTGAGTTCTCTTGGCTGGTAGTACCTCAGTTTCCTCTGCTGTCTTTCCAGAGCACCCCCAATAAGTTCAGCTCTGTCTGCAGAGTCTAGAGGTATATGCTGGACATGTCATCACTTGCTGACCTAGGGTCCAAGAGGTCAAGATGAGATAGAGGAAGGGATTTACTGAGGCCCAGGCCACAGAGCTTGTTCCATGGTGGCTGGTAGAGGGGCCTGTCTCCTGTTTCCCCAAACTGCTAGAGATGTGTAAGGCTTTTGAGCAGGGGTAGAGGATGCTGTGTGGAGTTTTAGCTGCCAGACTTTGAAAAAAACCTCTTCAGAAAGATATCTGGATACCTTGGTTCCTAGGGGTCGTATCCTCAAGAAATCTTAGGGTGCTTCCTAGCAACAGTCTGGAAGGAAGGGAGGGAGAGATGGAGGGAGAGAGGGAGGGGCCTAGGCATGGCTGTTCTGATGGGAGCCCAGAGAACAGGCTGTTCCTGCTACCTCCTTAGCAACGGAAATCTCAGCTGGAGGGGCCATCAGACATATCCTCTTGGAGGGTCTATCCAGCCTTATTCATGCCACCCCTACCCTCCTCATAGATTCGGGGAATGCTCTGAAGCAGAGGTAGGGAATGGGAGGGGACAGCCCTGGTGGTGGGGGGGGTTTCATGACAAGGACGGAAAAGGAGCTGAGGATGAACTCAATCTGAGAAGAGCTAGCAGCTTCAAGAAATGGGTGGGCAGGGTGAGTGGGGTGGGAGGACAGATGAGGCAACACAGGGACAGTGGCTATACGCCCAGACATGGGCTGGATCCTGGCACCTGGGGAGAGGCCTGCTTTGAAGGCAGTGTGCCCTTCACTTTGCCCTGCCCAGACCTGTCACCAATCCATACTGGGAGCCCAAGAAAAAGAGAGAGGTAAAAAGAAGATGGGGGTGGCCGGGGACGGTGGTTCATGCCTGTAATCCCAGCACTTTGGGAGGCCAAGGCAGGAGGAGCACTTGAGGCCAGGAGTTCAAGACTAGCCTGGCCAACATGGTGAAACCCCTTCTCTACCAAAAAAACAAAACAAAACAAAGCAAAAAAACAAAAATTAGCTGGGCATGCCAGCACATGCCCACAATCCCAGCTACTTGGGAGGCTAGGACATGAAAATCCCTTGAACCCAGGAGACGGAGGTTGCAGTGAGCCAAGATTGTGCCACTGCACTCCAGCCTGGGCAAAAGAGCAAGACTCTGTCTCAAATAATAATAATAATAATAAATTTTAAAAAGGAGAAGATGGGACTGGTAAACCCTTGTCTTTGAGTGCTCCACTCTGCCCCTCAGGAAAAAAAAAAAAAAAAAAGTGGAACAGGAGGCACTTCATTTTCTATGGCTCTGGGTTTAGGATTTCAGAAAGTCGTCACCACCCAACATTATAGGGCCTTGCATCAAAGAGAGATATGGTGGGGAAAGCCAGAATGGAAGAGAGACAAAACCGTAGCACCTTCCTCCTCCCCCTCTGGACACCATCACTCCTGCCCTGATCCAGATTACCGCTGGCCCTCCCCACTGCCTCCTAGTTCTGCCTTTGTGATGCACAGTAGAAATGTATCTCATGCATTGGGATTCCCTCCCAGCTCCTTGAGCAGCCCAATCCCAAGGGACTAGTTCCATACAGGGTAGAGTACAGACCCTGAGCACTACATACTGCAGCCTTGCTCCCCAGGGTTCCGGCCAAACCTGATCACCGAGGAGCTGGCATCGACTGGCAGACAGCCACCCTCAGTGCACCTCATTCCACTCACTGCATTGACTCTGCACACTGCAGCCTCCTGCCCCACACTGCAGCTGTTGCTTGTCTCCTGTGAGCCCAGACTGAACACAGGTTCGCTTACTGCATGGAGGCTCCGTACGCTGCAGCCTCAATTCCCCATTACAGCTGCCACTGCACACCACAGGCTCCCTTCACCCATGGCATGCCTCAACACCACCACTGCACTCTGCACGCCATAGGTTTCATCCCAGCTGCTCTTCTCATCTCCATGGTTCCAGGGACCCCAAGAGAGGTACCCTCCCCTCCGCCAAGCATTACAAACTCCAGTACCCCCTGTGAAAGAAGTGGTTCCAACAGCACTGAGGATGCAGGTGGCTGAGACTAAGACATGAGCAAGGGCAGCCCAACTTGGGTAAGCTGTGGCTCAGAATCCCACACTCGCCAAGTGACTCTGCCCAGTATAAACTGGGCGATTAGCCGAGCAGCTCCCCCTAACACAGACACACTTACACACACACACACACACACACACCCCTCCCCAAGAGCAGACTATGTAGCCAGGGCCCCACCCTGAGAGCCGTGGGAAGGCTGTGGCCCCCGCTGGTAAAACTGGGCTAATGACAGCAGGGGAACCGGCGGGGCCAGGGGGGTGCTGGGGTAATTAGGGCTCGGCCTGGCGCTAGGAGATCCTGAGATGAAAGGTGCTCTGGCGTCACTGGGTTGGTTTTATGTCCATGAATGCAGGTGTGTGGTGTGTGTATGTGTGTGCTGGGGGTGGGGCTGGCATGGTGGAGACCTCTCCTTTGGGTTGGGTTAGGGGGTCCATTTGTATGCAGCCCACCGTCTTCCTTAGATTGACTCTGGTACCATTTGGATTTTTGTGGGAGCAAACATGGGGGGAAATACCACCACCCGGGAGCTAGGAATTGAGGGGGTATGGCAGATCTTGTCCCCTCCCCGAGCTCAGGAGAGGGAGCAGATTGTTGGGGAAATGGCTGGTGACAGAGAATAGAAAGAGCCTATATGGAGAAGGGTGACGTTGGAAAAGGGAGGCAGTGGATCGGTATTGATGTTAGAAATGAGAGGGGAGGGAGGTAACGGGGAATGAACCCCCACAAGGATTAAAAACGTAAGATGATTGAAGTTAAAAGGACATCAGGGGTCACCTGCCCAGCCCTCGCAGCTGAAGCTTGAGGAAGCTCTGCCCCCGACAGCAGTGGCGATTTGTCAAGGTCACACAGTGAGTTACTGGAGGAGAAGGGACCCGAACTCCCAAACAAACTACACCTGCAAGCGTTTGGTGTTTAGACTTTCTCCCCGATGTATAAGGTGCACGCTGCTCGTCGATACTTCCTCCTCCACCCTCACGATGCACACCCGAAAACCCCCCAATTCTCCCGGCAAGCAAAGGCTATTTTTTAATGACATCTTTTCCAAAATATGTCACCAAGTACCCACTCCTGCGGGAGCCGCCCGGGCTGGGGAGGGCGAGTCCGAGCGGGGCGGGGCAGAGGCGGCCGAGGGGCGGCCGGGCCTCTGGCGGGGGTCCCGGGGCGCGGCAGGGGGCGGGGGGCGGGGGCGGGCGGCGGCGAGGCGGCCTGCAGGGAGCAGCCGCGAGCCGGCCGGGCGCGCCGAGCCCGAGCCCCAGCCGGAGCGGGGCGGGGGAGGGAGGAGCCAGAGCGGCCGCCGCCTCTGCCGGAGGAGCCGCGGGGCCGCCACACTCGCCCCCCGCCCCCCCCCGCGCTCACTCGCACTCACACCCGGGCGCAGGAGGCGGGCGGCCCGGGCCCCACCGGCCCCCCATGGACGCCCCCAGCACGGGGCGCTGAGACCCCCGCGTCGCTGCCCAGCCCGGTCCAGCGCGCCACGCCGAGGTAAGGAGGAGGGAGCGAGGGGGCATTAATATGCAAATACCTTGCGATTGATTATGCAAAGCCGCGGGGCTCCGTGGCCAGCTCCCAGGCGGGCTAGGGGCGCCCAGGGGGTGCCCGCTGCCAGCCTCAGCCTTTCCTGGCGCCCCAGTGACCCTGTCACGAGCCCGGGAGCTTGCAACTGACGCCGTGGGGAAGGGAGGTGTTGCTAGGAGGTCGGTGGGCCCCGGGGTTCGCAGGCGGAGATGGCGTCCGAGCCTCCCCCTGGAGGGCCCGCCCGGCCTCTGTCCGGCCAGTCTGCTGCGCATTCCCGGGCCGGGCCCCGTTGCCGGCCGCCGGAGCTCCCCCGCCCGCCGCGCCGCGGTTTGTTTACGGTGCGCCGGAGGCCTGCCCCCCCAGCCCCCACCCCTAGCCTCTGAGGCCCGAGTGGCCTTTGCAAAGCTGCCTCCAGCTGCGGAGGGCAGTATGAGTGCGGTGGCGCGGGTGGGCTTGCACGCGTCCGGGGAGAGGGAAGTTCCCCCCCTCACCCGCCTCCCGGTTGAGCATGGCTGTCTGGTTGCAACACTGCTAATTGCAAAAACGCGGTTGTTGGGGGGAATGTGTGTGTGGAAGGGGTGTACTTGGTGGTGCCTAGATGATTAGGAGAGTTGCTGGCTGGGGAGGAGAGGGAGAAATGGACCTGTGTGTGTGTACCCCACCTTGTTTCCCTCCCCTTGCAACGTGTCTCTGGTGCCCCTTCTCCATCTGGGGCCCTCCCTTGTCCAGCGTGAAAGAAAGGCCTGGGGGGATGACAGGGGCAATTGAAAGAACCACCGTTCCAGGGGTGGGGGTGGGGGACACAGAAGGAAAGCCAGTGAGGTGGGAGCCTGCCCCTCAGTGCTGGCTTTGGCTCCAGGAGGGGGAGGGGATGAAGGGGGCTGTTGTCCAAAATGAGGGGGGAAGCAAAAGTGACACGCAGACACAGAGATATGTCCACACAGACAGCCACATGCACATCCAGGGACACCTAGGCAGACTCAAGGACAGGAGCTACTGGACACACCCACATGGGGACAAGGGAAGAGACAGGCTGCTGCTGCACCGTGGAGCTCTGAGGGGTGGGATATACCCATGGGAGACCAAGAGCATGGGGACCGATCCATGCACATACCCACGCACAGGGTCACACGTAGATGCTGTCACACACTGGGGCAAGGAGGAGTTGCTGTCACCCACACATAAAAAGTCACTGTCACATGCATGCATGCACACAGAGCAATTGCACACAGCAGCACAATTACAAAAGACCCTGTCATTCACAGGCACACACGTGCTCGCATGAGCCCAGTCACACAGACATCATTGCTTGCCGTGACAGTCGCTGTCACTCAGTCAGATGCAAACACAGTTACACATCAACACATGTATACACAACTTAGCAACAAGTATTTTCCTGGACTCTTTACTGTGGAGCTCTGAGGTTCTGTAGGCAACAAAACCCTTGCTCCCAAGAATATTAAATTTGGCTGTATGAAAAGGTGTTCCTGCGTAATGGTGCAAAGCATGCATTCCCAATGACATGTTCTTGGTCTCTATCGCTTGAGATACCACCCTACTAGACAGTGAGCTCTTGGAGACCTGGGAGAATCGCTTAAAGAGCTCTGGATCCCACCCAGAGCCTAGCACAAGGGCTGCTCTGTAAATACTTGTTAGTTGATTGACTGTGGAACCTGCAGACACAGGTGCACTCATTTGCACATGGTCCCCTGAACTCAGGTGCAGAACGAGTTCACAAGGCCCAGGTCCCCACAGTTGCAGGTCCACACCAACAGTCGTGTCCACACAACCCCAGATGCACACAACTGCAGCCTGTGCAGCCGAGCACACACTTAGATGCACACAATCACAGATTTTTCCCCTTCAGCTTCCTCCTCCCCTTTTTCCTCTAGGCTCAGCCACTGTGCGGGAATGGGCTGGTTTTTTTTTCTTTCTTTCTTTTAGAGGGACAGAGAAACAAGAGCAAAGACAGTGGGTTCAGGGGGGTTCCAGAGGGCCGAGTCATGGGCTCAAAGCAGTGTCCTGTGACTTCTAGAAGCTAGGATTCTCTTGACTGTTGGGGAAGGGGAGAGCTGCTCTCCTCCCTACCCTAAAAGTTCAGGGGTGTCTAACTGCCCCTGCTCTGAGTCATTTGCCTGGGTCTTTACTGGGAACAGTCAGTCACCTCCAGCTGAGTTCCTGCGCCCCACCTTGAGTCCGGCCCTTTTTCCCACCTGTACCCTCCTGTCCAAACTTGGAAGCTTTCCTTAAGAGGCCATTGGCTGGCGAGTGTCTGTATGAGTGATATGTACTTTTGACTTGGAATTTCTCTCTAACTCTGTCTCTCTGTTCCTCTGTCTTGCAGTGTCTGATTCTTCCTCTCTCTCTCCTTGTTTCTCTGCCAGTCTGTAACTCTCTCTCACCCTGTTGCTACCCCCGATCTACCCCTGTCCTTGTCTCAGAGCTGGGGACTGGCAGCAATGTTCTTCATACTTTTCCAGTTGTTAATACCCAAGCTCCGCCCCTCTGCCCCCCCTGCGCAGCCTCTGGGGTCAGCTTGAGGTTGGGGTGGGGGGCGGGGGGCTCAGCTGGCTGCTCAGGACTTCCTGCACTTCCTTAGTGCCGCAGCTGTGGCCAGCAAGTTTTAGGGGCTGGGAATGGGGGAGGGGGGGGCAGCCACTGCCCATGCTGACCCCTCGGGCCTGCATGTCTGGAGACACCAGTTCTGTGGGCACCCTCAGGGTGCAGGCTGCAGCCAGCTAGCAGCTCTTAAACAAGCCATGAAGAGGCTCCCCCCACACTGGCCCAAGCTGGGAAAGAACCGCCCCCATGGGCAGTGGCGGGAGCTGGCAGGACCCTGCTGAGTTGGGTCCACTGCAGGGCTCACAATGGCCTTTCTCCACACCCCTGGCAGCTGAGGCCCACCTCAGAGATGCCCAACAGCTGTGTCCTTTTTGCCCAGCCTCAGGGCCTGGTTCTGAGGGCACAGCTGCCCAGACTAAGTATGTACTAAGCGAGGCCCTCCCACCCGTGAGTGCAGGTTCCAGCCTAGAAGGGGTACCTCTTCTGGAGAGGGAATTTGAGGAGGGGGAACTCGGGCAGGAGACATCGAGCCCGGGGGCACCAAGCACTTCTTGCTATGCTCCCCTCTAGCCTTGGACTATTTGGAGGTGGAGGCACTTGGCAGAGAACCCACAGGGCAGCTACAGAGGGGAAAGACTGAGGCTTGGTCTCAGGGAACACATAGCTGGATGAAAGAACAAGGCATTGGGCCGGGCACAGTGGCTCACGCCCGTAATCCTAGCACACTGGGAGGCTGAGGCAGGCAGATCACCTGAGGTCAGGAGTTCAAGACCAGTCTGACCAAGATGGTGAAACCCCATCTCTACTAAAAATACAAAACTTAGCTGGGTGTGGTGGCGGGGTCCTGTAATCCCAGCTACTCAGGAGGCTGAGACAGGAGAATCGCTTGAACCCAGGAGGTGGAGGTTGCAGTGAGCTGAGATTGTACCACTGCACTACAGCCTGGGTGACAGAGCGAGACTCCGTCTCAAAAAAAAAGAAAAAAAAAAAAGAACAAGGCATTATCTATCAAGCAGGTGATATACCATCACAGCTAAGAACAGAGATGATGGTGATGATCATGATGGCCATGATTGACCTGGACTGCCTGGGTCTGAATCCCAGCTCTGTCACTTGCTGGATGTGTGACTTTGAGCAAGCGATTTAACTTCCCCGTTGCCTCATCTGTAAATTGGGGATGATCTTATCTACCTCATTTAGCTTTTTTGAGGAAAAATGTTTTTAAAAGTGCCTAGTTCATAACAAACTATATATGTGAGCGGTTGTGATGGGTGAAGGAAGCTGTGGGCCTGGGGTCTCCCAGATTTCTTAGAGAAGCTTGGTGGAGAATTGGGTCTCCTAGACATCAGTGAGACTGGGGCCTGGGGCAGTGGGTTTCCAATTTCCAGCCTTCTCACCGTCAAGTAATCTTTTCCTCCCAGACAAATTTTTGCAGCCTGGAATGAGTGTATGGGAAAGAGCCCAAGGCAGGCCCCTCTGCCCCACCCTCCTTTGACCCTCGCCCTTCAGCTTACAAGGAGCCCTTGGCCCCTCAGCCTGGGACACACCCCACCAGCTAGGGACACCTGCATAAATCTTTGGGCATCACTGCATCTCTGTTCAGAGTCTGAGCTCTGGGGGTGGGAGAGAGAGAACAAGGAAAGCCGTCCCCTCTCTTATGTGTGGGCTCAAAGAGGAGGCAGTGCCCTTCCTCCCTCCTGGGAGCCCAGCATTGGTCAACCAGGACCCAGCCCTGGCTGATAGGCACCAGATTCCTCTGCCCTCCATGGAGTGGTACTTAGTGTGAAAGGTGGTGGCAGAGAGAAACTGAAGCACTGAGTAATGACCAGTGTGGTGGGCACAGCACTTTGGGATCCAGCATCTGTCCTGCGTTGCCTCTTTGCCTTTGTGAGTCTGGTGATCAGGATCCCCTCTCCAAACCTCTTTTATTTAGCCTTGCCCCTCAAGGTGAAGCAAGGACAATGGGAGGATACCCTGTAGGGGTGATGGGAAGCCTTTGGAGTGGGAACCAATCTCAACTCTAGTTCTTGGCTGGGCACAGTGGCTCATGCCTGTAATCTCAATATTTTGGGAGGCCAAGGCGGGAGGATCACTTGAGGCCAGTAGTTCATGATCAGCCTGGTCAACATAGTGAGACCCCATCTCTAAAAACAACTTTAAAAAATTAGCCAGGTGTGGTGGCGCATGCCTGTTACCAGCTACTTGGGAGGCTGAGGCCAGAGGATCGCTTAAGCCTGGAAGGTCGAGGCTGCGGTGAGCTGTGATTGTGCCACTGCACTCTAGCCTGAACAACAGAGTGAGACCCCCCCCACACACATCCTCTCAAAACAAACAAAAAACAAAACAAAAAACCCAACTCTAGTTCTCATGGCTGCAAAGGTGTCTAGGGGACTTTGGAGAACTGTTGTGTCTCTTGGGGAGGGAGGCAAGCATGACCATGGTGGGAAGATCACTGGCTGGGAGTTGGGAGGCCTGGCTTTTGACATTCACTAGTCGTATGACTTTGGGCCTGGGTTTTCATTATCTAGAGACAATGGTTCCTGTCTCACTCAGGTTGAGGGCAAATAACACAAGGTGGGATGACCCCTGTGTTCAATCCATGTTGCATCCTGGCATGGTGAGCAATGCCTGTGGATTCTCCTTTTTTCCCAGGGCCTGGCACATGCCAGGGTGGGGCATACACATGCTGCCTGGAACCAGAGACAGTTCTCAGTCTCTCACTGAAGTATCTGGGGCTGGTGTGTGGTGGGGGCACATGTGGTTCCACCTTGGTGTCACTTGGCAGGCCAAAGCTGGGGTCATAGGGACCTCCCTCCGGTATGCCATTGCGTGAGGTGGTCCAGAGGGAGGGTCAGAAGTTTGCTGGGTAGACAAGGGAAGCAAGATGGGTGTTACTGGTGCCCAGGAAATAATACCCTTGCTTCGCTGTTTTGGGGGTGGGCATTAAAGGTTGATACCAAAGCCTCAGCCATGCCCCTCAGCAGTGGCCAAGAGCAGAATGATTGGACCAAGCCCCTGGCCCACCTCCTCCTCCTCGTCTCTTCCTTTTCTAAGGAAGAGATTGGCTCTTGGCTCCCAGAGCCCCAGCTGCCTGTTTCTTTTTCTCTTTTACCAGGCATGGGGGTGGGGAAACAGGGGAACCAAGGCTTTGGTGTCTTTCGGCATTTTTGTACACATCAGTGAGTGGGTGTGTTGTGCACGCATCCATGTGAGAGTGTTTTTGTGCATGTGTGGGCTGGGGAGGGCTCTGAATATCTCCTGGAACGGTACCCAGAGCCCTGTGGCTCTGCGCATGCGGGGTGAGTGTGTGTGTCTGCACGTGTCCGTGTGTGTGCCGGAGACTCAGCTGCATTCACGCGCGCGCTCTCTCCCTCCCTCTCCCTCTCTCCCTCCCTCTCTCTCTCCCTCCCTCCCTTCCTCTTCCCTCTCCCTCTCTCTCTCCCCCCTCTCTCTCCCTCCTTCTCTCCCTCCCTCTCTCTCTCTCACACACACTCTCAATCTTTCTCTCTTCCCTCCCCCTTCCTCCCTCCTTCCTATTCCCTCCCTCCTCCCTTTCTGTCCCTGTCTCTCTGTCTCTGTCTCTGTCTCTCTCTCTCTGCCTCTGCCAGTTCTGCTTGGTTAGGGGCTAGCTCCAGCCTCTGGGGTGCCTGGGAGAACATCCGTCCCTTTCTTTCCCCCTCCACTATTCCCTCCCCTCCTAGGCCACGCTCTTCAGGGCTTGCAGGCAACTTCTTCTACTGCCTTAGATGAGGGAGTGAGGAGGGAGGACCCCAAGCCTTGTGCCCATGGTGCCATCTGCAGCAAGTGCCTTGGCCCCGTGACATTCATGCCTCCAGCATTCAGCTGCCCCAGCTCCCAGCTCCAATTACCCGCTGGCTGCTGGGGGAGGGTGGGGAGAATGTGCCGTGCCCAGCTTGGGGGTGCTCCTGCTTTTGCTTTCTTGGCTACTTGGATCTCTTGCCTCCATTCCTGAGGGGAATTGGGCAGGGGGGCGTGAAGTTCTGTGGGCTGATAAGGAGGGGCTGAGTTCTCCAGCATGGGTGTAGGCATGACCACCCACCAGTGGTCATGGGGGATGGATGTGACCTGGGAGGAGACCTCCAGACCTGGGCACCCACCTTGATGCCTGGCTGGAGCTGGCCCGGGCAGGAGGAGGGAGAGGAGAGCAGCAGGTGGGTGAGGCTATGGGGGAGCTGAGTGGGAAGCAGTCTTTGATGTTAATACTGGGCATCTGGCCCAAGTCAAGGCTGCTGTTTATGTCTTTCTGTCTCTGACCTGCAGGGGGGGTTTCCTGTTATATTCTTTTGGGGTGGGGTGGGGAGGATCCTTTGTTTAAGTAACCAATCTCCCCCTTATGAGGATCCCCACCCCATCTCCCATTCTCTAGCCTCTAAGGTCCCACAGTGGCTAGGTGATGAGTCACTGCCCCCCAGCTCCAGAACCTGTCTCCTGGGGGCCCAGTGAGAGCTCACCAAGGGGTGCCGCCTCCCCTCCTCCTGTCTCCCCCATGCCTGCCAGGCTGGGGCCCTAAGTCTGTGTGTACTCCTCTGCCACATCACACCTGCCAAATAGTACCTTCCTTCCCGCCTTCACTCCTCCTCTCCTTCCTGGCACTAGGATAACAGAGAGTTGGGTGGGGCAGCCCTGCTCAATCCATACCTGAGAATAGAACAGGGGGTATGGGAAAGGACAGGGAGTCCCGGTCCTAGAGAGGCCTCTGCCCCTCAGCATGGGGGCACGTGTCGCTGCTGCAGCACTGCCACCACCACAGACTCCCAGGGGCCCTTGGTGTGGGTGGCTGCCTGTGGTGCCTGTGTTGGCATGGGGGGCAGTGCTGCCCACAGACGCCTGTGCCCATGCATGCCCATTTATGTGTCTGGGCCACGGCGGCCACCCCGGCCCCTCAGCATCGCCCTTCCTGGCTCCCATGGTGGGAGGCTGGGTGATCAGGAGTGGGTGGTGGGGGAGGGATCTCCCCCCACCCTAGCAGCAGGCAGAGGGGAAGGGGAGAGGGAGGTGTGAACCTACCCACAGAACTATTAATAGCCCACATGCCAGGCCACCAAGAACCAGCTGTCACCGTGGAAACCATTCCTACGCCCCCCTCCCCCCAGCCTGCATGGGGTGGGACTTAGACAGGGTACGAAGCCCCCCCACCCATCTTTCTTTGTTACCTTTCTCTCTTTGTCTCCCCTCCTTCATGTGTCTCTCCTCCCTTTATCTGTCCTCCTTTCTACCTCACCCCTTCTCCCCATCCCCCATCTCTGGCTCCCCTTTCTTCCTCTCCCTCTACTGCCTTGTCACCCCTAGCTCTACCCCAGCCCTGTCCCATTTCTTTGTTCTTCCCCCTCCTCCCTTCTTCCCTCTTTCCCCCACCAGCCTTTTTACCCCTCCTCCCATCTTTCTATCCTTTTCTCAGCCGCCCCACATGTACATGTCCCTGTGGCTGGCAAGGAGGGCTGGGCTTTCTTCAGAGCACTAAGGACAAAGTTCAGGGGCCCCAGAAAGGTGGGGCCAAAGCCCAGAGCAGATACGCAGGAGGGTTAATGCGGGTAGTATTGGGGGTTAGATCCTGGGGACAGAAACTCCCCTCTGGCAGCCCCAGGAGTCCTTTGGGGGTGTCCTCAGATATACAGGACTGCAGAGTGGGACGGCTTGGCAGTGGGAACCTGGCGGGGCACCCGTGGATGCCGCATTGGCCCCGTGTCCCTGTCCCCCCATGGCAGAAGTACTTAAGCTTAATGAAATGCTTCCCCCTCCACGGGCACTTTGCCTACACTGCCTCCCAGCAGCTCTTATCTCACAAGGAGGGAGTGGGTGGCCAGGCCAGCCGACAGGTGGGTCTTGCTGTCCTGCTGTCCAGCCTGGGCACAGAACCCCATAACTCCGCCCCCTCGGCCTCCTTGGGGCAGGGCCTCCCTCACCTCTGCAGAGGAGGTACCGGGAAGGAGTTTGGGGAGTTAAGCTGGACTCTGGAGGAGGGGAGAGAGGCTGCCCTTCAGGGTGGGTACCCCTGCCCCATGCCCCTTACCCGCTGAGCTTTTTCTGCCCGTGGCTAACACAGGCTCATGTGGTATGTGTCTCCCCACATGCTGGGCCCTCTGCCTCGCCTCTGTATCACCCCAAAGGCCCAAGTGTGTCCCTGGAGAGATGCCAAGGAGTCCCCAGGGGTTCCAGCCTCTTTCTGGGTACCCAGTGAGGGTGCCCTAGGCAGCAAGGGCAGCACCTTGCTCCTCTGCCCACTACCAGGGGCTGACTGTAGCCTGGGCTGCACTGCCCAGCACCAGGGCACCATTCAGTTCAACAGAGGGGTGGGGCAGAGAGCAAGTCTGCCCCTCCCCCCAGTGGGCACGTGCAGGCCCTTGGCAGTACCCAGACACATTTGGAGTTAAGGCTGGGCAGGAGAGAGGGATGGGGAAATAAACATGGTGGCTTAGGTTGGCACTGCCCCAGGTCTGCAATGTAGCAACTGGTAAGTGGCAGGGGCCTGGGGGAGGGGGCCCTCAGGAGCCCTGGCCTGGGGCAGGAGCTGCCCATGCCATGTGGCTGCCACTGGTGTTCCCCGCCTGGCCCGGCCCACAGCAGCCAATGCTCATTCCTGCACACACTGGTCCTCCTCGGCTGCCCCCAGGACCTGCTCCCCGGGGCTACCCCTCTCTCAGCATGCCCACTCCTGTGCCTGCCTCCTCCCCTCCCCGGGGGCGCTTGGGCCTCCGGCTGGCGAATGGATTTTTCCAGCTTCTGTAAACAAGTGGTGGCAGTGTGCCAGGCGGGCAGGAGACAGGCGGGGGCAGCACCACAGCCAGGGTGTGCCAAGCACCGAGGCACAGCCTGGGGGGCAGACGGAGACACCCAGACCCGGAGAGAGAGACATTCAGACACAGACAGACAGACAGACATGCAGGCAGCCTCGCTGGACGTGGAGTCAGAAGATCGTCCTCTATTGTCCAGCCCAACCCCCGTAGCGGCCCTCGCCCCCTGTCCCTCACTGTCTGGCTGAGAGCATTAGGCCCCAGTGCCCAGCCCCTGGGCTTCCCCACCCACTCCTTCTCCTCCCCAACCTCCACCCCTTAGGGCTGGCTACGCCATTATAAATTTATAACAGGAATTTCTCCACAAGCCAAGAAAAACTTGACCTACTTTCTTGATGGCTCCCTGGGCTAAGGCTCCCTGCTCATGCCCCCCCACCCCAGTCTCCTTTCCAGCCCCCAGTGCCCAGTCCTGGTCTGGGGTGGGTATCAGAGGTAGAACGGGCCACTTTTCTGTGCAATGCCCATGCTCTCCACACTACCAGCTTGCCTGGGTGCAGAGGCCCCGTTCTGCTGCTGGCCCTGCCCAATCCCCTGACTTATCTCCCTCTCTCTTCCCACCCTGGCTCCTTATCAGCTCCTGGGGGTGGGGCCAGGGGGCCTAGGGGTGAGGTCTCCTATGCAGCAGCGACGTGACAGAGGTTGAGGTCGTATGTCGGGGAGCTGTACCCTTTGTCCCCCTCCTACCCGCCACACCTGCCTGTGTGCACACAGACAGTAAGCCACAGGTCTGCAGCCCAGGGTCAGAGGTGCAAAGCCGTAGGAATGGTGGGCCCGGCTTGGCACTGCCCTGGACTCCAGGTAGCAGAACAAGGCTAGCATTAGGGCCAGGCTGTGAGGCTTATCCCACAGCCACCTGCTTACTAGTTGTGTGAACTTGAGTGAATGACCAAGCTTTCTGAGACTCAGTTTCCTCATCTGTGAAGTTCTCGTGCCCTCTTTGGAGGGTACAGATTCTCTCTCCAGTTAACGTGTGTTAGTTTCCTTTCCTTTCCCCCTTGCCATCCTGGTCGATAGCAGCTCAGCTAAACCAACTGAGAAGTCTGGTCCTCTGCCTGGGAAGTGGGATTCGAAACCTTGCGTGGGAAGCTCTGGAGTCCCTGAGGGGCCAGAGCTGGGGATCATAACTTGGCTGGCAGCATGGGAGGTCAGTTCCCTACAGCTTTCAACATCTCTCTCTATTAAGGCACAAAGATGGGCATTCACGCTCACTGCATGCCGCTCTATGTCCCATCCTTCCTTCACAGATACCCCCCCTGCCTATGCTGAAAACTGCTTGTCTCTGGTCCCCTCTTGCCCCTATAATACAGATGAGTTTCAGGAAAGCTTTTCTAGAGAGGTGGTAACAATAGCTAGTGTTTAATAGATGCTCATTAAGGGCCAGGCATTTGTCTGAATGTGAAGACTGAGACATATTACTTAGTACATGAATGATCTCATTCTCTCCCTCCATTCTTTCCCATGTCTGGGGCTTAGGAGGTGGATCTCCAATCTCGCCTGCTGTACCTGTTATCTAAGGGATCATCCTGGTCCCCTCTCTATGCCTGCCCTTCCTGCCCCCTGCTGTCTTGTTATGGAATCCCAAAGCCCCAAATGTTGCCACCAAAGGGATCCTACCCACCTTCCTACTGTGACACCTTCTTACCCCTGCCTCTCTCTTCTCTCCACAGGGATCTCTGGACAGGACAAGACTCCGAAGCTACTCCCCCAGCGCACAGCCCGGGACCCACAAACCCAGCTTGCCCCCAGCCCTCCCACCTGCCACTCCCTGGCCACTCCCACCGCCCGCCCCCCTTGGGGCGCAGGGCATGGTGTGAAAGGCCAAGTGCTGAGGCGGGTATCATGGGTGCTGTGCCCTAGGTCCTGGGTGGCAGGGGGTGGGTGGCCTGTGGGTGTGCCGGGGGGGCCAGTGTGCCCACCCCAGTCTCTTGGCGTGCTGGAGGGCATCCTGGATGGAATTGAAGTGAATGGAACAGAAGCCAAGCAAGGTGGAGTGTGGGTCAGACCCAGAGGAGAACAGGTAATGGGTTCAGCAACTAGGTCATGCCAACTCCTAAGCAGCAGGCATGGGCACCTGGCTGAGCTCTCCTTTAGGCACCGCCTTTAAGCACCTCTGTGGGATGGACGTGAGGCCAGCAAGCCTTCTGCCTACCTTTGTCTGGCAGATGAAGTCATGTTCAGATGTGACAGGCACTTGGATTGAGAGATGCTCATTTTGAAGCGGGGAGCGATACAGAGCAGAGTAATTACAGGGAGCACATAAGGGGCTCTTCCCTAGACATTGCTGGGCAGTCTCAGATGCCCCCGACGTCCCTTCCACCATTGCTGCCCTCACCTTGAGCATGTGGGATCCAAACAGCCTTGCCGTTTTCTTCCTCTCCCTACCAGCCCATTTACTATCTGACCACAAGTGTGTTGTCCACAAGCTGCGGTTCACATAATACATTTCAGGGCACATGCACCAGTAACTATTGGTCATAGCCCACGCTTATATTCGGAATCTATTGGGAGCCCCACAAGCTCTTCCTGGTTCATGGTCAAGGGCGGGCACTGTGATGGGGATCCTCCCAGAAAGTGCACGCCAACCATGATGGTTTTGCTTCCACGTGGGTGAGGTGTCAGCCCTGCACATACACCAAGGGATGGTTACCTATGATCTGCATTGCCCTTGAGGAGCCCAGAGGGTCTCTGTCTTTTCTATCAGCTCCAAGTGGCACAGAGCTTTGTCCCAGTTGGCACGGTGCCCTGGGAGCTGGGTACAGCCTGTGCCTATGGCCAGGGAGAGGGTGGGGGTGGGGGTGCTCTGGGGAGCAGTGTGGCTGACTGTTGCCTAGGAGATCAGATCCCGAGCCAGGAAGCCAGAGGCCTGGCCAGGCAAAGCCCTAAGGCCCACAACTGGGTCCCTGGAGGGTAGAGGAAGTAGATGGAACTCACAGCTGGGCAGGGCATGGGGTAGCTCCCCTCCCCCAAAGCCTCACCCCAGGAAGGACTCTGAGGACGATCTGGCCTGTCGCTGTGTGGCTGTCACTTGCAGCCCCTGTGTCTCCCAGCTTAGGCTTCTGTGGGTCTGGAAGAGTCTGTCCCTAATGTTTGGAGAAAGGCAGGAATGCCAGTTCCCAGTTCCCTAAGACTGCAGCCCCTCCCCCATCACCTTCCCCTCCCCCATGTCTATGCGCCACCTTGTGGCTGTCTCTAGGACTACACTCAGAGGCTGTGAGTCTGGTGGTAACTGCTGAAGCCGCTAGCTCAACTGGGGCCTAGGTGGCCTGAGTTCCCCTGCACCCAACCCTCTGGAAGGCGTGAGGGAGACCTGACCTTTCAGCCTCATAGGAAGTAGACAGGAGTAATCCCCAGGGGGCGTGGAGCATAGGGTTGTCTGTGACTGTGACCCTGGCCAAGGTCACTGTGTCAGTGTGTTGGGAGCTGCATCCGGCTTCAGGAGGAAGGGGCCTGCAACATGCCACACGCAGGGTGGGTGCGGGAGGTTATACAATCCTTGCATGCATGTAGAGGGCTTATGTAACCTGTGTGCACCGAGGTTATGTAACATGTATGTGGAGAGCCTGGCAACATATATGTGCAGTGGCTGAGGGTTGCTAATAATACGTTGCACAGAGGGGCTCAGTCCCGGCTCTGACTCCAGCTCATGGTGTCACCAGGCACAAGTAGGGTCTCAGTTTGCTGCTCTGTTAAAGGGAGGCTGTGCAGAGGGTGTAGTGTTTCCTATTGCTGTGGGTTATTTAGCGTGTGTGTATGACCTGGAGCTCAAGCAACACGTGCACACTGGAGGGATGAGGGTGGTTTTATGAGGTGCCTGTGCAGAGTGTTGTGTAACACATGGGCATATCCTAGAGGCTGTATAGCACATTTAAGAATGCCCTGAAAATTTCACAGATATGTTGGCCCTGGTGCATACTCACCATCCATGGGTTTATAGTGAAGGTTGCATGGTTATTCATCTGTGCCGGTGTTATGTTGCATATGTATGTGTGTGTTCTAAAGGTTACATAGCTTTAAGCATATCCTGAGAATTCTTCCAGCATATTTGTCATGTACTGAAAGACGAGGATGTCCTGCAGATTTTGGGTGCTTCAGGTCTTCTGGCGGGTGAATGTGTGTGTGTTGGGGCTCTAGAATATGCTTGTGCCACAGCCAAGCCCCTTATCTCTCTCCCCTGCAACTTCCAGATAACTGGACCCTTTTAAGCATTGTCAGCTGACCCTGGGGGGTGGGAGGTAGAATGAGGACACAAAATGGAAAGAATCAGGCCTTGGGGGATTGTATAAGCCTCTCGGATGAGAAAGGGGCTACTCGAAGACTGCTCTGTGATTCTGCCCACTTTGCCTCCATCCAGTGCCAGGTCACCAGATGGAAAGCGAAAAAGAAAGAACGGCCAATGTTCCCTGAAAACCAGCATGTCAGGTGAGGCTGGCTGTGCGTGCCCCTTCTCCACGTCCCCAACCCCACCAAACCCAGCCAGGGCTCCTCTGGACCTGGATGTGGAACAGTAATTCATGTGTTCCCTGGGGGGAGCCTCCTAGAGGGCTTGGGATGGACTTGTCTGGGGGTGAGAAAGGTGATGTGGGATGTGCCCAGCTTTTGAGGGTGGATTAGGTCAGGACGGCCTCTTCCCTCTTCCCCTAATACCCTCATCTGAGGCCCTACCAGAATCAGGGCCTGATCTGAAGGACTGAGGGGCTGTATTATCCCCAGTGAGCAGCTGACATTTATTTTTCCCTCTCCACCATCCTCTGCCTTGTAGATAGATCAAGAAGAAAGCCCTGGATGGGCAGTCAGGAGAACTGAGATTCTTCATACTCTTAGGGCAGAGATGGACAGGTTCACCTCGTGTCTCTCTAGGATTCTACCAGGGAGGCTGGGCTAGGAGAGGGGCCAGAAACAAAAAGTTGAGGGATGGGGAAAAGTGTGAGAGCCTCTCTGCTGGGACTCCAAGCCATGCCTGCCTTCCTCCATCCTTTCCTTCCTCCCAGGGTATATCCCTAGTTACCTGGACAAAGACGAGCAGTGTGTCGTGTGTGGGGACAAGGCAACTGGTTATCACTACCGCTGTATCACTTGTGAGGGCTGCAAGGTATGGAAGCTACCTCCTGCCCCTCCCCTGCCACCTGAGCCCCCATATTACTTCCTATGTCACCTAAAGCCCACCTGTTAGGTCATCACTTTTTTTTTTTTTTTCTTTGAGACGGAGTCTCACTCTTGTCCCCCAGGCTGGAGTGCAGTGGTGCGATCATGGCTCACTGCAACCTCCGCCTTCAGGTTCAAGTGATTCCCCTACCTCGGCCTCCTGAGTAGCTGGGATTACAGGTATGCACCTCCACACCCAGCTAGTTTTTTTGTATTTTTAGTAGAGACGGGGTTTCACTATGTGGCCAGGCTGGTCTCGAACTCCTGACCTCAGGTGACCACCCGTCTCAGCCTCCTAAAGTGCTGGGATTACAGGCATACCTGCTTGGTTACTTTCTCTTCTCTTCTCGTATTCATTCATTTGCTCATTCATAACTCCTCCTCTGCCACTCACAGGAAAATTGCCTAACTTCTTCGAGCCTTAGTTTCAGTTTCTTCATCTATAAAATGAGGATAATCATTCTCTCTACCTTATAGCATTGTTGGGAGAATTAAATATGTTGGGAGATAGTTCACTTGAAGTGTTTAAAACAGTGCCATTGGGTGCTGTGGCTCATGCCTAAAATCCCAGCCCTTTGGGAGGGAGGCCAAGGCGGGAGCATCCCTTGATCCCAGGAGTTTGAGACCAGCCTAGCTAACACAGTGAGACACTGTCTCTACAAAATTAAAGAAATTAGCTGGGTGTGGTGCCACATGCCTGTGGTCCCAGCTACTCAGGAGGCTGAGGTGGGAGACTGCTTGAACCCAGAAGGTCAGGGCTGCATTGAACGGTGGTGGCGCCACTGCACTCCGGCCTGGGTGACAGAGCAAGATTCTGTCTCAAAATAAAATAATAAAATATAAAAAAAAAATGGTGCCATGTGCATAAAAAGCATTTGATAAATGCCAGCCATCACCCATTCATTCAGTGTATTATTAGGTGTGAGAGTGTAGTACGTACCTCGCCCTCAAGCTGCTCACAGCCTGTCAGAGAGAGAGACACAACTTGAAACAAACATCAGTGTTATTCAAAATGTGGTTCATGGACCACCTGTCCTACTAGTTACAATGCAGATTCCCAGCCTTCATCTTTTTTTTTTTTTTTTTTTTGAGATGGCATCTCGCTCTGTTGCCCAGGTTGGAGTGCAATGGTGTGATCTCGGCTCACTGCAACCTTCGCCTCCCGGGTTCAAGCGATTCTCCTGCTTCAGCCTCCTGAGTGGCTGGGACTACAGGCACCTGCCACCACGCCCAGCTAACTTTTATATTTTTAATAGAGACAGGGTTTCACCATGTTGACCAGGATGGTCTTGATCTCTTGACCTCGTGATCCGCCCACCTTGGCCTCCCAAAGTGCTGGGGTTACAGGTGTGAGCCACTGCGCCCAGCCTGCGCAGGCTTCATCTTAACCCTGCTCACTCAGAGCCCTTTTGTGGAGCCCAGGAATCTTCCTTTTAACAGAATCCTGGAGTGTTTCCAATGCACCTGAAAGAGCGAGAGCCAGTACTGGGGGTGTAGTGGGAGCTGGGAGCACAGAGGAGAAGAGGACAGCAGGTTCTTCCAGGCAGAGAGGATGACAAGGTCATAGATTTTGGGAGGCCTAATTGTTTTGTTTTGTTTTTTTTGAGACGGAGTCTCGCTCTGTTGCCCAGGCTGGAGTGCAGTGGCGCAATCTTGGCTCACTGCAACCTCCACCTCTCGGGTTCAAGCAATTCTCCCTGCTTCAGCATTGGTAGCTGGGATTACAGACACCTGCCACCAAGCCTGGCTAATTTTTGTATTTTTAGTAGAGATAGGGTTTCACCATGTTAGCCAGGCTGGTCTCGAACTCCTGACCTCAGGTGATCTGCCTGCCTCTGCATCCCAAAGTGCTTAAGAGGCCTAATTAGATTTCACTTTGATCATTTCAGCCTGGATAGCCTTTCCAGGATCACCTCCTAAAAATGCAAGGCCTTCCAAGAAACAGAATTATTTAAATCCCAGCACTTTGGGAGTCC
The DNA here is from genome assembly GCF_029281585.2 of Gorilla gorilla gorilla. Lineage (NCBI taxonomy): Eukaryota > Metazoa > Chordata > Mammalia > Primates > Hominidae > Gorilla > Gorilla gorilla. The sequence goes on along the minus strand of NC_073228.2, from coordinate 52,393,766 downwards.
AAGGCAGGCAGATCACCTGAGGTTACCGCACCCGGTGGCACTGTTTTAAACACTTCAAGTGAATTATCTCATTTAATTCTCCCAACAGTGCTATAAGGTAGATAAAATGATTATCCCCATTTTATAGATGAAGAAACTGAGACTGAGAGAAGTTAGGCAATTTTCTTGTGAGTGACAGAGGAGGGATTATGAATGAGCAAATGAATGAATGAGTAAGGTCAGGAATTTGAGACCAGCCTGGCCAACATGGTAAAAGCCTGTCTCTACTAAAAATACAAAAATTGGCCGGGTGTAGTGATGTACGCCTGTAATCCCACCTACTTGGGAGGCTGAGACAGGAGAATCTCTTGAACTTGGGAGATGGAGGTTACAGTGAGAGTGGAGATTAAGTCACTGTACTCCAGCCTGGGCGACAGAGCGACAGAGCGATACTCTGTCTCAAAATAAAAAAAAAAAAGAAACAGAATTATTTATATGTTAAAGGCCAGGTATAGTAGCTCACGCCTGTAATCCAAACACTTTAGGAGGCCAAGGTGGGAGGATTGCTTGAGCCTAGGAGTTTAAGAACAGCCTGGGCAACATAGTGAGACCCTGTCCATACAAAAAAATTTTAAAAGTAGCCAGGCATGGTGGTGCACACACACCTGTGGTCCCAGCTACTCAGGCAGCTGAGGTAGGACGATCACTTGAGGCTGGGAGGTCGAAGCTGCTGTGAGCTGTGATTAAGCCATTGCACTCCAGCCTGGGCGACAGAACAAGACCCTGTCTTAAAAACAAAAAACAAACAAACAAAAAAAACCGGAAAAAAAGTTTAAGGCTTCAAGTTTCTCTCTCTTTCTTGATGTCAACCAAACCAAGACCATGAGGGATTTAGAGTTCCCTAGCAGAAGCAATACAATCCTTCTGGAAGCAATACAAACAGTGTAGCATAGAGAAAGGATCTTTTACTCTCACGGACATCTGAGTCCCAGGGAAGCACCCTGAAAAGACAGAGATGCCTTGGCCCCACCCTTGGATAGTTTTATTTTGTAGTTCTGGAGTGAGGCCCAGGAATCTGTATCTTTGGTAGGTGCCTTTGGTGACTTTTTTTTTTTTTTTTCAAGATGGAGTCTCACTCTGTCACCCAGGCTGGAGTGCAGTGGCGCGATCTTGGCTCACTGCAACCTCTGCCTCCCAGGTTCAAGCACTTGTCCTGCCTCAGCCTCCTGAGTAGCTGGGATTACAGGTGCCCACCACCACACCCGGCTAATTTTTTGTATTTTTAGTAGAGACAAGGTTTCACGATGTTGGCCACGTTGGTCTTGAACTCCTGACCTCGTGATCCACCCACCTCAGCCTACCAAAGAGCTGGGATTACAGGCGTGAGCCACCGCACTCGGCTGCCTTTGGTGATTTTAATGCCCCTGGAATCTGAGAGCTCAGACGTTGGTGTCCCATACCTGAGGCCCAGTTCTGACTCTGCTGCCCACCGGCCACATGACTTTGGGCAAATTGCTTCATCTCACCAAGCTTCAGTTTCCTTGTCTGCAAAGTGGAGGCAGTAACAGTTCCTACCTCATAGGGTTGTCTGGAGGGTTCACTGTGATGTTGCATGAAAGACAAGGCTTATCTTTTGGGTTTTTGTTTTTGTTTTTGTTTGTAATGGGGTCTCTGTCAACCAGGTTGGAGTGCAGTGGTGCGATCATAGCTCACTGCAGCCTTGACCTCCTGGGCTCAAGCAATCCTAAGCAATCCTCCCACCTCAGCCTCCAGAGTAGCTGGGATTATAGGTGCACGCCACAACCCCTGGCCAATTTGTGTATTTTTAGTAGAGATGGGGTTTTGCTATGTTGGACAGGCTGGTCTTGATCTTGAACTCCTGGCCTCAAGTGATCTGCCTGCCTCAGCCTCCCAGAGTGCTGGGATTACAGGTGTGAGTCTTTGCACCTGGCCAGCAAGGCTTATGTTTACTAAGTGACTGACACGTTGTGAACATGAAAAAATACTAATTCTTCATATTATTGCAATCATCTTGAGTTTTGAGGTGTTTCCTTTAAAATAAAGGCGAGGCTGGGTGCGGTGGCTCACGCCTGTAATCCCAGCACTTTGGGAGGCCGAGGTGGGCAGATCACCTGAGGTCAGGAGTTCGAGACCAGCCTGGCCAACATGGTGAAACCCCATCTCTATAAAAATACAAAAATTAGCCGGGCGTAATGGTGGGCACCTGTAGTCCCAGCTACTCGGGAGGCTGAGGCAGGAGAATTGCTTGTACCTGGGAGGTGGAGGTTGCAGTAAGCTGAGATCACACCACTGCACTCCAGCCTGGGTGACAGAGTGAAACTTCATCTCAAAAAGAAAAAAAAAATTAAATTAAAAAAATAAAATAAAGGTGAATCCCAATGTAGAGAATTGAAATTTTTCTCTTCCCCTACTAGAGTTCATACTCAGTCCCTTTCCTTGACTTTTTTGGTTCCCCTGTTTTGTGAATTCCACCTGCATGGACAACAGGCAACATATATGAGAATGGTTTTTGGGTCAGTGTTGTTTTTAAAGTCATTTAGCAAAATGGAAAATGAGGTTTTACTTGGATTTCCTTTTTTTTTTTTTTTTTGAGACAGAGTTTCGCTCTTGTTGCCCAGACTAGAGTGCAATGGCACAATCTTGGCTCACCGCAACCTCCGCTTCCCGGGTTCAAGCAATTCTTCTGCCTCAGCCTCCCAAGTAGCTGGGATTACAGGCATGTGCCACCATTCCCGGCTAATTTTTTCTTTTTTTTTCTTTTTTGAGATGAAGTCTTACTCTTGTCACCCAGGCTGGAGTGCAATGCGAGCTCCGCCTCCTGGGTTCAAGCGATTCTCCTGCCTCAGCCTCCCGAGTAGCTGGGATTACAGGCGCAGGCCCAGCTAATTTTTATATTTTTAGTAGAGATGGGGTTTCACCATGTTGGCCAGGCTGGTCTTGAACTCCTGACTTCAGGCAGTCTGCCCGCCTGGGCCTCCCAAAGTGCTGGGATTACAGGCATGAGCCACCGTGCCCGGCCAAGGGGTGGACCCCGCCGTGGTTCCACTGCGGCTCGAACCCAGGACCTTCTGCATGTAAAGCAGCCGTGATAACTGCTACACTATAGAACCAAATGCTTTTTTTTTTTTGAGATGGAGTCTCATTCTGTCGCCCAGGCTGGAATGCAGTGGCGCGATCTTGGCTCACTGCAACCTCTGTGTCCTGGGTTCAAGCAATTCTCTGCCTCAGCCTCCTGAGTAGCTGGGATTACAGGCGCCCACCACCACGCCCGGCTAATTTTTTTTTTTTTTTATACGGAGTCTTGCTCTGTCACCCAGGCTGGAGTGCAGTGGCGCGATCTTGGCTTATGGCAAGCTCCACCTCCTGGGTTCACGCCATTCTCCTGCCTCAGCCTCCCGAGTAGCTGGGACTACAGCGCCCACCACCACGCCCGGCTAATTTTTTTGTATTTTTAGTGGAGACGGGGTTTCACCGTGTTAGCCAGAATGGTCTCGATCTCCTGACCTCGTGATCCGCCTGCCTCAGCCTCCCAAAGTGCTGGGATTACAGTCATAAGCCACCGTGCCCGGCCTATGCCCAATTTTTATACTTTTAGTAGAGATGGGGTTTCACCATGTTGGCCAGGGTGATCTTGAACTCCTGACCTCATGATTCACCCGCCTTGGCCTCCCAAAGTTCTGGGATTATAGGCGTGAGCCACTGCACCCAACCTCATGCCCTGCTAATTTTGTATTTTTAGTAGAGACAGGGTTTCTTCATGTTGGTCAGGCTGGTCTCGAACTCCTGACCTCAGTTGATCTGCCCACCTCAGCCTCCCAAAGTGTTGGGATTACATGCGTGCACCACCGCGCCCGGCGACTTGGATTTCCAAAGCTGCTATTCCTTGAGGCCTCACATTATCCCAGGTTCAAAGCTGCCTGCTCTAGACATCATTCCTGCCTCTGCCACAAACACTACCCAGGCACCCCCAACCCCTGGGGGCTGAGGGCATATATTTTTCAGGTCCTCGAGCCTAGTAATCTTGGGCTCGTGGTGTCAGGAGGATGCCAGGTCCCCTCACTGATCTTGCCTTCCTTGCTCTCCACCCCTGACCCCTAGTAAACTGCATGGTTGGTTCAGGAAGGGGAAGCCATGTCATGATCACAGCCTGCTCCATCTCCCCCAACCCCAGGGCTTCTTTCGCCGCACAATCCAGAAGAACCTCCATCCCACCTATTCCTGCAAATATGACAGCTGCTGTGTCATTGACAAGATCACCCGCAATCAGTGCCAGCTGTGCCGCTTCAAGAAGTGCATCGCCGTGGGCATGGCCATGGACTGTAAGGGGCCCAGGTGGAGGGAATAGAGCCAGGTGGCCTGGGGTGGGGATGAGTTCTGGGAGGGCAGCTTCCTTCCAGGGTACCCTCAGAGCCCACAGGGCAGAGTGGCAATCCAGTCTAGGTCAGGCTGAGGGCAGAACGTTCAGTGTCTTGGTCCTTGCTGTCCTCCTTCCTGCGCAAAAGGAAACAGGATCCCTGTGTGGGCCCCAGTGCCTACCTGCCTTACAACACTCGAGGGCCTTAGAGAGGGAGTTGTTTGGTAGAAGGAGCTCCCGGGCACCCACTCTAGCACACTGTTCTTGACTCCCAGCGAAGGCACCCCACTTCTGGATGAGACAGGGCATCTTCCATTGGCTGGGGATTGGGTGGCAGGATCTTCGAGTAACCACCATCACCATAATCCGTTAGACCAGAACATGATATTCATCTGTATCAGCCCAAACTGTTGTTGACATGGTCCCGGGGATTAATCATGATCCGGGTTGTGCTGCCCAACTGCTAGGTGATTTGGGAAGTCATTTAGCCTCCATGGCCCTCGGTTTCTCCAACCTGTACTCTAGGAAGAGTAGTTTCCGGGAGCATTATGGAAAGGGGATGGAGGGTGCCATGCATTAGACCTTGTGCCTCTCTGTTCACAGTGGTTCTAGATGATTCGAAGCGGGTGGCCAAGCGTAAGCTGATTGAGCAGAACCGGGAGCGGCGGCGGAAGGAGGAGATGATCCGATCACTGCAGCAGCGACCAGAGCCCACTCCTGAAGAGTGGGATCTGATCCACATTGCCACAGAGGCCCATCGCAGCACCAATGCCCAGGGCAGCCATTGGAAACAGAGGCGGAAATTCCTGGTAAGGAGAAAGGGGGCATGGGGAGAGCAGTAGCCAGGTGGCAGGGAGAAGAGAGTGAGCTCGGAGTCTTGCCTCCTCCAGGAAGTCTTCTTAGTGTAATCCAACCCAAAATACATACTCTTCACACTTTTGCTGTCCAGATTTTATACACTTGTGTTTGTGTCCTTGCTGTCTGGACTGTCTACTCCATCCAACTGGGAGCTCAGTGAGGACAGGGCCTTGCCTTCCTCATCGAATTTCCAGGGAGCAGGAGCGACCTTTCTTCTTTTTCCTGCCCTTAGTGACTGGGAGGAGAGGGTAAGGATACAGTTATGTCACAGTACTTTTGAGCACCTGCTGGGTGCCAGGCATTGTGTTAGGCCCTGGTCAAGCTAGTTGCTAAGTAAATGATGAGTTTGGGACCAGGTGCAGTGGCTCATGCCTGTAATCCCAGCAATTTGTGAGACCAAGGTGGGAGGATCGCTTGAGCCCAGGAGTTTGAGACCAGTCTGGGTAACATACAGAGATCCCACCTCTATGAATAATTTTTTTTTTTTTTGATACGGAGTCTCACTCTCACCCAGGCTAGAGTGCAGTGGCACGATCTCAGCTCACCGCAACTTCCGCCTCCTGGGTTCAAGCGATTCTCCCGCCTCCGTCTCCCGAGTAGTTGGGATTACAGGCACTGGCCACCATGCCTGGCTAATTTTTGTGTTTTTAGTAGAGACAGGGTTTCACCATGTTGACCAGGCTGGTCTCGAACTCCTGACCTCAAGTGATCCGCCCACCTCGGCCTCCCAAAGTGCTGTGATTACAAGGTGTGAGCCACCATGCCCACCCTCTATGAATAATTTTTTTTTTTTTTGAGTTGGAGTTTCGCTCTTGTTGTCCAGGCTGGAGTGCAGTGGCACAATCTTGGCTCACTGCAACCTCTACCTCCCGGCTTCAAGCGATTCTCCTGCCTCAGCTTCCCAAATAGCTGGGATTACAGGCGTGCACCACCACGCCCGGCTAATTTTGTATTTTTAGTAGAGGCGGTGTTTCTCCATGTTGGTCAGGCTTGTCTGAACTTGCAACCTCAGGTGATCTGCCTGCCTTGGCCTCCCAAAGTGCTGGGATTACAGGTGTAAGCTACTGCTCCCGGCCTCTCTACGAATAATTTTAAAATTAGCTGGGCATGGGGGTGTGTGCCTGTGGTCCCAGCTACTCGGGAGGCTGAGGCAGGAGGATCCCCTAAGCCTGGGAGGTCGAGGCTGCAGTAAGCCATGATTACACCGCTGCACTCCAGCCCAGGCAACAGAGCAAGACCCTCTCTCAAAAAATATGGTCAGTTTGGGAGGAGATGGACAGTTGGCTATACGTGGTGAAGGAAGGCAGAAAACCAGCACCTGGTTCATGGTGGAGCATGCCGGGGGGTGGCACAGTGCACACTGTTAAGGGCACAGGCTCTGATTCCAAGCAGATGTGTAACAGTCACGAGTCAGACTGCCCAAGTTCAAACCCTGGTCCTACCACTTGCTGGTCATATGACTTTAACCTTATTATTTAGCTGCCCCATGCCTCAGTTTCCACATCTGTGAAATGGTGATTATTATAATTATTCCTTTTAGGATTATGGTCAGGATGAAATAAGACATGTAAAACATGTAGCCTGATGCCTGATCATATATTAAGTATTCAGTCATTATAGCTGCTACTACTGTTACTACCGTTGTTACTATTCGCTGACTTGGAGCTCTGGTTCTGGTCTATTCTCTGCTCAAGATGAAGGAAAAGCTTTGGGCCTGGGACTCAGGCACCGGCGGCCCCTCTTCCCCAAGCTGCCTTGGAGCTCCCCCTGGTGGGCAGGGAGCCTCAGTGAGAGGCTGAAAGGGGTCTGCGGCCCCAGCTGACCCCCGTCTTTCTCTCTAGCCCGATGACATTGGCCAGTCACCCATTGTCTCCATGCCGGACGGAGACAAGGTGGACCTGGAAGCCTTCAGCGAGTTTACCAAGATCATCACCCCGGCCATCACCCGTGTGGTGGACTTTGCCAAAAAACTGCCCATGTTCTCCGAGGTGAGTGGCAGAAGTGGGGAGAGATGTGATGCTGTGTTGGAGGGAAACCTGCTCCCCCGGTCACCCAGTACAGGCTCATCTGAGGTTCTCTGGACAAGGAGCAATTCCTGTAGGTCAACATATACTCAGCACACAGGCACACATGCAGACACATACACAGACACACCTAGCACACAGATAACATACACAGACACACACACACACACACACACACATGCATACACATACACCCAGCACACAGGCACACATGCAGACACATACACAGACACACACACACACCTAGCATACAGGTACATACACAGACACACATACACACACATACACATACACCCAGCACACAGACACACACACACACACCTAGCACACAAACACACACACAGATACATAGAAACACACACAGACATATACACCCAGCACACAGACACACACACACACACAGACACATACCCAGCACACAGGCACACACACACACACCTAGCACACAGACACACAGATACATAGACACACACACACAGATACACAGACACACACACACACACAGACTACACCTAGCACACAGACACACAGATACATAGACACACACCTAGCACACAGACACACACACACAGACACACCCAGCACACAGGCACACACACACACACCTAGCAGACACACACATAGATACATACAGACACACACAAACACACAGGCACACACACAGCATACAGACACATGCCAAGGTCTGGCTGCTCTAAGAAATCAGCTGGCTCCAAGTGCTCCCCTCCACAGCCCCTCATCCTTCAAGTCTATGCGGCCACCCAACTCCAGGCAGCCTGAAAGTTCTCATTTTCCAGAGCACTAGTGCTGGAGACAGGCTGCCCTACTAGCCATGTGACCTGGGGTAAGTTACCTCCATCCCCTGTGCCTCAGTGTTCCCATCTGGAGTGGGCTGGGGATAATGATGGGTGCTAACTCACAGGCATAATTTTTTTTTCTTTTTTGAGACGGATTTTCGTTCTGTCACCCAGGCTGGAGTGCAGTGACGCGATCTGGGCTCACTGCAACCTCCGCCTCCTGAGTTCAAGCAATTCTCCTGCCTTAGCCTCCTGAGTAGCTGGGACTACAGGCATGTGCCACCACGCCCAACTAATTTTGTATTTTTAGTAGACATGGGTTTCACCATGTATGTTGGCCAGGCTGGTCTCGAACTCCTGACCTCAAGTGATCCACCCGCCTTGGCCTCCCATAGTGCTGGCATTATAGTTGTGAGCCACTGCGCCGGGCCTCACAGGCATAATTGTGAGGCTTAAATGGAATAGGGCATGCACATGGCCCAATACAAGGTCAGCTGTTCAGAGTCCATGGGGGCCTTGCGGGCCTCACGGCTCCTGGAGGACACTGTAGGGGAGACTCAAGGACGTGGGGAGGGGTATGCTGAGTGCTCCTGTGGCCCTGCCGCTCCACAGCTGCCTTGCGAAGACCAGATCATCCTCCTGAAGGGGTGCTGCATGGAGATCATGTCCCTGCGGGCGGCTGTCCGCTACGACCCTGAGAGCGACACCCTGACGCTGAGTGGGGAGATGGCTGTCAAGCGGGAGCAGCTCAAGAATGGCGGCCTGGGCGTAGTCTCCGACGCCATCTTTGAACTGGGCAAGTCACTCTCTGCCTTTAACCTGGATGACACGGAAGTGGCTCTGCTACAGGCTGTGCTGCTAATGTCAACAGGTACCTGCTGATTGGTCGGGAGGGCTCAGAAGCTTCCGGGGGTCCCAGAGATTGGCTGGACCCTGGGCCTGTTGCTCAACTCCCTCCTGAATCTTCTTCTGGGCTACCTCTCTGTCACCTGGGCCATCCCCTATCCCCTGTTCCTTGCTCTGTCACCCACTTCTCACTCGTTCCCCAGGCCCATCCCTTGCCTCCCCATCCCTGCTCTGTGCCTTTTCCTGTCTTTGTCTCCTTCCTTCTCACTGCCCTGTCCCTCTGTCACTCACATTCCCCTTTGTTCCCCACTCCCCACTTTGTTCTCAGCCACCTTCCATCCCCTCATCCCTCCTCTGTCTCCCAGTCCCATCTCTTACCCCTCAGTCCCCTCCCTAACCCCATCTGCACCCCGCCTCTCTGACCACCAACCTCAGTCCTCCCCACTCCAAGGCTCCTCTCTCTCCCCCAGCCCCCGGCCTGTCCCTCTGTCCTCCTTGCATTGCCCCCTCCCCCCAGTACCCCCCTGCCCCTCTCCACTTCCCAGCTGCCTCCCTCTCCCTGTGCTTCTCCTGTCCACGTCCCTCAGGGGGAGCTTCTCCCCTCCCCTCCCCCAGCCTCTCTGCCTCTATCTCCCCTCTAGTCCTTTCTTCCCACGCTCCCACACCTCACCCTCCCCATCTCCAGGCCTTCGGCCAGCCCCTCGCCCCTCACGCCCCTCTTCCCTCACAGACCGCTCGGGCCTGCTGTGTGTGGACAAGATCGAGAAGAGTCAGGAGGCGTACCTGCTGGCGTTCGAGCACTACGTCAACCACCGCAAACACAACATTCCGCACTTCTGGCCCAAGCTGCTGATGAAGGTGACTGACCTCCGCATGATCGGGGCCTGCCACGCCAGCCGCTTCCTCCACATGAAAGTCGAGTGCCCCACCGAACTCTTCCCCCCACTCTTCCTCGAGGTCTTTGAGGATCAGGAAGTCTAAAGCCTCAGGCGGCCAGAGGGTGTGCGGAGCTGGTGGGGAGGAGCCTGGAGAGAAGGGGCAGAGCTGGGGGCTGAGGGAGACCCCCCCACACCCCTTCTCTCCTTCCTCTCGTCCTTGGATAGATTCAGCTCCCACACACACACCCGCACTGCCCAGGTCCCTCCTCAGACCTCCAGCCCTGGGACAGGGCAAACAAATGAACTTGCTATGGAAAGGACAGTGTGGGAGGCTGGGGGAGCCGTGTCCTGCAGTTCCCAGGACCCCATCCTCTCAGAAGGTAGGGGAAGGGCGGGAGGATTGAGAAGGGACAAGCCACCTTGACCGTAGGGGAAGGAGGAATGTGGGCTGGGGGAAGATGCCCTCAACTCACCCCCTACACACACATGAGAGAGAGCCCCCACCCAGTTCCTTGGCCTAGGTCTCCCCTCCAGGCTGAGGGCCTCTCTACTTCCCCAGATGCCTGGGTGCAAAGAACGGCTTGGCTTGGCTCCTCCTCTGGAGGTTAAAATTTATAGTCATTCTAACTGCACTTTGGAAACCAAGCAAGGGGAGAAGACAAATGAAGAAAAACTAGACAGAGAGAAAAATACAAAAAAGAGAGAGCGAGCGATAGAGAGAGATGATATTAAGTTATTAACTGAGGCTGACCAGAGGGGAGGACCCCCCCCTTTACCAACCCATGCACTTTGCGAGCTGCCCCTTCTTCCCCCACATCAGAGAGAAATGCCCCCACACCAGAGCCCCAAGGGTAGGGCTGCCGATCAGAGCTGTGAGTTAACACAACAGGGTCCTGGCCACCCCCCTTGCCATACCCCGCCCTCTGTGCCCCTTTGGCACCCCCCAACCCTAGTATGTCCTCTGCTTTCTGCCACTCGTGCCCGCTGAGTTCCATCTACCTCTCATGCTGGATGCCAGCTGGCCCCTCACCAGCCTGCCCTGCTGCCCACACAGCTCCCCTTTAAGTGCCCAGCCCTAGGGGCCTCTCCCCATCCACCTCCTCCTTCCACACCTTGGCACCCACCCAGGAAAAACTGTGGCTCCAACTCCTACCCTCCTCATATCCTGCAGTATTAGCTAGAAACCGGATGCTGCTGCATTGGTGGGGGCGGGGGTAGGGGCGGGGGGTAGGAGGGCTGTGCGTGAGCGTCTCCCAGAACCCTCCACCCCTTTAGCACTCTGTTTCCCTGTTTCCCATCTGTATTCTGGGCTCTCTCTAACCTCTGCCCTCCTCCCCTGCTCCTACTCACTGCACTAACTCTGGGCGGGCAGGTACCAGAATGGGGGTGTTTAGATAAGTGACACTTAGTTGGGGCCCCAGGGGAGGGGTGGTCGGTGCTCCTTTTTCTTTAAAGCTCTTTTGGCCAGCTGCCCCTCTGCCCCAGGACCCCTTCCCCTCTTCTTTTCTCTAATTCAGGGACTTTGGCTTGAGCCCCTCTCGCCCTCCTGGTGAGGGTGCTCTGTTGGTCTGCACTTGGGTGAGCTGTCCTCCTCCCCCTCCCTGTGGCTGCTGCCCACTCCTCAGGGGAGAGAGGGAGAGAGGAGGTGGTCCTCCCATGGGAGCAGGAGGTGGGGTGGGACAGAGCAGACCAGAGGGTGCTGGGCTCAGGGCTGCATGTCGGCAGGGATGGATGGGTGGACACAGATGCCCCCGGAAGCCATGGGGATTGGGGCAGGGGGTGGGGGGAAGGGTGCCAGGGCTTCCTGCGCTTTGCACTATTGGGGCAAAAATGTCTTAAGCAGTGGGGAACCTGCCACCCCACCCTGACCCTCAGCCTGCCACAGCCCCCTACACACACACACATACACACACACACACACACGGACATGCACACACGGACATGGGAAGGCAATGCTATGCTGCCCGTCAGGGCACTGTCCTTCCCCAATCGTTCAGGTGTTCCAACAGGGGTGGGGGGCCTGGAGGAGCACCCGCTGTCACCTGTGCATGTGCCTGTCCCACCCTGCCGGGGCCTCGGGCTGCCCACGCTGTCTTTGTCTCTATCCTCTCTCTCTCTCCTGGAGTACTGAATCCTGTATTACTCCAGTCCCATGGGTAGGCCCTCTTGTACCTTCCTACCACGCCTGGGGGCCCAGTGGAATTCCTGACCTGTCTGCTGTCTTCCCCATCCCTCCATCCCCAACCCAACCCCTCCATCCCCATTCTCAGCCATGGACACGGCAGAGAAAAGGCCTTGAAGAGCCTTAGCCTCTTATAGGCACTTGGGACTCCCCCACCCTCCCCAATCATATGAGCTGTGATCCCATCTTCCCCGGACCCCTCCCTTCCCCCTCGGTTATGTGGGGTGTATGTGTGCGTTCCTCTGCGTGAATGTGTGAGTGAGTACACATGGTAGGGGAGGAGCCAGGGCGACTCAGGAGTGCCACGCACCTGCTCTAGAGCGGCAGCTGTCCCAGTCCCTGCTGTGGAAGTGGGGGACAGGGCCCTCTCCTGGGGGCCATTGGTGCTAATGAGGGGGATGGCCTTGATGTGGGTGCTCAGCATGCCTCCCCCAGTATTGGCCCGGGGCACTAGGGCAGGCAGGGTGGAGCAGCAGGTGCAGTATCGGTGGGAGGACGGGTTGCTGGGAATAGGACGAGGGGGCCAGGCCAGGACAAGGGGGTGCCAGAGCCATGACCACTACCCCGCCCCCACCACCCGCCTCTCCATCTCAGTATTGCCCCTCCCATCACTCATAACACACATACCTCATCCAGCCTCCTCCCTGCTCAGACTTGGGGAGGGTGGGGGAGGAGCCCCTACCCCTTCTCCTGGTGGCGGGTCTGCAGGGCTGGGAGAGGGCAGGGCGTTGTGAGAGAGACACCGTCCATAAGGACAGTAACTCCTGCCCTGGGAACTCCTGGGCGGGGGGGAGGGGGACACTGCCCAGAGGCGCTACTGAATGTATGAGAAGCTGGTGCTGGGCTGGGGGGAGGGGGGTTGTGGCCAGAAACAGGGAAGGAGGTAGGTCTCTTCCCCAGGGAGGGGTGGGACCGGCAGGGGTGACTTGAGGGGCTCCTACTCCTGCCCCACGTTGACAATCAGTATGTCTGTTATGTGCGATTTTTCACCCCGTTGTGTTTTGGGTCAGGATTTTAAAGAAAGATATTTTTATGGTAATTGTTGCTCGTCTATTTTACTATATATTTATGTAATAAATATATGATGAAAATAACCCCCTTGGGCACCCCCCTTAGACTTGTGTGCTGTTTCCCTATATCCTCCCATCTGCTGGCAGAGTACCCACCCCACAAACTGACCAGATGGAGAGGTGGCCCCCCCAGCCTTGGCAGTATTTCCACCCCACCCCCCAAACGAGCACACACCACAGAAGCCAGCTCAGCTGTGAACTATTGGATTTGAGACAGGAACAGAACAAATCAGAGGGCCAGGGGAGGGTTGTGGGGGAGAGAGAGTGGTTTAAATAGGGGAGGAGGGGAAGTTCGGTGATGGGGGAGGGAGGCAGGTATTTACAAGAAGGCTCAGGGGGCCAGAGGCTCATCTTGGAATATTTTATAACAATATAAATAAGATTCTGGTTTGCTTTTCCTTTTCGTCTCGTAAAGGAGAGAGAAGTGCAGAGTTCGATTCTGTACAAGGGGGCAGCGGCAGAAGGCCGGCCGGGCGGGTCACTGGGCGTCCACCCGGAAGGACAGCAGCTTCTCGGAATGCATGTTGTTCAGGGTCCGCAGGTCCGGCAGCTTGAGCAGCAGCTTGGTGAAGCGGGAAGTCTCCAAGGGCCGGTTCTTCAGCACCAGAGCCCGAAGAGCCCGCAGCAGCGTCTCCTGGAGCTGCTCCACCGAAGCGGAATTCTCCATGCCCGAGCGGTCTGTGGGGAAGACGACAGCAGTGAGGCGGACTCCCCGAGCTCCTCTGAGGAGGAACCGGAGGTCTGCGAGGACCTGGCAGGCAATGCAGCCTCTCCCTGAAGCCCCCCAGAAGGCCGATGGGGAAGGAGAAGGAGTGCCATACCTTCTCCCAGGCCTCTGCCCCAAGAGCAGGAGGTGCCTGAAAGCTGGGAGCGTGGGCTCAGCAGGGCTGGTCACCTCCCATCCCGTAAGACCACCTTCCCTTCCTCAGCAGGCCAAACATGGCCAGACTCCCTTGCTTTTTGCTGTGTAGTTCCCTCTGCCTGGGATGCCCTTCCCCCTTTCTCTGCCTGGCAACATCTTACTTGTCCTTTGAGGCCCCAACTCAAGTGTCACCTCCTTCCCCAGCTCCCCCAGGCAGAAATAGTTGTCTGTGCTTCCTTGGTTCATGATTCTACTGTGACACTTATCTCACTGTTTTATAATTAGTCGGGCATGAGTCTGTTTCCCAAGCTAGACTGTGTCTGAATCATGTCTGTATCCCCAGTGCCCGGTGCAGGGCCTGGCATAGAGTAGGTACTCCATAAAAGGTGTGTTGAATTGAACTGCGTCTGCCTCCTCCCCCGGGTCAGGCGAGAGCCTGACCTACCTGCAGAGACAAGCACCACCGCGGTGAAGAGGCCCAGCTCCTCCTCGGTAAGCGCCAGGGAGTTGAGCTTCTCGCTGAAGTCGAACATGGCACTGAGCAGGTCTCCCATGCCCATGGCACCAAGCTCCTGCAGGCTGTAGGTGGTGCGGCTTAGGAACATCACTGTCTGGTCCTTCACGTTGAACAATGAAGCAAAGCGCACCATCAGCACCTAGGAGGGAAGGGGAACAGTCATCCTGGGTGTGGTGGGAGGAGCACTGACCAAATCGCCCCTGTAGTTTGCCAGAGGGCTTAGCGGTGCTGCCTTCGATTTCTCAGTAGAGTGGGGGTTGTTTCTGAATGGGCAATGAGGGAGTCTAGGTGGAAGGATGGCTTTGGGATCCAATAAGCCTGAATCTGAGTGTCAGCTTTGTCACTACCTGTGACCTTGGGCAAGGCATTCACCAAAGTTAATCTGCTCTTATCTAGAATGGGGGCAGCAGTGCACCCAAGGCATTATTTCAGTGTAATGGGTTGTGATTAAATTCCAGCTGAGATGACAGAAGTCCCAGCCATCAAGAGGAAGCAGCAGGAGCCGCTCAGCCCCTTTCACCAATCAGGCTATAAGGACAAAGATACTGGGTTCCAAAACCTTTCAGAGGTCCTGCCCACCCCAGACAGCAGGGCTTTCTGTTGGATCCTTCCCAAGGTCAAAAGCAGGAAGCGTCTGGGTGCAATGGCTCACGCCTGTAATCCCAATACTTTGGGAGTCCGAGGCGGGCAGATCACCTGGGGTCAGGAGTTTGAGACCAGCCTGGCCAACATGGCGAAACCCTGTCTCTACTAAAAATATAAAAATTAGCCAAGCGTGGTGGCGGGAACCTGTAATCCCAGCTACTTGGAAGGCTGAGGTAGGAGAATTGCTTGAACCCAGGAGGTGGAGGTTGCAGTGAGTGGAGATCGCACCATTGCACTCCAGCCTGGGCGACAAGCAAAACTCTGTCTCAAAAAAAAAAACCAGAAGCATAAACGGTCACTCACCTCAAAGGTGCCAGCCTTAAGCAGGGTGACTTGGTCATGCTGAGAAAGGTCACGGAAGCCCGGGATGTGTTTGGCAAACTCTACCACCTCCCGCACAGCGGGCGTGAAGCTCATGGAGAAATCCTCCCAGATCTCCTGCACCGTTCGCCCGCTGCGTCCATGCGGGTACATGTTCATAGGACATGCCTGGGGGAGGAAAGGATTGAAGGAGGGGAGTGTCAGCCAGGCTGGGTCAGATGGACGCCCCAAGCAGAGCTGGACCCCAGATTCTGCCTGGGCTAGGGGCTGTGGCCCTGAAGGATGGGTCTTTCAGATAAAGTAGCAATTAGGTGCCAGGTGGAGATCAGGGATTCCCAGGCAGAGCCCAGACTGCAAGGCAAGACATTTTCTCCTGGGAAGATGCTATCCCCACACTCAGCCTCCAGGAACCCCCAGCTGCCCTACACTAAGTCCATTATGCCAGGCCCCACCAACCTTCTTAACGCACTCGCCCGCCCCCATGCCCTTACCAGCAGAACATTCTTTGAGTTGCCCTGCCGGGGATTGTTGGCAGGTGCCTTGCCTTCTGGGGCTGCATACACGTGGGTGGGGCATAGACGGTGCCCGTTGCTGTTGGACTGGTGGCAGCTGTGGTGTGCAGGGCCAGGAGGCCAGGTGGGAGGGTAGGAGGAGGGAGCCTGGCGCAGACCATTTAGGGCCTCGTTATGACGCTGGGCAGCCAAGGTGTTGTTGTCATTGGGGGCAGGTGGGCAGCCCTGATTTTCCCAGCGATGTGGGGTGGTGGCTGGAGGGCTACCTGATGCATGGTTGGCATTGAAGTTGCCAGGTGAGCTGCCCAGCTTGTCATGGGCGTAGGTGAAGATCTCTCGATGGGCCCGGGCCACCTGGGATATCACATCCTCCACTGTGGGCTCAGGGCTTGGGGATCTGGGAGGCGTCAGCTGTTGTGGAAACTGGGAGAAGCCCACCAGGGGTGAGGGGACCGGAGCAGGGGGTGGCGAGGGGCCCATGGGGCCTGGGGTGGGGTGCTGGGTGGGTGAAGTCTCCAGCGGGCACTGGCTGCTCAACTGGTTGTTGGCCAGGTTCATGGCACTCTGCATCTCAGCAAGCATCCGCTGCTTCTCTCGTTTGGGGATGCGCCCAAAACGCACAGCTGCAACAGGATGAGAACAGCATCAGGAAGTTCTCAACCACGCTCACGTGCTTCTCTTCCTTCCTTCCTCCTGAAAGGGCAAGGCCCTGAAGGCTTGGGGTTTCACATCAAAACTAAAACCAGCAAGGCCCCACCCATCAAGGGGGTTTCCCTAGGAGGGATTGCTGGTAGGAGGTGACCCGAGGGACCAATGGGATAGAAGTATATGTTGACCCAAGCAAATGAAGGATGGACATCCCCTGTGCACATGTGATTCACAGTATGATGTGTCTCCATTTGTGACTTTTTTAAAGGGAAGGATTAATTCAGAAACTTTGGGCAGAAGAAAGGGGGAGGATGTGGGGATGCTGCCTCACCGTCTCGAGACATGCCCACAGAGAGACACTTCTTGAAGCGACATTGCTGGCAGCGGTTGCGATTGATGCGGACGATGGAGCAGTTCTCATTCTTCAGACACCTTTTGTACTGGATGTTCTGCTGGATGCTCCGACGGAAAAAGCCCTGGAGGGCAGGGGTGGTTAGTGACCACCTCCATCATGGCTGGGCCTCTGTGTCCAGGGGGAGGGGGCCACCTGCCCCTGCCCTTACCCCCAGTCCGCCTCACCTTGCAGCCCTCGCAGGCGTGCACACCATAGTGGAAGCCCGAGGCAACGTCCCCACACACTTTACACAGTAACACCATGCCATTCAGCTCTGTGGAAGAGACGGGCAGCAGGTGAGCAGGAGAGGCCAGGCTGAGTGGCCACAGGTGTGGAGGCTTTCTGGGCCGGAGATCCAGGGAGGGAAAAGCTAAGGAGGAACTCCAGTGTTGAGGGGCACTGGAGTGACAAAACTGGGCTGAAGAGGGGCTGGTGCCACTCTAGGAGAAATCCCTGAAGCCAGAATAGGCCCTGGCAAGACTGGTGTCACATAAAAACCCATTCCCAATCTGGTCCTGGCCTGCTTCCCTTCCCCCGAATCAGCTGGAAAGGTACTCACTGGTGATGTTGCTGGTGCTCTTGCTGGGGGACACTCGGCTGCTGTCCTCCATGGCCACTTGTAGACTCCCAGGGGGGCTCCCATTATAGAAGGAGGAGGAGGATGACGACGAGGAAGATGAGGAAGAAGGGGAGCCGTCATCACTCAGGCTGGGTGGAATGCTCCCGAAGGAGCGAGCCGGGTCTTGGGTGAGGGAGCCAGTGGGGGATGGTGGGAAGTAGGTGGGACAGCCTTGGGTCAGGGACTGGAAGCTGCCATTGGAGTTGTCACTATAGAGGGATTCAGGGCTGGTGCGGCTTGGGGAGGAGCCACTGGAGCCAATGTAGGTGATGACGCCACCTGGAGAGAGAACAAAAGGGAAGGGGGTGTCAGCCGCCATGTCTCCGGACCTAGGGTGCCACTGTGCTCATCCCCAGCTGTCTGCCCAAAACATTGCTGGCCACTCAGTTCACCATGTGGAGCCCCTAATCTTGGAGTTAATAAGCAATTCCCCAACACACAGTAGACATGGCATGGCCAGGCAACACCTACGACCCTTTGCACGCCACCTTCAGCTTCTGCTTTCAGTGTGAGGCATGACCCCTGTGGCATCTCGCATATGTGCCCCCCTTCCTTAGATGCCTTCCTTGGGAATATCGACTGCAGCTAATGACTTAGTGGTCAGTTGAAGATATGGGGATGGGATGGGCAGCTGAGCACCATTCAAAGTGCCCAGTCCTCCAAAAACAAAAACCCAGCTGCTGATTTTAACACTAAGACCATTCCAGGAATGAGACCATGGACCATGGAGAGATAGGCAGCCAACAGTAAAGAGAATGGAGGGTTTACAAAAGTAAGACAGTCACATTCCCCCCAGTCGGGGACATATATTCTCTGAAGGAACTGAAGGGAAGGAATCTGCCCAGCCTGGTTCCCCTGGCCTCTTAAGAGAGTGAGCCACAGTGGAGTCTATCTCTTTGTCCAAAAAGGACTTCGAGGTGCGAGTTGCAGGAGGTGGAAGTACAAACTGTCCAGCCTGGGGCTCTAAAATTCCCCCTTCAGATCTCAGCCTGGTAACAATGACCTTGGCTCTCTGGCCATTCAGGGACTTTGACCCTCTGGTTACATTGCCAATGAGGTGGCTGTGCTCCCGTGGTATTAGCAGGAGAAAAAGGTGACCTGCCTGCCACACCTCTGCCAAGCACCTAGATTGGTCTGCCATGGGCGGGGTGGGAGAAGGGAGGATCCCAGGACACGTGTGAGGTAACACATGCCATGCCACTGTGTCTGCAGAGGCACATGTCTTGCTCACCCACTGACACACACTAAACTGGGCAGGGCGGCCCTAAAATAGCTCAAGGTTGGTCAGGGTGAACCCAGCTCCTTGGAAAACAGTTGCACAACAGATCAGCTCCCCCGGTTTCAGGGCTGAGGTGGGGGATGGAATCCTTAGTTGGCAGTAAATGAAGTTGACCTAGTTCACCCATCCCCCAAAAAGGAGTGAGACCTTCATGCAGAGGCTTCCAACGTGGAAGTGAGGAGCATACTCAAGAGTCTAGGTCTAGGTCTAGACCCATCACTACCAACTTATTTTGTGACCTAGAGGACATCAACTCCCCTCTTTGGGTCTCAGTTTTCCTTTCTGTGAGAAAAAAAGAGAGGACAGTATCATTTCAGCTATGATTGTGGGGTGCAGTTGCTTTGGGGAGCCCTTAGTAGGCAAACTGCAGCTTGTCTGGTGGAGATGGGGGTAAGACAAGGCTCGCAGAACTAAGGAAAGAGAAGCTTGGGGAACAGGAATTTGTAATGTGGGGAAGCTGAGTCTAAATGCAGTACGGTGAAGTAGGTGCAAATAAGAGTGAAGTGGAAAGGAGTGAGAAGGGTGGTTAGGGGTGAGGTCTCTTTAGGGAGTGTAAAACAGAAGGCCATGAAAGGTCAGGAATGGCTCCATGTTACTTTGTTTTGGTGATGGGGGGAGGGGGCCGGGCAGGCGGACCGGAAAAGGAGGCAGGCGGGGGCGGTGAGTCAGCCCAGCTTCACCCAGATCTCGGCGGGGCGGGGCAGGGCGGGAGCTGGGCCCTCAGCCGGCCTCACGTCCCTGCTCCACGTGTGCCTCTCGCACGTGGCTCCCCAACGAGGAACCCCGGAACTCGAGGCCCCGCCCTCCTCGCTTCCCGTCAATCGAGAGCAGTCGCCCCGCCTCCTCCCCGCCCCTCCCCGGCCACCAGGTCGTGGGCTGGACCCCGAACGATAGCAGGGCCGGGACAACCTAGGGGAGGAGAGAAGGGAACACGCGTTGCCGGGGCGACCGGGGGGGCGGAGCTCATTATGTAACGAGGCCGGGAGGCAACGACCAATGGGGTGGCGGCCACGGCTTCTGCTGAATGAAAACAAACGCAGCACGTGGGCCCGGCTCTAGAGCCATGTGAGCCCTCCCGGCGGCCGGAGCCCTGTAGGTGCCCTCCCTCGGGCCGGGCACCACGCTCTGGACTCCTCAAGTGTCGCTCCCTCCTGTCACTGAGGATTCCCCAATGAGATCCGAACGATTCTCCCAGCCCCTCCTTCCCTGAACCCCATCGCGCCACTGCTTCTCAGATTCCCTCGCGCCTGCAGGAACTAGAGGAGGGGGAAGACAAGAGGGGAGGGGGTCCGTTTTCTGAGGCCAGGCATACTACAGCTGCAGGTAGTGGACAGATGGGGCCGTTTCGGGGCACTGTTCCAAAGCTCCCAGTCCCCCTAAATTCTTCGCTTCACCACCCGTACCTTCTCTCCATTTCCTCCTGCCCCGGGATTCGAGGCTCAAGGGAGCTTTGGGACTCTGAGGGGTGGTGATGGGGCGTTTCTGAGAGCATTTCCAGCCCGAACAAGCCGCTCTGGAAGTCCCACACTAAAGCCCCGCAGCATATTAGCAAATCTCCGGGCCGAGGGACTCCCCAGTCCCTTACAAAGTTCCTCTTGTTATAAGGCGTAGATGGAGGTGGGGAAACAGTGACAGGGAAAAGATGATAGTAAAGGAATCTCAGTACCTGTGTTGTTGTTGGAGTCCAGGGTCGTCATGTCTTCACCAGCTGAGAGCGGTCATTCAAACTGGACCTTGACTCAAACTAGAGCCGCTGTTGCCCCCTGGGCACTGGCTAAAGGCGGGGAGTGGACCCCGCGACTCACGATCAGGATCCGAAGCACCCTGCAGCAAGGTCTTGGGGTGGCCGGACTGCAGCCCTGCAGAAAGGTTGGACGTTGAGGCAACGGAGTTCTGCTTTGCATGGGAAGAGCAGAGAGAGTGTGTAGGGGGAATCAGCCTGCAGTAGTTCTGGCTAGAAGGTAGCAAGGAGGGTCGGGTCTCTGCAGTGTACGGGGTGCCTCTGCCTGCTGGCTCCGCAGCGCTGCGGGGTAGCGAATCTGGAGCTCCCGGTGCAAAAGTCCCAGAGGAAGAGAGGTTGCAACCAGGAAGTAAGTAGGTGATGGGGAGAAACGGGGCACCGAGTCGCAAAGAGGCGAGACGTGTGCCCTGCTACCTTCCCTCGGCAGTAATATTTCACTCTGCCAATCTCAGCCGCCTTTTGCCCGAGCCTTTCCCTGGGACAGAGGGCTCTGCGCAGGCGCCAGCAGCCCAGGGTTCCCGGGCCGCACGCGGCACTGGAGCAGGTACCATGTGATCCCAGGGAGCGCCTCGTGCCCCAGTGACACACTTTTCCAACAGCCGGCACGTTGAGCTCTGTGCGCCTGCGCAACAAGACTGTCGGGATTTGTAGTCCACCGACAAAGTGGGCGGACTGCGTGCCTTTCCCCTTTCTGCCTGGCAAAGCGCTTGCCGGGACCTGGGAGGAGCTGAGAGTGGGGTGGGGTGGGGTGCGCTGAAGAGTCAGGGTGGCGTGTTTAGAAAGCCTGTATGGCAGGGGCATGTGAATTTCTGGGGAGGGACTGGCAAGCTTGGCTGCTGTCTGGGAGATCAAAGCTAAGAGGCCCTTTCTGCAAACCTTGCAAACGTGAGGGCTTCACGTGATTGCAGGACTGACCTCGTCCTGAGGTTACTGGTGACCGGGAGAGAGAGAAGCCGGAGAGGGCGATTTCCCTGGAGTCAGGAGCTTAGGCTGCCCTCTGCTTCAGGGCAAAGTCCAGAGAAGGAAAGGAAATGTGACCCCCTTTCCCTTCTACTCGCCTTAGGGAGAACACCTCCAGGGGAAGGAGTTCCCACAGAGGTAGGGATGTCTGTAGGGACTCCCTGTTTGCTTGTATGACACCATTCCACCCACTCCAGTTGACTTTGGGGTGAGTCATTTCCCTTTGTCTGGGAAATAAAAAGGACAACAGAGGGGAACTAATAGTGAAAGTGCTTTGAGGTCCTAAAGTAATGGGGAAGAGGTGAGGCAGGGGGTGGGGGCAGAGTGGCACCCCTGCCCCTCGGTGCTGGAGGGTAAAATATGAATTCCACAGAAGATTACTACTCAGAGGGGAACATGTAGATCATCTTAAGCCTCCCTCTTTTTACTAGTGGGGAACAGGAGGCTTAGGAGAAGTGACCGGCCCAAGGTCAGACGTCCATTGCTAGTTTCATCTGCCCACCCCGAACGGGAAGGTGGGTAGATGTACAAGTGAAATACTGAACAGGGGTTAGAAACAGCCAGCATTGCCGAGCGCTATGGCTCATGCCTGTAATCCCAGCACTTTGTGAGGCTGAGGTGGGTTGATCACCTGAGGTCAGGAGTTTGAGACCAGCCTGACCAACACGGTGAAACCACGTCTCTACTAAAAATACAAAAATTAGCCGGATGTGGTGGTGGGTGCCTGTAATCCCAGCTAGTCAGGAGGCTGAGGCAGGAGAATTGCTAGAACCCGGGAGGTGGAGGTTGCAGTGAGCTGAGATCGCCATTGCACTCCGGCCTGGGGGATAGAGTGAGACTCCGTCTCCAAAACAAACAAACAAAAAACAGCCAGTATTTCCCTTCAGAGCAGCAACTGTCTCATGAGTAATAACAGATCTCAAGTAGAGGAGATCTATCATGTTAGAGGGCTTGGGGCATGGAGGGGATGGAAGCTTCTTAGGCAGCGAAGGGAGAGGGAGCCTGAGCCACCTGCTGCTCCCGCTAATTCCTCCCCAGTCCCAGTGCTTCTAGAGAGGGTTTTCTTCACATAGGAAGCCCTTCTCCACAGGCAGCTCCTGGGATGGTATTGATGGATGCCTGGGAAACATGAAAGCCACCGAAAAGGTAGAGAAAAAGAATATGGGAGGCCGGGGGTGGTGGCTGACACCTGTAATCCCAGCATTTTGGGAGGCTGAAGTGGGCAGATCACCTGAGGTCAGGAGTTCGAGACCAGCCTGGCCAACATGGTGAAACCCCATCTCTACTAAAAATACAAAAATTAGCTGGGCGTGGTGGCGCACGCCTGTAGTCCCAGCTACTCTACTCGGGAGGCTGAGGCAGGAGAATTGCTTGAACCCGGGAGGCAGAGGTTGCAGTGACCTGAGATTGCGCCAGTGCACTCCAGCATGGGCAACAAGACCGAAACTCCACCTCAAAAAAAGAAAAAAAAAAAAGAAGAAGAATATGAGCACAGGAGTAAACTGGGTATTGAGGACAGTGAGGTTGACTGCAGGAGCTTGACCATTCACCCTCTGACTCCTTGTAGAAGATGAGCTTCCTAGAATGGGCTAGGCTTTAGCTTTGTTCCCGTGCTCCCAAGAAAAGTGGGAGAGAGAGGGCAGTGGGCTCTTCTCTGGCCCTTTGGCCCAGAGTTGGGAAGCTGCAGCAGAGTGTGGGAGCAACTGGGAGGGGCTAAAACAAACAAGGAAAGAGGCTTTTCAGGAAAACTTGGTTCTCAGCCTCCACCCCCTCTCCCTCCACCCTCTGGGCTCTGGAGGGAAAGCTAGGAGATGAATTGCCCCGTCCTGCCCTTGCCTGCTCTCTGTGACCTTGACTCCAAGTCAGAGCCAGGGCCAGAGCCCAGGTGTCTGTCAGGGCTGGACTCAAAATCAGGACCCCTGGCGTGCATCTAGCTCCCCACAGCCCAGCACCACCACTAGCACCCTCCCTTTACTTGCCCTGGGTCCTCCCCAAGGCCCACAGCTCTGTTTGCTGCTGTGCAGGTCCTGCCCACCCCCTGTATACTTGCTGGATGTTTGTTCTTCTAGGAGTGGGAGCTGGGGTGGGTCAAGACTCCTCGCCTGCTGCAACCAGTGAGGAGGAGGAGGGAGCAGAGGTAGAGAGAGCTGAAATTCAGTCAGCCTGACTCTCCTCTTGGCAAAACCTGGGTGGTTCTGCAGTCTGTGTGTGGTGTGAAGGCAGAGGCTGGGAGGGAGGGGGCAAAGGAGAGGGGTTACCCCCTTGCTCCTTCCTTCCTTCCTTTCCATTTCTTATAGGGCCCTTCCTTTTCTCCCTGACAAGTAATTCGGGTGTCTTTCTTCTACAGCTGGTGAGAGGAGTACAGAATGAAAAGGCAGGGTTCTCCCTTGGCCCCAGAAGCTTCTAGTCAGTCTGTGTACCCTGCTCCTTTCTCTGTCAGCAGCTGCTGGGAGAAGGGCAGAAACTCTGAGACCCAAAGCCACCAAAGGGAGGGGGGAAAGGCTGGGTTGTCTGGCTCTGGGTGATTCGGAGTAGAATCTTGGTTTCTCTTTGACCTCAACCTTGGCTGTAAGACCTTAAGACAACAGGTGCATCTCAACACAACCTTCCTCACCTACCCCTCCAGCTGGACATTGCTGTTCACTTCTTTTTTTTTTTGAGACAGAGTCCCACTCTATCGCCCAGGCTGGAGTGCAGTGGCTCACTGCAACCTCCACCTTCCGGGTTTAAGCCATTCTCCTGTCTCAGCGTCCCAAGTTGCTGGGACTGCAGGAGCACGCCACAATGCCTGGCTAATTTTTTTATATTTTTAGTAGAGATGGGGTTTCACCATATTAGTCAGGCTGGTCTTGAACTCCTGACCTCAGGTGATCCACCCGCCTCAGCCTCCCAAAGTGCCGGGATAGCAGGTGTGAGCCACCATGCCTGGCCTGCTGTTCACTTCTACACACACACACACACACACACACACACACTTCTCCCATAGCCCAGTTCAACTCAAGAAAGCACTTAACTCTTCATAAATAGTACTCAGATTGGATCCAGGTAGAAAAGATGCATATTCACAACCTGGTACAGCAAGGCACTGCCCTGGTTCTGCATACACTTCCACTTGGATTCCCAAGTCTGGGATTCTGGGGATGAACCTTCCCATTAGGGGCAGTGTTGGATCCTGCCTGTGTGTTTCCAAATATGTCTTTAATTTTCCTTGATTTATTTGGACTGCAGAGGACAACAGACACAGAGGAGAAGGAGGAAAGGTATTGAGAACACTAAGCTCTGGTCAGTTATGTGTGCACGTGTGTGTGTGTGTGTGATTCTATGACTATGAGTGAGACTGCATGTTTGTGTGTGAGTGTGAATGCTGTGTGTGTGGGTGTGCGTGTTTGATCTGAGATCTGTTCTCCCTGTCAGTAGGTTGTTCTGGGTAACAGGGCAACACCCTGTGCAAATTCTGGGTGGCCTAAATCTTGGGCCAACTGCTTGACTGACTGACTGACTGACTGACTGACTGACTGACTGACTGACTGTGGGTCCTTGCTGGAAACAGGTCAGGCTTCTGTAGATGCCTTCCCATCCCCCTCCTTTCTCACCAAGGAACCATTGCCCAGAGTAGAAACCTGTCTGCCCAGGTGATGCAAACCTGGTATAGAAATGCTGGGGATGCCCCTGAATCAGGGAACCAGCCATGTGCCTGGGAGAGACTCACTCCCTGCCCTCCTAAATCCTTTTCCTTGTCTCTAAAAGGCCAGCTATCTTTCCCAACCCCACCCAAAGCCTGGATGTTTTGGGGAGAACTTTAAGAACATGCCACAGGAAGGACAGAGTCTGAGCTAACTTGTTTCTCAGTGTGGTGGGGGGAGAGGGATGGAGAAAGCAAGGGCGAGGCATGAGCCAGGGCTGGGTTCCATGGATGTGTTTTGCCTCAGATTCTATCTTTACCTCACTACTGCTTTTTCCAAGGAAAGGAAACCATAAATATGTATTAAGTACCAACCGTATGCCAGGCACTGTGCAAAGTGCTTTGTACACATTATCTCATTTAATATTCACAACAACCCTATGCTGTAGGTCTCATTCTTATTTTAGAGATGGGGAAACTGAGACTTAGAGAACTTTATTAACTTGCCCAGGGTGCCAGAGGGTCTAGGTGATTAGTCTTGAAGCTGTAATTTGCATAGCACTTAAGACTGAGAAGATGTCTATCAAAGAATGATAGCCCGGATGGAGATTATTGGAGGGGCTAAATCTCCCCTCTAGCTATCTCTTGAACTACCACTGTCAGCGTCACAATGAAAATGGCAATGCTGGGGATTCAACCCCAGGCGTGAAGATGAAACTCTTTCTACTAGCAAGACTGCCCCTCCTAGAGAGATTACTGCCACCCTAGGGGAACGTCTGAGCAGCAAACTCATCCTGGTGTTTCCCAAGCAATGGTGATGCTTGGAAGTGGGATATATCACCAAGAACAGAAGCCTGAAGCACCCCTTGTCCCTGTCCCAGGGAGTACCTCGGCTTTCCAAAATCTCTCTTTTAACCCCAGGCACATTTCCTCTTCCCCTAAACTCTTCCCACTCCCCGTCCTACATTTCCCTCATCTGGTTCTAAAAGTAGAAGGGGCAGGAACAGGGTGCACAAACCACAGACTGCTATAGAGGTGACTAACAGAAACAGACGTCTGAACTCTCTTCTCTACCCAAACCCTCTGAATTTGGGGTCTGCTGCTGGTGGTGAGGAGAGTGGGGCAAGTAGGTCAGGGCCCTCTGAAGCCCCATGGTGGTCATTCCAGGGGCTGTATTAAGAAGATTGGTTGAGGGAGTGTGTGGAAGGCCACCAAGGACCAACAAAAGGTGTGTCCAAAGCCTTAAGGAAACAGCATCCCACTTCCCCATTTACCTGCTTGAGCAACGTGCACCTCTAAAACCAGCCCTTCCGAAAGCCACTGTCCTGGGCCAATGCTTCTTCAGCAGATGCTTTGAAGAACCTGAAGAAGGGTCCCCTCTCTCAGAACCTAGGATCTCACCCACATCACAGGATCCTGGAGGAGGCATGGATTGTCCTTGGCAGTGGAGACTAAGCCCCAGATGACCCATTTTCTGGCATCCAGTACATGCTCTGCTAAGGCCTCCTGTCCAATCTTTGCCATGCTGCTGGAGCCACAGTGGTATCATCTTCCAGGCCCCTGCACCTGCCCATTGGCTGCCCTTGAGCCTCTGTAGAACTCAGATGCAGGGAGAATGTGGGGGAGGTGGAGGAAAGGGAG
Organism: Gorilla gorilla gorilla; assembly: GCF_029281585.2. Taxonomy (NCBI): domain Eukaryota; kingdom Metazoa; phylum Chordata; class Mammalia; order Primates; family Hominidae; genus Gorilla; species Gorilla gorilla. Next base: position 52,366,996 of record NC_073228.2, on the reverse strand, counting down.
AGGGGGTGCTCTGCATCTGCTTCCATCTCTACCCTTTATCCCAAGCTCCATCTCAAACCCTCTCCTTATCCAGTGTCTCTCCATCCTTTGGGCCTCTGCAGATCACCATTAGCTGCCTGGGGGGGCCAGAGGCTCATGACAGTCCTCGTGAGCAGAATGGACCTCGGAGGAGCGGTGGCCTGGGCAGGCATTAGGGGCCTTGTGTAGCTTCTGGGAGGCTTACATAAACACTGGCTGGGATGGGGAGGAAAGGGGGGTTGCAATGGGCTGCCCAGGGAAAAAAGCAACCCCCGCCCGGCCAGCTCAGCCTGAGTGGAAAGAAGGAACAAGGCTTACTTTCCCTCCTCCCACTCCTCTCCCCTGGTCTGCAGCTGTTAGTCGGGCTGGAAAGACTGCGGTATCTTGGGGGAGGGGGGGCAGGAGAAGGAGAGAGAGAGGATGCGACTTCACAAATTTGGGATCCCTCCTCCTCTTCTAAATTGGGGGGAGGGCGAGTGGGGAAGAAGCAATTTGCCAAAGAGATTTTCAATGCCGCAGGAAGGAGCTTTGGCTCATTAGAATGCGCAGTTTGCACCCTGGAAAAAAAAAATCTGTGCTGGTTGCAAAAATGCAGACGTGTGTAGGGGCCCAGCGGAGATTAAAAAAAAAAAAAAAAAAAAAGCGCTAGCTCTGCAATGCAGGATCTGCGAAGTTTTGGTGCGATGAGGAAATGTGGGTCGTGCTCATTTCATTTGCTTGTTCCTGCTAACCTACTGTCCCTCTGACTCTAGCTTAGTCTCATATCCCAGCAAGAGGCACCGCAGCTTAGAAATGGGGTCACGAGTAGGGGGCAGAAGCAGAGAGCCAGAAGTGGGGGTCTGTGGTTAGAGTGCCCAGAGAAGGACCAATGGAGTTTAGAGGGCCAGGCAGATGGAAGGGGGCACTTCAGTGAGGGATGGAGGCTGAATTTGCCTTTTGCACACGCATTTGTTCTGCAGCTACACAGGGGTTATTGGGAAAGCCCTTCTAGGTTTCCTCCAGCCCTCGGCTCTTCCCCATCTCCGAGTAGCAGAGGGACTTTCCCCTTCCGGTCCACTAACCTCACAGACCACTGTTGCAGAACCTTTGCTTCATGTCCCCAAACACACAAATCCCTGAAATGTCCTTGTTCTAACCCTGGAGGGGGCACTTGCTGCGTGTGTGTGTCATCCTCCTTCCTAGAAAGAGGGGACAGGGTAGCCTGATTTGGGGAGCCCAGGCTACAGGGAAGCCAAGTCTTGGCTCTGGGCAGACATCAGCACATCACCATGAGGGCTGGGGTGGGCTGTTCTGTGTTCTTGGCTTGGGAAGGTCCTTTGTTCTTTTGAGGCTTAGGGTTCTGGGTTGTGAAAACACCAAGGGGCTGCCTGGGAGGAAAATATGCTTGGGGAGACCATGTTTCTTTTCTGGGTGTTTGCTCCCCTGGTGGCTCAGGAGAGACAAAAGGAGACAGAAGCAGGATAAAGCGCAAGGAGACAAGAAGGGAGCCCCGCGCGCTTTCCCTCCTTCCTCATCTTGCCTCCTGTTTCTCTGGCCCACGGAGGAAGGGGCCCAGTGTGCTTGTGCCGGCTCGAGGCTCACGCGGGCTGCCGGGGTCACATGGCCCGGGCATGTGCAGCCTGCTCCATTTCTACCACAACAACTCGCTCATAAACAGCCCGGCTGCTGCGGCGGTGGCGGTGGAGACATGTGCAAGCGAGGGGGTGGGGCACGTGGCCCTGCCCGAGCCAAGGGAAGGCGCTCGCTCAGCACTGCCTCCACCCCTCCCCAGCACTGGCGCTGCCTCGTCACAGGAAATTCCTAGTGCTCCTGTTGCTGCTGCAAAACATGTTTTGGGGAAGTGACTTTCAATAAGGATGGAATCAATGGACTATTTAAAAAGAGACAGAATGGATAATCAGTTAGAGACCGACTTACGCCTGCCCTTACCCTCTCTTAAGATCTCTGTACTGGTTAGGGTGGTACCAGTTCCTTACTCCTATATAAAATTGGAACCATGTAATCCCAGCACTTTGGGAGGCCAACGTGGGCGGATCATTTGAGGTCAGGAGTTCGAGACCAGCCTGGCCAACATGGTGAAACCCCGTCTCTACAAAAAATAAAAAAAATTAGCCAGGCATGGCAGTGGGCGCCTGTAATCCCAGCTATCTGGGAGGCTGAGGCATGAGAATCGCTTGAACCCGGGAGGCGGAGGTTGTAGTGAGCCGAGATCACGCAACTGCACTCCAGCCTGGACAACAGAGCGAGGCCCTGTCTCAAAAAAAAAAAAATGGAACCAATCAAGTCCTCATGGTAAACAGTGGGGGGAGGGGTTGGGGTTCTCTAAGACAATGGTTCTCAAGATAAGCAGAGGGATCTGGGGTCACCTGGGAACATGTTAGAAATGCAAATTCCCAGGCCCCATCCCAGGCGGATTGAATCAGAAGCTCTGGGAGCAAAACCCAGCAATCTGAGTTTTAACAAGGCCCTTGGGATTCTGGGAAGCCTGAGACCCACTGCTTTAGGTCTTTGGTCCCTAACAATCAGTCCTCTAGGAGAATCTAGCCCAAGATCTGGGGACATGTCAGCTGGGCGTGGTGGCTCATCCCTGTAATCCCAGCACTTTGGGAGGCTGAGGCAGGCGGATCACTTGAGGCCACACGTTGGACACCAGCCTGGTCAACATGGTGAAACCCCGTCTCTACAAAAAAATACAAAAATTAGCCGGGTGTGGTGTGTGCCTGTAATCCCAGCTGCTCAGGAGGCTGAGGCAGGAGAATTCCTTGAACTGGGAGGTGGAGGTTACCATGAGCCAAGATCACACACTGCACTCCAGCCTGGGCGACAGAGTGAGACCCTGTCTCAAAAAAAAAAAAAAAAAAAAAAAAAAAGATCTGGGGGCATGTCTACCTTCCCCCTTTGTGCTGCTTCATCTCAAAGTCCAGCCACAGGGTATAATCAGATTTAGTTTGACTCAGAGTAAAAAGCATTTATTGAGTGCCTCCTGTGTGCAGATTCTGGAAATGTGGGCAAATGGCACAACAGTAGTAGGCTAATGAGTAGCTGAGATCTCAAAGAGGAGTGGAAGGTACTGGGTGAGGGGAGAATGAAAGAAAGAAAAGGTTAGAATTTTATTTGTTTATCCTTTCTCCATCTTACCTACCTTTCTTCCTGTCCCAAGGCTCCTATTAGAACAAATGATTGTGGCTTAAATTGTTTTGAGGCTGGAGGTAGAAATTAAGCCCTTATCTATTTTTGCTGGCCATGGGGACCCCAAGTTAGTTAACAGCCATAGGCTCTTGACTTCCCATGAGTAACTAAAAGAAGATGAGGACCATGCACACAGGCACACACAAACACTCCCTGAGATCTCAGATGCCAGGGTAGGGAGACCAAGAGAAGGAATGAAGCCCCAGAAGGTTGGAAGTTCCCTGGGTAAAATGAGTTTAGCAGATAACAAGCAGGAAAAGTCTTTCAATAGGGGAGGGCGGGGTCATCCCTGGCCTACTCCACCTTCCTGAGACCCAGAAACTGTGGCCAGAGGAAACAAAGGGTCCCTAAGGCAAATCACAAAAGCTCCTGAGAATGAAACCTGAGCCTGGAAAGAGAGTAGAGAATGAGGGATGGACACCAGATCCAAAGGGTTCCCTTACACAGGCAAATGGGGGTTAGGGGGTTGGGAGGGATGTGAGCCATGCCCAGCCCCTCTCCTTGGGCCTTCTCTCCATCACAGGCAGTTCTCAGGAGCAGAACTCCTGTTACTGTCTCAGTCTGAGCAGCTGACTCCCGGCCTCTCCCTGCTTCATTTTTTGAGGAATAAGCTTTTCTCTGTTTCTCACAGAGCCCTTTCTTTTGCTTCTCTGCAAGGCTTTCTCTCTGTGCCTGAAAGGCTCTGGGCTCAAGGAGCAGACAGCCCTGCAGGCTCAACTGCAGTGACCTATATTGGCTCTCCCCTAGGCCCTGGGTGCGGGGGCTGAGATTTCAAGATAGGAACCTGGGAATCTGGCACAGGTCTACAGATGATGACATCAGGCAGACAGGCTGCAAAAGTGGCATTGAGGGACTGGACCCTGAGGCAGGGGATGCCACAGGACTATGTTCTCACTTTGTCATTTGAGGGCTTTTTGTGGACAAGAGATCAGAAGAGATCAAATGCAAAAACACCTGAGCAGTGACCCCTTGGAGAGGAGCCAGTGGTCCCTGACAGGCCCAGTCTCTATTAATGAGATTTGGGAGTGGTTTCTGCCTGCTCCCTGTTCTTGCTGAACCTACACTGGTCTGCTGCAGGGGACTGGAAAGATGATGTGGAAGAGTGAGTTCGGATTTCAGCTGATTTATTTCAGGGAAACGAAGGCTGGGTAAAAGTCAGATATGCAGAAATCCACGTACTCCCAGGCTTAACTATAATATAGAGACCCTGTACTTCTTTAGACTCAAGGGTTCTGAGAAGGATCCAGAAGGAGCCCTCAAGATTAATTACCATTTACAAAGTCCTTACCTCAGGACCCTGGCAACTGAATCCCTCCTTCCAGCTACCAGCCTTCTGGAACAGAGAAGGCAGCTTCTGAAATAGGTGCTTTCCCTCTCTCCCACTATAAGCCACAGTGTTTAGGATGACCACTGCTTCCAGATTGTGTGATTTGCCCTGGCAAGGAAATCCTATTGTGGGGGGAGGAAATGAGGCAGTCGTGACACAAAGTGATGGATGAGCCTTTTGCTTAGCAGAGAGAGAGAGAAAGCCCGCAGGCTGTGCAGAACTGAGTGGCTCTTGGGTCCAAAGGGCTTCCCCTTGGCCAAGTCCCACCCCAAAGCCCAGGAAGTCCACAGCTTGGCGCCCAGTCAAGGCAAAAACATTCCTCAGGACTCTGACAGGCTGGGGGATGGTTCCCACCACGAGGATGGGGGAGGGGAAGGAAACACGCGGGGGAGGAAATGACCACAGAGAAGGGGGTGAGGGTAAGAGGTGGGGAGTGAGTTCTCAGTGCCCTAAGTCCCTTTTAGAGAGAAAGGTTGAGGCTGGACTCATTGGCTTGTGAAGGGCTTGCAGCTTCAGAGCACATGACTTCTGGGTCACCCCTCTGCTCAGGGTCATCCCTGATGAACCAAGGTGTCTTCTGGAGGCTTGTTAACTCAATCTCCCTCCTTACGCAGGGGCTGTGGTTGAGCTTGGGAGCCCCTAAGTGGCTAAAAGCTGGAATTGCAGTTGTGCTGGGGGAGGAGCCCATCGGGTCTCCCTCTGCCTCTCCACCTCCGCCCCTCCCTTTCCCTCTCCCTAAGCCCAGGACTCTGGAAATAGCACCTGGTAATGGGAGCGCTGACAGATGCTGAGTTATAGGAGAGCAAATGTCCTGGCTAGAGTCCTCAACATTCTAGTTTGATCGCTTTTGGGCTGTTTCCCTTGAAAACAGGTGCCCCAGCAAGGATTGAAAAACTACCTATTGGTACTATGCTCACTACCTGGGTGACAGGTTCAGTCATACCCCAAACTTCACCATTACACAATATACCCTTGTAACAAACCTGCATATGTACCCCCTGAATCTAAAATAAAAGTTGAAATACACACACAGAAAAATAGGTGCCCCAGGACTCCTTCCATTGTCTTCCATAAATTACTGTTTAACATGCCCCTGGGTAGTGTGCTTCCTGGCTACGGATCCCCCTCCTAGGGCTCCCCGGCTTGTAGCTTCTGGACCATTCACTGTCCATGACCCCTATGACCTTGGAGGGAGAAATGGCCCCACAATAATTCTGATTTTAAATTTACCCCTCCCTACCTGCACTACTTAGTCCTAGTTTTCCTCCTCTGAGCCTTGCCCACAACTCCTTCCCCAAGTCAGCCTCCAACTTTGAACGTTCCCTCACCCCCAGTTCCCTACCCAATCCCCCAATCCCACATCTCCTGTAGGGGATAGGAGTGAGGTGAAAAATGGACAAAGCTTAGAAATTTTTCCAAGGAAACTAGTTCCCTCTGCATGGCTTCCTTTGACCTATTTTCTAACTTTCCCTGGTTAGCCCCCTTGTTGCATGTACCAAGGCTTCCCACTGGACTAATTTTTGCGGCCCCACCCTACTCCTCCTTCCTCCAACATGATCTCCTGGGGCTCTTCCCATCCAGGGAAAATGTTCCCCAGTGCTGAGAGAGGGAGAGATTCCATTTTGGAAACTATGTCAGCTTCAGGAGTCCGAGCTCTTAAAGAGACAACTAGAGTGTTGCTGGGGAAGGGGGTAGTGGTAGTGAGCAAAAAGCAGCTCACCCACCCAGAGGAGGCCCTGTTCCCATCACCCAGCCCATAATTAGGGCATTCTTGGCTCTTGTCTGGAATGGGAGGATCTGAGTGCTCTGCCAACATCATGAAGAACTCAACGGGAAATGGAGTTGGAGTAGAGGTAACCAACTTTGCAGCTGGAAATTAAAATTTTATTCAACTCCACCCCCAAGTAGTTTTATTTGATGACATCCTTCTCTTGCATTTGTCTCATCGTTTGATTGTGTAATCCTTAGCCAGGGAGCTATGTAGATATGAAATCATTTTAAACAGAGGCAGCTGCATTCCCCTATTGTACTTGAGCCCTCATCAGCTTTCCTCCTCTCAAGCTGCTGCCCCACATTCACCCTGAAGGGGGCACTTTTGTTCAGTCGTTAGCTGGTGCCAGCTGAAAGCGAGCTCCAGGAAGGAAACATAACAATTGGTCACATGTTGGGGTGAGGGTTCTCGCAGGGGCTGCTGGGACAGGGGAGGGAGGTCCACGTGGAGTGGGCGGAACGCGCTGAAAGTTTTGGCGGGGCTAGCAGAGGGAGAAAAATACCCAAATTTGAGTTGTGATTTTTAATAGGGGGAAAAAAAAAAAGGCAAGGAGGGTGTGTCCTACCCTCTGAGAGGCCCCCGCAGAGGGGAGCAGGAGAGCAGCACACTAGCACCCTGCTCGCGGAAGCCTGGAACGCAGGACATGGTTTCTGCCAGAAAGAGCTGAGCCAGGCCAGGCTGCGGAGCTGGAAGCCTCTGTGGCTCCACGCTGGTTTCCCATCCCCCATCCTCCCGGAGAAGGCAAAGGTGGCCTCTCCAACTGTGGTGTCCTTTCAGTGTCACAGGACTGGGGTAATACCAGTCACACAACTCCAGTCTCTATTTACTTTTCCGAGAGCTTCAGGAAACCACCCAGATGAATCCTCTTTCCCTGGGGAGTGGACAAAACAAGTCTCTTTTTTCTACCTACTTCTGCCCCTCTGTTAGCTGGAAAACGTAGCTTTATACAGTCATAAAGCTGCAAGGGACCTTAAAGATGATTTATTTCCATTTTCTTTTTTGGTCTGGGAAAACCAAGCCCAGTCAAGTGAAAAGGCTTGCTGCATCCTCTTTCCAAGACATAGGCATTCCCTTCAAAGAATGTAGGTCATAGAAATGGAATTCTGCCATTCTATAAGCCTTAGAGGGGTGGTGAAAGTATTGGCTTTAACTCTTTCCATACTCTTAGCCAGAAGGCAAAAAGAATGGTCATTATCTCATTAGGGACAGAATTGCTTAGGGAGGCCCGACACTGTGGCTCAATCCAGACACGGTGACTATAATCCCAGCATTTTGGGAGGCTGAGGTGGGCGAATCACCTGAGGTCAGGAGTTTGAGACCAGCCCGGCCAACATGGTGAAACCCCATCTCTACTAAAAATACAAAAATTAGCCGGGCATGGTGGCAGGAGCCTGGAATCCCAGCTACTCGGGAGGCTGAGGCAGAAAAGAATTGCTTGAACCCAGGAGGTGGAGGTTGCAGTGAGCCGAGATTGCACCACTGCACTGTCCAACCTGGGTGACAGAGCAAGGCTTCGTCTCAAAAAAAAGAAAAAAAAAAGACTTAAGGACTTGATTTATGGTCCTAAACATAGTTTTCCTAGGCTCCCTCACAGCTGGCAACTCCACTTTGCCCCTCTTGGCCTTTGAGAGCTCCCTTCTTTACATTTCTTAGTTCAGGGATCACCACAGCTTAAAACTTAATGGTTTGGAAACAAGAAGTCCTTTCCCTTCTTAGAAGACCTTCTTTTCTGAGGTTTCAGTTTTCTGGTGGTTTAGCCAGGTCATCCTGTGTATTGAGATCAAGATCAGACCTCCAATCCAAAAATTCCAGCTTTGGCTTTGGTGGGGAAAAGCATGTTTACTTAGTCTGGAGCAGTGAAATCCTAGACTTTGGATTTCAGAGCTGTAAAGTTTCCAGAAAAAAAAAAATGTTGAGACCAGGCACAGTGGCTCATGCTTGTAGTCCCAGCACTTTGAGAGGCCAAGGTGGATGGGTCACTTGAGCCCAGGAGTTTGAGACCAGCCTGGGCAACATGGTGAGGCCCCATGTCATGTAAAAATTAGCCAGGCATGGTGGTGCATACCTGTAGTCCCGGTGACTCAGGAGGCTGAGGTAGAAGTATCACTTGAGCCTGGGAGTTCGAGGTATGATAATGTCTGTGAACAGCTACTGGACTCCAGCCTGGGCAACACAGCCAGACCCCGTTTAAAAAAAAAATAAAGTCAACCAACCCCAGTTGTAGAGTCCCAAGCAGTGGTTCTCAAACTTGAAGTACATCAGAATCACCTGGAGGGCTTGTTAAAACACCATGTGCTGCATCTCACCCCACAGTTTCTTATTCATTAGGTCTAGGGTGGGAAGCCAAGAATTTGCATATCTAACAAGTTTCCAGGTGATACTGAAGGTGCTGGCCTGGAACCACAATTGGGCTAGAGAGGAAGAAAACATATAATTTATTCATGGAATTGCCAGCTGGTTAGTCTTAGAAATTTGACGGTAAAGCCCTCCTTCTCCCTCACCCCACTTTCTATTGATCAACAAATGCTGCCAATTAGTAATAATGTGATAACTACATTATCAAGCATTACTAGGTGCCACATGCTATGATAAACATTTTACATGGATTATCTCATTTAATCCTCACAATAACCCTGTGAAGTAAGGTATTAGTATAGTCATTTTACAGATAAGCAACCTGAGGTAGAGGTTAAATAACACACAGCCACTAAACGGGAGAACTGTGACTGCTATTTGCAGTTTCACACCAGAAACTTTGCTCTTAACAGCTGAGTCTCCTCCTGTCATTCCCTCTATATCCCCATACTATTAGTATCTTAACCACTCATCATCTCACACCTGCACTAACAGCCTTCAAGTTGGCCTCCGGCTTTTGGTGCAGAGACGCAAATATTGAAGTTAGCTTTCAGATACACAAATCTAATCATTCTATACTTTGGTGGAAATCCTCTGATGTTTCACCAAGGCTGATAAATTATACATTCATTAATTGGGCCTTCAGACCTTCATAATCTGGTCTCAATCTGTTTTATCCCCTACATCCCCCACTATCCAGAACTACACTCCAATGAACTCCCATTTTCTACAGTTACATCCTTTTTTTTTTTTTGAAACGGAATTGCGCTCTTCTCACTCAGACTAGAGTGCAGTGGTGAGATCTCGGCTCACTGCAACCTCCGCCTTCTGGGTTTGAGTGATTCTCCTGTCTTGCCTTAACCTCCCTATTAGGAGGGACTACAGGCACATGCCACAACGCCCAGCTAATTTTTTTTTTGAGACAGAGTCTCACTGTCTCCCAGGCTGGAGTGCAGTGGCACGATCTCGGCTCACTGCAAGCTCTGCCTCCCGGGTTCATGCCATTCTGCCTCAGCCTCCCAAGTAGCTGGGACTACAGGCGCCTGCCAGTATGCCCGGCTATTTTTTTTAATTTTGAGTAGAGACGGGGTTTCACCGTCTTAGCCAGGATGGTCTCGATCTCCTGACCTCGTGATCTGCCCGCCTCGGCCTCCCAAAGTGCTGGGATTACAGGTGTGAGCCACTGTGCCCAGCTGCAATGTTCTTACCTGTGCCTGAAATGTCCTTTGATCTCAACCTTCAAGGCCCACCTCAGTTGTCACTTCCTCCTTAATTCCTTCCAGATGGTATGTTCAAATTTGTTCCTAGACAAATTTACTCTTCTCTAGGTTTCACTATTTTTTTAGAGACAGAGTCTTGCTCTATCAACCAGGCTGGAGTTCAGCAGTGTGATCATAGCTCACTATAACCTCAGCCTCTCGGGCTCAAACAATCTTCCCGCCTTAGCCTCCCAAGTAGCTAGGACTAGCACCACAATGCTCGGCTAATTTTTTTTTTTTTTTTTGAGACAGAGCCTCACTCTGCTACCCAGGCTGGAGTGCAGTGGCTTGATCTTGGCTCACTGCAACCTCTGACTCCCGGGTTCAAGCGATTCTCCTGTCTCAGCATCCTGAGTAGCCGAGATTACAGGTGTGCGCCACCACATCTGGCTAATTTTTGTTTGTTTGTTTGAGATGGGAGTCTTACTGTGTCGCCCAGGCTGGAGTGCGATGGCACGATCTCGACTCACTGCAACCTCCGCCTCTCAGGTTCAAGTGATTCTCCTGCCTCAGCCTCCTGAGTAGCTGGGATTACAGGCATCCACCATCATGCCCAGCTAATTTTTGCATTTTTAGTAGAGACGGGGTTTCATCACGTTGGCCAGGCTGGTCTCAAACTCCTGACCTCAGGTGATCCGCCTGCCTCGGCCTCCTAAAGTGCTGGGATTACAGGCATGAGCCACCGCACCCGGCCAAACGTTATGACCACAAAGGGACTCAAACCCTCAATCTTCTGATCTGAAGTCAGACGCCTTATCCATTAAGGCCACTACTCTAATTTTTGGATTTTTAGTAGAGACTGGTCCCAAACGCCTGGCTTCACGTGATCCTCATGCCTTGGCCTCCCAAAGTGTTGAGATTACAGGCGTGAGCCACCACACCCGGCCCTATTTTTTAATAGAACTGCCACCCTCAGTCAAGCTAAAGGTCAAAGGTAGATAGATGCTTTCTCTTAATATATCTAAACAGCTCATTTAATCATTTAACCAATATTTATTAAATGCCTACTTTGTGGCAGGTATGGTTCTAGGTGCTGAGGATACGGCAGTAACAAAACATGAAGCAGCCCAGCGCTGTGGCTCACACTTTTAATCCTAGCACTTTGGGAGGCTGAGGCAGGTGGATCTCTTGAGGTCAAGAGTTTGATACCAGCCTAGTCAACATGGCAAAACCCCGTCTCTACTAAAAACACAAAAATTAGCCAGGCGTGGTGGTGCACGCCTGTAATCCCAGCTACTTGGGCAGCCGAGGCAGGAGAGTCACTTGAACCTGGGAGGCAGAGGTTGCGGTGAGCCGAGATTACACCACTGCACTCCAGCCTGGGTAAGAGTGAGACTCCGTCTCAAAAAACAAACAAACCCCCCAAAACCATGAAGTTTACATTGTAGTGGGGGAGGATAAGGTAATAAGGTAAATTAGAGGTAATACATGCTAAGGAGAAAAATCAAGCAAAAAAAGGGAAGAGGCGGTTTGGAGAAGGCTGTGAGTATACATAGGGGGGCCAAAGGTCTCAGCTGACATACGGTAAAGAGCTGAAGGAGGTGAGGGAGGAAGTCATGTGGACATCTGAAGGAAGAGGGATCTAGGTAGAGGGAACAGCAACTGCAAGGGCCTGAAGGCCAACAGAAAGGAGTGAATAACAGTAGAAACTAAAGTCAGAGAGCAGTACCAGGGAGCCAGATCCTACAAGCCTTAATGATTTTACTTTTACTCCAAGTGAGATGGGAAGCCATGAGAGGGTTCTGAGTGGAGAAAGATCATGATCTCACTCCCGTCTTACCAGGGCCACTGTGGCTGCTGAGTAGACTTAAGTGATGGAAGGCAAAGGTTGAAACTGAGAGACCAATTACAGTTACTGCAATTAAAACAAGTGAGATAGGATTGTGTGGCAGAGGCCAGGGTGGAAGTTGTGGAGGTGTTGAGAAACTGTGGGATTTTGGACAGACAGACATACATACATATATATATATATATATATATATATATATATATATATATGTATTTTTTTTTTTTTTTTGAGATGGAGTCTCCCTCTGTCACCCAGGCTGGAGTGCAGTGGTGGGATCTCGGCTGACTGCAAGCTCTGCCTCCTGGGTTCACCCCATTCTCCTGCCTCAGCCTCCCGAGTAGCTGGGACTACAGGCCCCTGCCACCAGGCCCAGCTAAATTTTTTTTTTTTTTTGAGACGGACTCTCACTGTCGCCAGGCTGGAGTGCAGTGGCGCGATCTCGGCTCACTGCAAGCTCTGCCTCCTGGGTTGACGCCATTCTCCTGCCTCAGCCTCCCGAGTAGCTGGGACTACAAGCGCCCGCCACCATGCCTGGCTAATTTTTTGTATTTTTAGTAGAGACGGGGTTTCGCCATGTTAGCCAGGATGGTCTCGATCTCCTGACCTTGTGATCCGCCCGCCTCGGCCTCCCAAAGTGCTGGGGTAACAGGCACGAGCCACGACATCCAGCCTTGGACATACATTTTGAAAGGCAATAGGATTGGCTAATCAGATATGGGGTGACAAAGAGAGGAAGACTGGGCTGGGCGAGGTGCCTTACGCTTGTAATCCCAGCTTTGGGTCGCTGAGGTGAGCGGATCATGAGGTCAGGAGTTTGACACCAGCCTGACCAACATGGTGAAACCCCGTCTCTACTAAAAATACAAAAATTAGCTGGGCATGGTGGTGCATGCCTGTAATCCCAGCTACTCTGGAGGCTGAGGCAGGAGAATCGCTTGAACCCGGGAGGTGGAGAGGTTGCAGTGGGCTGAGATTGTGCCACTGCACTCCAGCCTGGGCACAACAGAGCAAGACTCCGCCTCAAAAAAAAAAAAAAAAAAAGAGGAAGACTGTAGAAGTGGTATTTGGGTGTTTGGGTGGGAGGAATTCGGGAGCTTGATTTTTAGATGTAAGTTTGAAATACCTAGGCCGGGCGCGGTGGTTCACACCTGTAATCCCAGCACTCTGGGAGGCCGAGGCAGGCAGATCATGAGGTCAGGAGATGAGACCATCCTGGCTAACACAGTGAAACCCCGTCTCTACTAAAAAATACAAAAAATTAGCCAGGCGTAGTGGCAGGCGCCTGTAGTCCCAGCTACTGGGGAGGCTGAGGCAGAATGGCATGAACCCGGGAGGAGCTTGCAGTGAGCCGAGATCGTGCCACTGCACTCCAGCACTCCAGCCTGGGTGACAGAGCAAGACTCCGTCTCAAAAAAAAGAAATACCTATTAGACATCCAACTGGGTATGTATACTAGACAGTTGGATATATGATTCTGGAGTTAGGGGATGAGTCCAGAAAGAAATATAAATTACGGAGCTGTCAGCGTAGAGATGGTGCAGAAAGTCTTGACGCTGAAGGCTGGGCACAGTGGCTCACTCCTATAATCCCAGCACTTTGGGACGCCCAGGTGGGAGGATCGCTTGAGCGAGTTCAATACCAGCCTGGGCAACAAAGGCTGGTATTACAAAGGCCCGTCTCTACAAAAAAATAAAAAGTTAGCCAGGTGTGGCAGCCCAAGCCTGTTGTCCCAGCTACTTAGGAGACTGAGGTGGGAGGATCACTTGAGCCCTGGAGGTTGAGGCTGCAGTGAACCATAATTGTGCCACTGTACTCTAGCCTTGGGGACACAGCGAGACCCCAGTGCCACAAACACACAAGCCTTGACATGGAAAGAGATCACCACATTCTATGTGCCCTCTCATCCCTGCTCATTCCATTACTTGGTGTCCCTAAGCTCAATACTTCCCTTGCTGATCTGAGGCCATACAGTCTGGTGAAAGAGGGCCGGACTCTTGGCTTCTTAACACATTCACATCCGTTTGTTTAAAATTTCCAGTGTTTCATGCTTTCAGCCCACAAAGCACAGACACAGTTTTAATGAGAGGTTTTCACATCAGGCCAGAGAATGTCAGTCTTCTCCATCTCCATAGAGATTTTAAAAAGCACACCTCAGACAAAAAAGAAAAACAAGCAATTAAGACTATTTCAGGGCTGGGCACGGTGGCTAACACCTGTAATCCCACCACTTTGGGAGGCCGAGGCGGGCGGATCACCTGAAGTCGGGAGTTCCAGACCAGCCTGACCAAGGAGAAATCCTGTCTCTACTAAAAATACAAAATTAGCTGGGCGTGGTGGCGCGTGACTGTAATCCCAGCTACTCGGGAGGCTGAGGCAGGAGAATCGCTTGAACCCCGGAGGTGGAGGTTGCAGTGAGCTGAATTGCACCATTGCACTCCAGCCTGGGCGACAGAGTGAGAATTCGTCTCAAGAAAGTTTTTTTCACAAGGAATTCTGAGGACTTGTTGGCTCAATTGCTTGGACATAAAGACACACATACATGAAGCTGGAGAGATAGGAAGAAGCGCTCAACACAGAACACCCTAAGTATCCCTACTCCCTTTCAAGGACTATATCCCTTCAGAGATTTCCTTTGCTTCAGTCCTTCAGGAGCCTCCCGAAGATGCTAGGAGTCGTTTAAGAAGGCTGGAAGATGGCCGTTGGGAAGGAACTGTTGGTAGCTGGCAATACTTCATCCCAAGGAGGCGGTGGCAATAGCTCCCTGGGCAGCAGACATCATGGATTTTCCTCCCTCTGGGAACCAGAGGTCCCTCCGTTTCTGGTTTGAATCCCTTAGAGACAAAGAACTTCATTCTCTCCCATACCCGCGTGGGACTGCTGGGGAGGAGAGGGGGTGGAGGGGTTAGACTTCCACCCCCATGAAACACCCGCGGCCTCAAAGAGGAGCCTGGATCCTGACTGGTCCAGGAGGCGTGCGGGGCCGCGGGGCCCCTCCGGCTTGGGCCAGGCGCGTTGCCAAGATGCCCGGGGAAGGGGCCGCCCGGCGCAGGCCGGGGACGTGGAGCGCTCGGGGCGCTCCCACGTAGGCCACACATTGGCCGCCTGTATCCTCCTTCCTTCCTCTCAACTCCATTCTCTCGCGCTTCTTTTTCCCGGGGAGCCTCCGCTTTCCCCTTCTCCCCGCGGCCGCCCTCGCCCTTCTTCCCCCTCCAGACCCTCCGCCGGCTCGCCCCTCCCTCGGCAGCCCACCTTCACCCCGCTCCTCCGCGCGCTCCTCGGTCCTCGCCCCTCAGCCCCGGCCTCCCCTCGCCGGCCCCCGGCCCCCGCGGTTCCCTCCCTGCCCCCCTCGAGGCGGCGGCGGCCCCTTTCACAATAGCGCGGCCCGCCTCCCTCCTCTCGGCTCCCGGTGCACTCCCGCCCGCTCCCCTCCCCGCGCATGCGTCCTCCGGTCGGCGGCGGCTGCGGCGGTGGCGGCTACGAGCGGCTCCGTTTTTTTAAAGGGAAACGCTGAGGCGCCGGGGGTGACTTGTGGGGGAGGGGGACCCCGAGCCGCGGAGACCCCCGGGAGAGGCGACAGACCCCCTCTCCCGGAGTAGGAGGGCTTTGGGCGGACCCAGCCCTCCACCCCCTCCTGAGGAGGAGGGGGGGGAAATGGAGGCTCGGGGCGGCTGAGGCGAGCTCCGGGGCGGGGGGCCGGGGCGGGGAAGGGGGGGTGCGGGGTGGGGAGACGAGGCGGGCCCGGCCGGGCCAGGGGGGGCCGAAGCGAGCTTCGGGGATGAGCTCGGGGGCGGCTGGGTGCGAGCTCCTGCCTCTGAGGCGAAGGCGGCGGCGGCGGCAGCAGAGGCGGCGGCGAGGCCCCCATGGGCCGGCGGCGGGCCTCAGCCGCGGCCTCCACGTCTCCGCACGCCGGCGGGATGGCGCCCGGGCCCCGGAGGAGCCGCGCTAGCGGAGGCCTGCTGCCGCGCTGCTGAGGCGAGCCCGCCAAACTCCCCTCCCCCCCCTCAGTCCTCGACCCCCCGCACCTCGCCCCTTCCCCACCCCCTCCTCCGCCTCGGTGCCCGGCGCTGCTCCGGACCACTATGACCATGAGATCCGCGGTGTTCAAGGCGGCCGCGGCCCCTGCCGGCGGCAACCCTGAGCAGCGACTGGACTACGAGCGGGCTGCGGCGCTGGGCGGGCCCGAGGACGAGCCCGGGGCGGCCGAAGCCCACTTCCTCCCCCGGCACCGTAAGCTCAAGGAGCCGGGGCCCCCGCTGGCCTCCTCCCAGGGCGGGAGCCCCGCGCCTTCCCCGGCCGGCTGCGGCGGCAAGGGCCGGGGCTTGTTACTCCCGGCCGGGGCGGCCCCCGGGCAGCAGGAAGAGAGCTGGGGCGGTTCGGTGCCCTTGCCCTGTCCGCCCCCGGCCACCAAGCAAGCCGGCATTGGGGGGGAGCCTGCCGCAGCCGGAGCCGGCTGCAGCCCCCGGCCCAAGTATCAGGCGGTGCTGCCCATTCAGACGGGCTCTCTCGTGGCGGCGGCCAAAGAGCCTACGCCCTGGGCTGGGGACAAGGGTGGGGCGGCCTCCCCCGCTGCCACCGCCTCGGACCCGGCGGGACCCCCACCACTACCTCTGCCCGGGCCGCCACCCCTCGCGCCCACCGCCACCGCCGGGACCCTGGCGGCCAGCGAGGGCAGATGGAAGAGTATGAGGAAGAGCCCTCTCGGGGGTGGTGGCGGCTCGGGAGCCTCCAGTCAGGCCGCCTGCCTCAAACAGATCCTTCTGCTGCAATTGGACCTCATCGAACAGCAGCAGCAGCAGCTGCAGGCCAAGGAAAAGGAGATCGAGGAGCTGAAGTCAGAGAGAGACACGGTACGGGAGGGGTTAATCTGCATTCGGGCCGAGGAGCGAGTTGTGCGCATGCTCGGGGGAAGGGGGCTGTAGGAGGTTAAGGCACCCCCGGGTTAGGGGTAAAGGAGGTTGGCCACCGGCAAAGGAGTATCTTAGGCTCTGGGTCTCTGGGAGCCAGGCTCACAGACACGTTGGGTTGGAGGGAAGGGTTAAAGTGCAACCTCCCAGGGGGAGGGGGAGGGGGAGGGGTTTCAGGTGCCAAAGGGTTAATTTAAAATGACAGCCCCAGACGTGTGGGAAAGACGTTTAGTGGGAAAAGACGTGATCTGTGAGGGGTTAAAAATGAAAGGGTGGGGTGTAGGTGTTGTGTCCTTATGGAAGGGTTAAATTAAAGAGCTATTGCGTTAGAAATGCACGGTGGAGGAGAGGGCTGCAGCAAGCAGCTGTTGCTTTCACCACTGCTGCAGCATCTTTAGATAGGAGGGCAGTAGGCCTTTTAGTGGGCACAGGGGTAGAGGTGATTTACATGGAATCCTATTTTAGTTTTCTTAAATGATATTAAGAGAATCACTGCCTTTGATTTCAGACAGCTTTTAATAGGAACCTGAGTTCTAATACATGACCCACTGACCAGGTCCCTTTTATAAGCATGGTGTTTGAAACTGGAAGATTTTAGGGCATCAGGGGAAAGTAAGCTTATTAAATGTATTAAATAGACCTCCCCATCCTTATTTTAGAATCTTAGGGAGTAGGAAAGTCGTTTATTATTTCTTTACTTCTGAGGAGCTTGGACGACACAGGCTTGTTTTTACTGCAGCAGTAGTTAAGGGCATCTCCGCGTTAAAACATATTCCTTCAGATATGAGGGAAGCTGGGGTGGGGGGTATTACTGTGCTAGCATACCTTACAGCTGCCTAAAAATAAACATGGTTTCTACAATTGTTGTGTTCAGGCTGCAGCAGTCTCTCTCTCCCTCTCTCCCTCTTCCTCCCTCCCTCTCTCTTTCCCTTTCTCTCTCTCTCTGTCTGCCTCTCTCCCTCCCTCCCTCCCCGCCGTCCTCATCTCTCCCTCTCTCCTCTTTCTCTCTGGCGTCGTGTGCGCTAAGAGCTGAGCAAGGGAGCAAGCGGCTATTCATTTTGTTTGCTTTCCAAATGAATCTCATCGGGTGGCTGTTTTATTGGAGAATGCATTCTGCAAGGTGGATTGGGAGCTGGGGCAGGTCTCATTAAAATATCTCATGGTGTTGATTTGTGGAAGTTACTCAACATGGAGGTGGCACTGCTCAGACTGTACTGCAGTCTAGGGGTGTGATGGTACCGTAATTACAACACATCATATCCTTGTATGGGGGGAGTGGGAAGAGAAGGACCAGTGAAGGAGAAAAAAATCAAGGAAATGTCACCCACAAATGGTGGTTAAGGGCTGTGAATCAAAACATATACAAGGAGATGAAATGAGAGTATGGCTGATAGGGGGGTTCTCTGCTGATTGTGGAGGTTTCTGCTCAGATCCTGAGGTAATGGCCCCTTTGCAGGCTTTCCTAGTCAGGAAAAGTGGGGTGAGTTAAGGATAGAGTGTCAGTCTGAACTTGGTACTCACTGCTTCTGTTGTGTATTGCAATCTTAATATTGCTTAAGCTTGTTTCACTTATTCCAGTTGTTGTTTGGCCTTGTCTGAAATCTATGCAATGAATGTAATGAAGGCAGCGTTAACATCACTGTCTAACCCAGATAAAATTCTTGTAATAGAGTATAAGTAGCACAACACCTTTTCTCAAAACTAAACTAACACAAAGTTTTCAATACTAATAGAGTTCCATTTTCTGTTTAGTTTTTTAGTCCTTCCTTTTAACTAAAACTAAAGGAACTTTGATTTTAATAAATATTTAGATGAATAGGTATAATTTTTTGTGTTACCTCAAATACAAAGGAATGTGTTTATGTCATGATTGTTGGAATTTATGGGTACTGATTTCTATTTTCCAAATGAAATGTTCATTGTTTTAAAAGTACCCCCTCCCACACATACCCCTTTCAAATAACACTGCCATTCCTGGTGGCACTATATGAGCTCTTAATTCCTTCTCAATGTACTGTTTGCACTTTGCTGTTGTGTATAGAGCTTTGGAGTAGAAGTAGAGAGGATAGAATTTGGACAATCTCAGGGCCTCTTAAAAGATCATGTAGGCTGGGCGCGGTGGCTCACGCCTGTAATCCCAGCACTTTGGGAGGCCTATGCAGGTGGATCACGAGGTCAAGAGATAGAGACCATCCTGGCCAACATGGTGAAACCCTGTCTCTACTAAAAATACAAAAATTACCCGGTGTGGTGGCGGGCGCCTGAAATACCAGCTACTCGGGAGGCTGAGGCAGGGAGGCGGAGGTTGCAGTGAGCCATTGCAATCCAGCCTGGGCAACAAGAGCAAAACTCCGTCTCAAAACAAAAACAAAAACAAACAAACAAAACATGTATACAATTAATTCTGGAAACTCCCAAACCAACTTGGAGCCACACAGGTAGCAGTAGCAGAGACCATGCCATTAAAAGGCATGTTACGGCCCTTCCCAGTGGAGAGGATCTCCCTACAGAAGAATGAACTACAAATTACCCCATGCCTCTTCCCATCTAGGTTAGCCCTTAAAATTTAACAGTATACCTTCTCTTCTCTATTTTGTTTAAGGAAAACTGTTCAGATTAATGTCTATTTAAAAAGTTGAGTTGATGTGGTCCATAGAAAGAGGCAGAAGACTATACTGATTCCTAAATGGGGCTAAGTATCTGTGTGTTTAATTTTTTATGTGTTAAGTCTGCATTTTGCTACCCTCTCTTTTAGCTCCTTGCTCGGATTGAACGTATGGAAAGGCGGATGCAGCTGGTAAAGAAGGATAACGAGAAAGAAAGGCACAAGCTGTTTCAGGGCTATGAAACTGAAGAGAGAGAGGAAACAGAGCTATCTGAGAAAATTAAACTGGAGTGCCAGCCGGAGCTTTCCGAGACATCCCAGACTCTGCCTCCCAAGCCTTTCTCATGTGGGCGGAGTGGAAAGGGACATAAAAGGTGTGCTGATAACTTTGTTTGATGAGGATCCTTGTTACCAGTGATTGAGAGTAGGAGATTGGGATTTATGAATTGGTTTTATAGCAATCATAACTTGCTTTAGAAGTCTTCTATGCGGAGGGCCGGGTGTGGTGGCTCACACCTGTAATCCCAACACTTTGGGAGGCCAAGGCGGGTGGATCATGAGGTCAAGAGATAGAGACCATCCTGACCAACATGGTGAAACCCCGTCTCTACTAAAAATACAAAAAATTAGCCGGGCGTGATGGCGGGCGCCTGTTGTCCCAGCTACTCGGGAGGCTGAGGCAGGAGAATCACTTGAACCCGGGAGGCAGAGGTTGCAGTGAGCCGAGATTGCTCCACTGCACTCCAGCCTGGCAACAGAGCGAGACTCCGTCAAAAAAAAAAAAAAAAAAAGAAGTCTTCTATGCTGAGAAACTATCTTGAAACATTCTTATGTAGACTGTAAAAGTCTGTTTAGGAGTATTTTGGTCACAGTAATAATTATTGAATGCAGCTTACATCATAAAGAGAATGGGCAACAAGTATGACAGCTGAGTTTCTTAAAGAAAACTATAGCAGTTCACTTCAAGTTAGGAAGTGTTAAATTCCTTCATTGTGTCGTGCGTTGGTAGACATAGAAAAGTAAAATACAGGCCAGGCGTGGTGGCTCATGCCTGTAATCCCTTTGAGAGGGCAAGGTGGGGAAGGAGTATGGAACGTATGGAAAGTGGGGAAGGAGGGATCGCTTGCGCCCAGGAGTTTGAGATCAGCCTGGGCAACATAGTGAGACCTCATTTTTACAAAAAATCCAAAAATTAGCCAGGCCTGGAGGTATGCACCTGTAGTCCCAGCTACTCAGGAGGTTGAGGCTACAGTGAGCTGTTACTGCACCACTGCACTCCAGCCTGGGTGACGGAGTGATACCCTGTCTCAATTGAAAAAAAAAAAAAAAAAAAGGGTAAAAATGGAACTGTCCTTGGACTCAAAGAAATTAGCCCAACTGTAAGGATAGGCATACATTTTGAAAACTCAGAATTCAAATGCAGTAAAATACGTAGATGTACAACACCTGATATAAACTAAGGTTTTTTGTTTGTTTGAGATAGGGTCTCTCTCTGTCACCCAGGCTGGGGTGCAAGTGTCGCCAACATGGCTCACTTCATCTTCCACCTCTTGGACTCAAGTGATCCTCCTACTTCAGCCTCCCATGTAGCTAGGACCATAGGCACTCACCATGCTTGGCTAACTTTTTTTAGTTTTTGTAGAGACAGGCTCTCACTTTGTTTCCCAGGCTGATCTCGAACTCCTGGGCTCAAGTGATCCTCCCGAAGTGCTGGGATTACAGACATTAAACTAAGTTTTGTAAGATTCAGGGATATTAAAAATTATTCTGGGTTAGAATTGTGAAACTTTAAGTAGAAATCAGTCTTGAAAAAGAAGTATAGCCGGGTGCGGTGGCTCACGCCTGTAATCCCAGCACTTTGGGAGGCCGAGGCGGGTGGATCACGAGGTCAGGAGATCGAGACCATCCTGGCTAACACGGTGAAACCCTGTCTCTACTAAAAATAGAAAAATTAGCCGGGTGTGGTGCATACACCTGTAGTCCCAGCTACTTGGGAGGCTGAGGCAGGAGAATTGCTTGAACCCAGGAGGTGGAGGTTGCAGTAAGCAGAGATCGCACCACTGCACTCCACCCTGGGTGACAGAGTGAGACTCCAAAAAAGTATTAAAATTTAGGTTGGTAAAGAGGAAGGGAGATGACTTTCTTGGGATGTGGTAGGGGAAGAAGGGAAGAAGAAAGAGGCTAGAGAATGCCAGCAGACAGTAAGAAAAAGGAAATAAAGGTCACAATTAATGTGGTACACGGTTGGGGGAAAAGGAAAGAGACTGATCTCTGGATTACAAGAAGTAGGTGCACCTAATGTGGGTTGTAGTGGTACATAATGTTGGCTAAAGGACCTTGAATATTCTTTTTTTTTTTTTTCTGAGACAGAGTCTCACTCTGTCGCCCAGGCTGGAGTGCAGTGGCGTGATCTCAGCTCACTGCAACCTCTGCCTCCCAGGGTCAAGCGATTCTCCTACCTCAGCCTCTCAAGTAGCTAGGATTACAGGCATGTGCCACCACACCTGACTAATTTTTGTATTTTTTTTTTTAGTAGAGACGGGGTTTCACCATATTGACCAGGCTGGTCTCGAACTCCTGACCTCAAGTGATCCGCCTGCATTGGCCTTCCAAAGTGCTGGGATTACAGGCGTGAGCCACTGCGCCTGGTGGACCTTGAATATTCTTAAGCATGGAAATTCCTTGTTCAACATTTACTGGCCAGGTGCAGTGGCTCATGCCGGTAATCCCAGCACTTTGGGAGGCCTAGGTGGGTGGATCACCTGAGGTCAGGTATTTGAGACCAGTCTGACCAATATGGTGAAACCCTGCCTTTATTAAAAATACAAAAAAAATTAACCAGGCATGGTGGTGTATGCCTGTAATCCCACTCAGGAGGCTGAGATAGGAGAATTGCTTGAACCCGGGAGGCAGAGATTGCAGTGAGCCGAGATCATGCCACTGCACTCCAGCCTGGGTGACAGAGCAAGACTCTGTCTCAAAAACAAAACAAAACAAAACAAAACAAAAAATTTACTATGGGCCTATTTTATATACTGCTAAGCCTGGGCTGTTCCTGCTCATGACTGCTAAATGAGCACCAGACATTTAGGTACCTGAATACTTGTCATTTTGGGGCAAAAGAACCAGCTTATTCTTTTGCTCCAGAATGTGTTCAAATTAGATTTTATTCAAGTGTCAATAAATTTTATAATGTTTTCTTCCCTATCTAATAGGAAATCCCCATTTGGAAGTACAGAAAGAAAGACTCCTGTTAAAAAGCTGGCTCCTGAATTTTCAAAAGTCAAAACAAAAACTCCTAAGCACTCTCCTATTAAAGAGGAACCCTGTGGTTCCTTATCTGAAACTGTTTGTAAACGTGAATTGAGGAGCCAAGAAACCCCAGAAAAGCCCCGGTCTTCAGTGGACACCCCACCAAGACTCTCCACTCCCCAAAAGGGACCCAGCACCCATCCCAAGGAGAAAGCCTTCTCAAGTGAGATAGAAGATTTGCCGTACCTTTCCACCACAGAAATGTATTTGTGTCGTTGGCACCAGCCTCCCCCATCACCGTTACCATTACGGGAATCCTCTCCAAAGAAGGAGGAGACTGTAGCAAGTAAGGCATAGAGAACACTTGCTCTTATACCCTAGTGGTGGCGGTCAAGCTAACAAGTGTGAAAATGCCTTTGGCATTTTTAAAAAAGTGCAATCAATAAAGCAGAGTTCTGTCAAGAATGAGTAAGTTAACAGCCAGAGACAGACACTGTGCAGGCATTGCAAATAGATGGAATTACAGCAAAATGTGCTCAATGTATTTGCCTGCTTACAACACTGGGAGATGTGTTTGCCAGTAAGTTGCTCATCACAAGAGCACCAGACTTGGGGGTGTAATCTCCGGCAACTTGCATGCCCTCTGAAAGAAGGGTTTTCTGTGCTGTGAAATGCATAGAACTATACTTTGCCATGCACGACTGTTCCTGCAATTGATATTGTGTGAAATCTGGGAGGGTGGTCTTTGGGTGTTCTCAGGGGCCAATGGTAATTTTTGGGTTGGGGAGCCAGCTTGGGGTGGGGAATTTTCACCTGGGCCTCCGCTCTTTAACTATATAAACATTTATCTGTATATCTATGTCCCTGTCTGGGGGGCAGGAGGAATCTGCCAAAGACCAACAGTCTTACTTTATCTTACTATACTTCACAAAGGTTCTAAAATGTGAAGAGTTTACTTGGATTGCAGTAGCCCATTGGTTGTTCATATATTTAAATAAAATGGTCTACAAACTATTTTTCAAACAATAAGGACTATCTTGGGATATCTGAGCTGCTTGGGGAGGGTGTGGGGTGTGGGACCTTGGTCTTCATTCCCTTTTTTTTTTCTTTATGGCTTCCACACAGAGATGCTCCCCTATCTTCTACATCAACCAGTAACTGGAATGTGCCTTCAATCATGTAATATTAGTCTATGTCAGTCACTGCGGTTACTCTGGGGTAATGGTTGGGGAGGCCTTCTAGGATAGAGCCGCAGTCCCAAGTTTCTACCACTGTGTCTTGCCTAGCAGGATGGGGATAGAAATCCATTCCAGTGAGACAAGAGCATTCTCCAGGCTTTGTTTGGCTGTTCTGGTGACAAAATTAAGTGGGAAAGCTAGATTAGTCGTCTTAATGATCTAACCTCTATTAGGCCTCACACTTAGTACATGAGATAGATCAGGATCCTGATCTAGGTTCAGATTTTTGTTGGTTCAGTCAGTTGAACAGGTTCTTCCTTAATGGTTAACCTCTTTTGCTGCCATGGCAATGCTGCGTAACAACTTAAGAGAAACGTGAAGCAACTTCCCATCCGGGATTGGGTAATGGCTTGGTCCAGAGCTGTTCTGTGTGACTGGCTATTTTTGAAAATCCTTTCTTCCCTAGTACAGACAATTTCAAACACCTCTGAGATTGTGGGCATAGTGAAACAAAGGAGTCTGACTGGGGAGATCCCAGCCCCTTGAGGAGCCTGAGTTGTGAATAAACGTGTGAATCCTTATTCTTGATGCCCCTATCTCAAGAGGAAGGCTCAATGGCTTGTTCTAGGGGAGCCAAAGTCTTTGTGCATGTTGTTCAGGCTGGACCAGCAAGGTAGTTTGTTTGGAGGGAGGAGGGAGCTGTTTAAGAAGACTACATATGTAAGTTTTGAGAACACTGATCTTTTATTTGAAAAATAGGGTCAACTTTTACTCACCTGCCATGTTCTGAGTTTAAGGTTTGATATCCTTGGCCATCAACTGTTGCAGGGAAACCACCCTAAATAATGAAGAAAAGAAGTCGTCTCAGTGTAAAAAAAAAAAGTGGTGGGCTTATTTTCTTTTCTTTTGTCTGTTGTTCCCTCTTCCCCTCCCCCAGAGAGAAATTCTCAAAAGAACAACTCAAAAAACAAAATGGCTTCCTAGTGAGAACTTCAGTGATGATCCTTTCCTCCATTTGGGGTATGGGCTTTTTTTCTTTTTACACTGAGATTATTCTTCTTTCCTGCATTATTTAGGGTGTCTGATGCCATCAAGTGTTGCAGGAGAAACTTCAGTCTTGGCTGGTGAGTAGAATAGGAATTGTGCTGGCTGGGCCTGGGGTGGGGGTTGGTGGGATGGTGGATGGTTGGGAGCTGCATTCCCCATCCACTGGATGTGGGAGAGTGAGATTTCTTGGTGTATGATTGATTACACTACTATAGACTTCAAAATGACAACAAATTTCAGTTGTTTTTCAGGAACTGCTATAGCATCATTATATGAATTGTCAGGTATTGGTTTAGGGTTTTTGTGATCCTGAGTTTGGCAGACTGCAATGGCATTTTAGGTTCTTTTATACCATAGCAAGGACACTGAATATGGCTTCAGGGAGGCCATAGAATGGATTCCTATCACTTGGTAACTTTGTCTCTTCTGGGGAGAGACCTCTTATCCTAGTGAATAGTTGTGCGACTTTGGATTTAAGGGTGGTTCCACCCCTCCTCCCTTTCTTTTTCTCTCTTTTTTTTTTCAGTTCCTTCTTGGAGGGACCACTCAGTAGAGCCTCTAAGGGACCCAAATCCTTCAGACCTTTTGGAGGTAGGTAACCAAGAGCACTCAATTGAAGAGAGTAAGAGATTAAATAGAATGTGAGGGTATAACTGGAAAATGTCATAGTACTATGGATGAATTAAATAATTTTAAGGCCAGACAGAAACTTGAGAAATTATCTAGTCCAGCTCCTTCATTTTATAGATTAAAAAACAAGTCTAGAGTAGTTAAGTGATTTATTAAAAAATAAATAGCTAGGTAATGTTCAAAACAAAGGTAGATTTTATGCTAAGTAGAAAAGTTAGGGCTGGGTGTGGTGGCTTATGCCTATAATCCCAGCACTTTGGGAGGCTGAGACAGGTGGATCACCTGAGGTCAGGAGTCAGAGATCAGCCTGGCCAATGTGGTGAAACCCCATCTCCACTAAAAATACAAAAATTAGCCGGGCGTGGTGGCGCACACCTGTAATCCCAGCTACTTGGGAGGCTGAGACAGGGAGAATTGCTTGAACCCAGGAGGCAGAGGTTGCAGTGAGCCAAGATCGCACCACTGCACTCCAGCCTGGGTGACAGAGTGACTCCATCACAAAAAAAAAAAAAAAAGCATGTACCCCTCAACCATAAAATTACATATTCCAAGCTCATTTGACTCTTAAAGTTTTGATTATTTTAAAGTCAGACTCTTACAAAGTATGGAGGCGGGGAGGGTTTATGACAGTCTGGGGGTTTTAGTTTGATGTGATGTTTACCTTAGAAAGTTATGGAAATGATTTTGAAATTTGGAGATTCTAAAAGGATGTGGATGGGGAAAGGAGTATGTGTTTTGTTGATTCTGTTACCAGGAGGTTCCCATACTGTCCATGGAACCCACAGACTCAGGTAGAACCGGAAGGTGAAAGATTTTACGTTCCTGGAAGCTGGAAATTAGTTAGTATACGTGTGTAACTAATATATGGTGATAAATAGCTTATCAGCTGCTTTTCTTTACACAGAACCTGGATGACAGTGTATTTTCGAAGCGGCATGCAAAACTGGAGCTGGATGAGAAGAGAAGGAAAAGGTGAGGCCAGAGATGTCCATCCTGGAAACAACTGAGCCCTAGGACCTAGGACAGAGGATCAGGGAACCTGACCTCCCTTTTTCATGCTGTGGAGAATCTTGGAGTGCTTAACACTCTTACATTACTGGCTTCCCAGTTGGTTGATATCTTAGTTGGAAATGGTAGTTGCTGTAGGTAAACATGTTTGGCCTCTTTTTGTGTATGACCTTCCTCAATTCTACTTTCTGTGGAACACCAACACATGATCTAGACGGTAGACCTAAACAGCTCTCCCTTAACAAGGCAGTCATTTCTCTTTACCCTGTCTAGAGGAGTCAGCAAGGGTCTTCCTAGCATCTGGATTGTGTGAGTTGCTTTTATAGAGCAGGTTTTGGGTAAACAGTAATGTTGGGTTTCTTTGTTTTGTTTGGTTTGTTTTTCCCAGATGGGATATTCAGAGGATCAGGGAACAAAGAATTTTACAGCGACTGCAGCTCAGAATGTATAAAAAGAAAGGAATTCAGGAATCTGAGCCTGAGGTTACCTCATTTTTCCCTGAGCCAGATGATGGTAAGTTGTGTCCATCTAAAAGAGTAGGTTTTTCAAAGGAGGAGGAGGGTGCAAGGCTCCAGGGTACAACTTGCTCTGAATGAATGAAGTGTATTTTGGAGCAGATATAGCTTCTAGACATTTCCCATCTGTATTACTAATACGCTCCCATTTGACTTTCTCCCATAGTTGAAAGTTTGATGATTACCCCCTTCTTGCCTGTTGTAGCATTTGGACGACCATTACCAAAATTAACTCCACAGTAAGTATACATTTTTTTTCTCCCCTTCCAGGTAACCTGCACATCCTTTTCAGACTTCATGGAAGCCTAGATATGAGGTGGAACCAGGTGGCTTAGGGATAGCCATGGGTCTTTGACAGAAATGAGGCTACCTGGGCAACTAGCTTTTGTAATAAGATTCCCAAGCCAATAATTAGGAGGATTGCTTTTTGAGTTAGAAATAGATGATTCCATCACTTTAATGGTACACAGTTGCTCTGGCTTTGAGGCAGGAAAGACACTCCAAACTAGTCAGGGATAGGAGTGGTAAGGGACATAGTGACTTTTTTGTAGTTCCTATCATGTCCACACTGAATCCCTTCTAGTCTTGCAAGTTGATTTCCTCATCCTTTTTTGCCAGGAATTTTGAGTTACCCTGGTTGGATGAGCGTAGCCGATGCAGATTGGAGATCCAGAAGAAGCAAACACCTCACCGGACGTGTAGGAAATAGCTGTGCTGGCAAGAACCCTGTCTTCAGATAGTTGTAGCATGCCATTCCCGAGAGTGGCAGAGACCTGTATATGTGACCTTTGTCCTCACATATGTTATCACTCGCTGATAATACCCTTTCATACTCCCTTGACTTTGTTTTCATTACTCTTGATTTCACAAAAACTCTTTCATTCGGCTGTGAGTTATGGAGGGTGATTGGGATTTCTTTTCCCTTTTTAGGGAAATGGGCTGTCAAGCTAAAGCTATAGGATGGCAGATTCAGAAGTTTCAGGGGTCTGTTTCTATACATTTGCCTATGTTAAAGGGGTAAAAGGGCTCTCTTCATTAGACATGTGGAAGATGAAGCAGCCCCTTCCTTTAGAGCTGTGCCTGCATGGCACTCTTCTCACCCTGGTACACCCTCCTTATAGTGGGTATAGTGATTTTTAACCCTAAAATAAAACAAACAACCTCACCATGAGCTTTAGGACCGGAAGAGGAATGACAAGTGAAGCGATGAAGCAAGCCATCTTCACAGAGTAGAAAAGACATCGGAGACTTGGTAGATAACTGTCTGAAAAGATAGTTGTTCTCTTGAAACTATTCTGTGATACAGTCATGTGGGAAGGGATGTTTGGCTGTGATTATTTTTTCAGTTAATGGATAACTGAATTTCTTTACTCCTCAAAAAACAAAATCTTTGGAAAAGAAAGTGGGGATGGTTAGTTTCAGAACAAGTTACAGCTGTAAACAAAAGCACTTAGTATTTGGGATGGCATGCCAAAACCTGTATAAATGTCCTTGTATCACATCACTTCTCAAGTATTCCTTCATTGGGCTTCATCCTTTTAGCAGAGCTCTTGGTGGTGGGATAGAGACTTAGGGAGGGTAGGGGGAGAGTGTGGAAACAGGTGCTTCCTTTGGCTGGCAAATGTCTACATCTTGAAACAAACAGATGTACCTAATGAGCTTCTCCATTCACTTTGTAAAAATAATTTGTATGTGTACCATCTTGGTCCTCTCCCCTCCCCTGTTTTGTTAAAATATCAGGATAGCACTCCCAGGCCACTTTGGTCTCAGTGGAAGATCCCTATTAACTATCTGAAAGGAAAATAGAGCCAAGACCTCTGGTCTCAAATATATAGGAATTGCCTTTCTTTAGTCTTCAGGACTATTGTGTGAAAACAAGTAGGGGTCTAATCTCCTAGAAGGTAGGGGCTTTTATCCTTAAAGAGAATATGTCCCCAGATTATTAGCACTTTTAGAGGAGAAGCCAAGGTATGTAGGGTGTGTGGCTGGCCCATCAGTGGAGCACGAAGAGAGAATGGGATACCATTGTGGGAAGAGAAGAAAAGTTCCTCAGGGGCCTCCCACTGCTAAAGCTTTTTGTGAGATGTTGATCTGTGCTTCCTGGATTTGACTTTTAAAGGAATTATTCTGGCAGCACATGTAGTATTCTTCGATGATCTTGCTGCTCTTATTTCTCCTTTTGTGTGTGTGTGTGTGTGTGGCTATGGGTTTTCATTTGTAACTCCATCTGCTTAGGAGAGTGGGCTCTCTATAAGGGAACCTGCTGTAAACTTCATTGCAGCAAGGATGTAGAGAGAAATAGGACTTAATTCCACTAGGGGCTCTCATCTCACACCTTAAGGAGAAGGAGATTTCTAGAAAAACTGGGCCAGATTTTCTTTGTTCTCCATCATTTTAATGTGGCAGGCTGTTCAGTTTTCTTACTCTTACCTATGTTATATTTCTTCGTAACGTGTCCAAAAAGAAAAAAGACCCAATCAGTGTCTCTTGACTTTGTTCTTTGATCCCTCTTTCTTCTTGATTTCAGCATGTGTCGGGTTCCTAATTTTGGGTATGAGTTAGCAAATTTAACCATTGTGTTTGTGCCCTACCCAGGGGACTCCCCAGTTTCTGACTTGAAGTAGACTGAGAAGAATCCACGAGGTGCTATCTGGCCAGACTTAAGTAGATTCTATTTCCTTGGTTCTCCCTCTCCCTGAGGACCTCTTATTTTATTGTCCCCTCTTCTAGGTTAATTCTCCTTTGATTTGACTTTGTTGAGAAGGAGGTTGGACAGTAGATTAGCAAAGTTCCAAGTGCAAAATTACAGTGTGTTAGAGTGTGGGGGGAAAATTAGTCTTATTTTTCCCTACATGGGATACAACACTGTGAATTCAATCTTCAACTGAAGGCCCTGCAGTTCTCCTAAAACATAGTTGTTTTTCTTTAACAAAGTTTAAGCTAGTGTTAATAAATTAAAAAAAATTGCTTGTCTGTCTACTTCAGCTTTGTTTTATGCCCATTTCATATTGTTGTCTGTGTTGTAATTCATAACTTTTGATACCATTTCTGATGTGTAAAATTGGTTGTCTTGTAAATATCTTATAAAAAGTTCAATTGTAAATAAACTATTGTGGCTGTTAATTTTTGAACTTCTGCTTCAATTTATTATATTTATTGGCAAACAAACAATTCTGCTTGTATATCTGAAACACTGGAAAAAGAAATCCATTTTCACAATAAAAAAGAATAACACATTATTTTCCCCTTTATATAAGGTACTCACTTCCATTTGTGTATAAGTATAAGGTATATTTCATCCCTCTTTGTCCAGTGTGCTTCCTTAAGTATAATCAGCAACTTCGCTGGGCGCAGTGGCTCACACCTGTGATCCCAGCACTTTGGTGGCTGAGGTGGGCAGATCACTTGTGGTCAGAGGTTCAAGACCAGCCTGGCCAACACAGTAAAACATGGTAAAACCCCATCTACTAAAAATACAAAAATTATCCAGGTGTGGTGGCATGCACCTGCTATCCCAGTTACTTGGGAGGCTGAGGCAGGAAAATCTCTTGAACCTGGGAAGTGGAAGTTGCAGTAAGCCAAGATCAAGCTGCTGCACTTCAGCCTGGGTGACAGCGAGACTCCATCCCACCCACCCCCAACAAAAAAAAAGGGTCGAGCGTGGTGGCTCACATTTGTAATCCCAGCACTTTGGGAGACTGAGGTGGGTAGATCACCTGAGGTCAGAAGTTCGAAACCAGCTTGGCCAACACGGTGAAACCCTGTCTCTACTAAAAATACAATAAATTAGCCAGGCTTGGTGACAGGCACCTGTAATCCCAGCTACTCGGGAGGCTGAGGCAGGAGAATCGCTTGAACCCAGGAGGCAGAGGTTGCAGTGAGCCGAGATCATGCCATTGCACTCCAGCCTGGGTGATAGAGGGAGACTCCAACTCCAAAAAAAAAAAAGTATAATTAGCAATTTTAGAAACAAGATTATAGGATACTTGGTAAGTTAACAAAATCTTATAGTTGGAAAGACATCAGAGGTCATCTAGTGTGACCCCGATATGTGATTTACCCTTGATAACATTCCAGACAAATTCCAGGTTGTGCTTCAACACTTTTTCTACATACATTTTTCCCCCTAAGTGTTTGAAAATTCTTGCTTGTTGACAAAAAATCTAACTTCTTGTAACTTAAACTCATTGGTTTTTGCTTTGCATTCTAGGATGAAAAAAAGACCAATCCCTCCTTTTCTTCATAGTCCCTAGTTAAAGACTGCTGTGGGCTCCAGGCCCGGCGCGGTGGCTCAGGCCTGTAATCCCAGCACTTTGGGAGGCCAAGGCGGGTGGATCACGAGGTCAGGAGTTCAAGAGCAGCCTGACCAACATGGTGAAACCCCGTCTCTACTAAAAATACAAAAATTAGCTGGGCGTGGTGGTGCGCGCCTGTAATCCCAGCTACACAGGAGGCTGAGGCAGGAGAATCGCTTGAACCTGAAAGGCGGAGGTTGCAGTGAGCCCAGATCGCACCACTGCACTCCAGCCTGGGCGACAGAGCGAGACTCCGTCCCCCTCAAAAAAAAAAAAAAAAAAAAAAAAAAAAAAAATTGGACCCAGACTAAACAACTGAAGGACAAAGTGGCAGACTATCACTTTCCTTATTTAGACACTAAACTTGGCAGCCTTATTTGCACCAATTTAGCCTGTGATTGGTAAGATCCTCCAGGTCTTTTTCTTTAACACTTATTAAATCATATATCCTCCATTTTGAACTCAGGCAGTTGGCTTTTGGAGCTGGACTTATAAGTTGTCACGTTTGGCCACTTGTCTAATTAGCTGAGATTGTTTGAATTTTCTTTTTTTTTGAGACAGAGTCTCTTTGTTTCCCAGGCTGGAGTGCAGTGGCGCGATCTCGGCTCACTGCAAGCTCCGCCTACCGGGTTCACGCCATTCTGCCTCAGCCTCCCGAGTGGCTGGGACTACAGGCGCCCGCCACCACGCCCGTCTATTTTTTTTTTATTTTTAGTAGAGACGGGGTTTCACCGTGTTAGCCAGGATGGTCTTGATCTCCTGACCTCGTGATCTGCCCGCCACGGCCTCCCAAAGTGCTGGGATTACAGGCGTGAGCCACCGCGCCCGGCCTTGAATTTTCCTTTCATCTCTGAAGGCATTCATAATTACTTCCAGTTTCATGTTATCTATAAATTTGATAAACATCAGGATCCTTAACCATGTCATTTATAAAAATTTTACTCAGGAAAGGCCGGGCGCGGTGGCTCACGCCTATAATCCCAGCACTTTGGGAGGCCGAGGCCGGCGGATCACGAGGTCAGGAGATCGAGACCATCCTGGCTAACACGGTGAAACCTCATCTCTACTTAAAAACATAAAAAGTTAGTCGGGCCTGGCGGCAGACGCCTGTAGTCCCAGCTACTCGGGAGGCTGAGGCAGGAGAATGGCGTGAACCCGGGAGACGGAGCTTTCAGTGGGCCGAGATCACCCCACTGCACCCCAGCCTGGGCGACAGACAGAGTGAGACTCCCTCTCAAAAAAAAAAAAAAAAAAAAAAAAATTTTACTCAGGAAAGAATTCTATGCCATAGTGGCCTTTGTTTGATAACATACATTATTAACGTGCACTCCTGTAGGTGCACTAAAAACTTAGCTCATGCACTTTGTATATCCTTATAATGGTCCAAAGAAAACACACTGATTCTTTTCAATGGTGACAAATGCCTTGCCAAAATGAAATAATTTCCATAAACCTTAAGAAGGAAATAATGTCAGGATTTGGAATCAACATCTTTTTCTACTGACCATTTATTTTTAAATAGGTTCTAAAATCCTGACAAGGGCAGTAGCTCATGCCTGTAGTCCCAGCACTTTGGGAGGCTGAGACGAAAGGATCGCTTGATCCCAGCCAGGAGACAAGCCTGGGCAAGAGCGAGACCCCATCTCTACAAAAAACAGAAAAATTAGCCGGGTGTGGTAGTGTGTGCCTGTTGTCCCAACTACTAAGGAAGCTAAGGCAAGGAGGTCACCTGTGCCTGGGAGGTCAAGGCTGCAGTGAGCGGCGCTACTGCACTCCAGCCTGGGCAACAGAGTGAGAACCTGCCTCGAAAAAGCCAAAACAAAACCGGTAATTCTGGCATCATACCAGCCTGAACTTTGAGACAGGTGATGGCTGGGGTGGGAAAAAATGTGAAGAGGAAATGAGAACACAGAGAAAACGCTGCAACAAGAAGTCCTCTGGCTTCACTGCAGACAACTGGTTTCTCCTTCGCCCGTTATCTTAAACAAGGCTGGTGCAGCAAATCTGACGCAGCACTACAGCTTTTAAGATTTACCTTGATTCGTGATTTTACCAAGCAAAGGAATGCAGTAAATTGACCTGCTTCAAACGTAGGTAGAAGTGAGAAATGGAAACAGAAAACCATGAAACAGCCCCAGTGTTGCAGTGAAGCTGTGACAGGTTGACTCCTTCCACTCGGGAAGCCCAAGATGGCCGGGCCAGGAACCCGGGAGGCTGCTGAAGTCTCAATTCCCCTCGCCCTAGGCCTGCCCAAGGGAAGTCAGGAGCCGCGCCACGCCCCCTTACATCACCGATAGACGTAATCCGGTTCGGCCGCAAACGTGCCGCAGGCCTAGGCCCCGCCCAGTGCCCCGCCCCTCCCCCAACACACACACACACACGCACACGCACACACGCGCGCGCACACACACACACACACACACACACACACACACAGCGGGATGGCCGAGCGCCTCACGCGTAGCACGCCGGGACTAGCTATCCAGCCTCCCAGCAGCCTCTGCGACGGGCGCGG
The DNA here is from genome assembly GCF_029281585.2 of Gorilla gorilla gorilla. Classification (NCBI taxonomy): domain Eukaryota; kingdom Metazoa; phylum Chordata; class Mammalia; order Primates; family Hominidae; genus Gorilla; species Gorilla gorilla. The sequence goes on along the minus strand of NC_073228.2, from coordinate 52,333,339 downwards.
TGCGTAAGTACCTCGCCGGTGGTGGCCGTTGTCCGTAAGATGGCGGACCGGCGGCGGCAGCGCGCTTCGCAAGACACCGAGGACGAGGAATCTGGTGCTTCGGCCTCCGACAGCGGCGGCTCCCCGTTGCGGGGAGGCGGGAGCTGCAGCGGTAGCGCCGGAGGCGGCGGCAGCGGCTCTCTGCCTTCACAGCGCGGAGGCCGAACCGGGGCCCTTCATCTGCGGCGGGTGGAGAGCGGGGGCGCCAAGAGTGCTGAGGAGTCGGAGTGTGTGAGTGCGCGCAGGCGGGGCGGGGTGGGGACCCCGCGGCGAGCCGGCCGGGGGCGGGGTGTAGGTGATGCTAGGTGTCTGTGAGTTGATAGTAGATACTGGGACTTTTTTTTGTTTTTGAGACAAAAGGGGAGTTATCCCAATGCGAGTTTGCATCCGGAGTTCCAAGGGAAGAAGAAGGATTGGGGGTTTCTGGGAGGATGGTAGAGCCGCTGGAGATGGAAAGCGGATGTTTTATTCAGAAGTCGGGGCTGGAGGGAAGGAGGGAGACCAGACCTGCCTTGGCTACTACTTGTTAAAGATTTAACTATCTCTGTCTCCCTCTCCAACCATTTTGTGCTGAATCTTCAGCTTTTCACCCACATTTCTTTATTGGGCTCCTCACCTCTGGAAATCACAGAACTAACCCATGTCTTCTACTTTCCTTCAGGAGAGTGAAGATGGCATTGAAGGTGATGGTGAGTAGCATCTTTTACCCCATTAGGACAAGAGTTTTTTTTAACATAAACTCAGGTCATCTATTTCCAACATCGACATTCTCACACACTGTCACGGATTTAGGGCCACAGAGTGCCTTTTTGTAACATAGTGGTTAAGAGCATAGGCTTTAGCAGTATAGTCTTCAGCAAGTTACCCTCTGAGCCTGTTTCTCCTTTTGTAAGTGGGGACTATAATTTTATCCACGTTGTAGGTTGATGTCAGAATTAAATGAGACTCTTAGTCTGACCTATAATAAGCAGCCAAAAAATGTTTCTGGGTTTCTTTTTTTCCACATATTTCTGTTTTATTTCAGCTGTTCTCTCGGATTATGAAAGTGCAGAAGACTCAGAAGTGAGTATGACAGGTTTTTTCCTATGGTATAGATCAGAAATGCTTTTTAAAAACGTGTACACACCTTCGTTGCAAACGTACCATGACCTCCGTGTTTATCCTCTTGTGCACTCTTCATTTATGCTTCTGAAAAAGTGTTACAGAAGGTCTTGTTCACTTTAGACCTAGGGAAAACTTGGGGCATGCCGTCTCAAGCCACAGGTGTTATACTGTTAGTTGGCTTCTCTTCCTGTCTGAAGAATATGAGGTTCTAAATAAGAGAGTGAGGATATCTTGAAGTCCTCTGAAAGATGTTTGACAGTTTGTTTTATGCAGTGTAGGTTGAGAAGCCAGCCAATTGGTTATTTTTTTCCAAATCTATCTGAAGACTTTGAAAGGGTAGGATTTGGAATGTTTTGTGCCAAGAGCATCCATCATTTTATAGGTGGGGATTTTTCTGTTTTTAGGAGAAAGTTTCCTGTCTTTTGGATAAACTACTAGAGATGCCATCAGAATAAGTGTTTGTTTCCTGGGTTGTTGAGTGGAGTCCTGAGTTCTGGTAATGGGATTATATATAGGGGGAATTGGATGGTGGATCAAAGATTTTGTCTATACATTTTTTGAACTGTTACTACATTTTAGAATCTGTTAAGCCCTTGAGGATGGAATAGTGAACACTATAACAAAATTCCTATCTTTAGAGATCTTACAACTCAATAAGGAAGTCAGACAAACATTCAAGCAATTGTACCACTTGCTGATAGGGGATAGCACTGGGATAGGGCTAAGTAGGGTGTTACAGCTGGGTACTGAATCCATCTTAGGCAGTCGGGAAAGATTAAACAGTTGGCTGGGTAAGATGTGTTCTAGGCAGAGAGAACAACAGTCAAGAAAGCCCACAGGGGCCGGGAGCAGTGGCTCACGCCTGTAATCCCAGCACTTTGGAAGGCTGAGGCAGACAGATCACTTGAGGCCAGGAGTTTGAGACCAGTGTGGCCAAAATGGTGAAACCCCATCTCTGGCCCGGTGCGGTGGCTCACGCCTATAATCCCAGCACTTTGTGAGGCCGAGGCGGGCGGATCACGAGGTCAGGAGATCGAAACCATCCTGGCTAACATGGTGAAACCCCGTCCCTACTAAAAATACAAAAAAAAAATAAATAAATTAGCTGGGCGTGGTGGCGGGCGCCTGTAGTCCCAGCTACTCGGGAGGCTGAGGCAGGAAAATGGCATGAATCCGGGAGGCGGAGCTCGCAGTGAGCTGAGATTGTGCCACTGCACTCCAGCCTGGGTGACAGAGCAAGACTCCGTCTCAAAAAAAAAAAAAACCATCTCTACTAAAAAATACAAAAATTAGCTTGGTGTGGTGATGCATGCCTGTAATTGCAGCTACTTGGGAGGCTGAGATACGAAAATCGTTTGATCCCAGGAGATGGAGGTGGCAGTGAGCTGAAATCATGCCACTGCACTGCTACCTGGGTGACAGAGTGAGACTCTGTCTCAAAAAAAATAAATAAATAAATAAAAGAAAGCCTGTAGGGGTACCAAAAGAATAGTAATTAGAATGAATAAGATCTAAACCCAGCGCGATGGCTCACACCTGTAATCCCAGCACTGTGGGAGGCCAAGGTGGGCCAGTTACTTGAGGCTAGGAGGTCAAGACCAGCCTGGCCAACATGGCAAAACTCCATCTCTACTAAAAATACAAAAATTAGCAGCTCATGGTCCCGCATGCCTGTAATTCCAGCTACTCAAGTGGCTGAGGCAGGAGAATCCCTTGAGCCTGGGAGGTGGAGGTGGCAGTGAGCCATAATCACACCACTGTACTCCAGCCTGGGCAACAGAGCAAGACTCTTGTCTCAGAAAATTTAAAAAATAAGAATGACTAAGATCTAGAATTTCATATTTGCAACATGGTGACTACAGTCAACCAGTAACTTATTGTACATTTAAAAATAACTATTGGCTGGGCACAGTGGCTCATGCCTGTAATCCCAGCACTTCGGGAGGCTGAGGTGGGTGGATAACAAGGTCAAGAGATTGAGACCATCCTGGCCAATGTGGTGAAATCTCGTCTCTACTAAAAATACAAAAATTAGCCGGGCGTGCTTGCACGCCCCTGTAGTCCCAGCTACTCAGGAGGCTGAGGCAGGAGAATCGCTTGAATCCGGGAGGCAGAGGTTGCAGTGAGCCAAAATAAAGCCACTGCACTCCAGCCTGGTGACAGGGCAAGACTCCATCTCAAAAAAAAAAAAAGTATATATATATATTAATAAAAGAATGTAATTGAATTGTTTGTAACAAAGGATAAATGCTTGAGGTGATCCATACCCCATTTACCCTTACATGATTATTACACATTGTATCATTGTATATCTATATAAAAATATCTCATGGGTCGGGCTTGGTGGCTCACACCTGTAATCCCAGCACTTTGGGAGGCCGAGGCGGGTGAATCACCTGCGGTCAGGAGTTCAAGACTAGCCTGGCCAACATGGCGAAACCCATTTTCAGTCTCTACTGAAAATAAGAAAAATTAGCTAGGCGTGGTGGCAGGTGCCTGTAATCCCAGCGACTCAGGAGGCTGAGGCAGGAGAATCACTTGAACTCAGGAGGTGGAGGTTGCAGTGAGCCAAGATCGTGCCATTGCACTTCATCCTGGGCAACAAGAGGGAAACTCTGTCTCAAAAAAAAAAAAAACAAAAACAAAACTCATGTACTGCATAAATATATACCTACTGTGTACTCAACAAAAATTAAAAATTTTCTTTTTCTTTTTTTTTTTGCTTGAGATGGAGTCTTGCTCTGTAACCCAGGCAAGAGTGCAGTGGCATGATCTTGGCTCGCTGCAACCTCCACCTCCCGGGTTCAAGCGATTCTCCTGTCTCAGCTTCCCGAGTAGCTGGGATTACAGGTGCACACCACCACACCCAGCGAATTTTTGTATTTGTAGTAGAGACGGGGTTTTACCATGTTGGCCAGGCTGGTCATGAACTCGTGACCTCAGGTGATCCGTCCGCCTCAGCTTCCCAAAGTACCGGGATTACAGGTGGATTACGGGTGTGAGCCACTGTGCCCAGCCCTCTTTTTTTTTTTTTTTTTTTTTTTTTAAAAAGAGGCAGGGTCTCACTCTGTTGCCCAGTCACCCGGGCTGGAGTGCAGTTGTGGGATCACAGCTCACTACAACCTCAAACTGCTGGGTTCAACCAGTCCTCCTGCCTTGACCTCCTGAAGTGCTGAGATTACAAGCATGAGCCACCATACCCAGCCAAAAAAAAAAAATAAATAAATTTTTTTTTTTTTTTGAGATGGAGTGTTGCTGTGTTACCCAGGCTGGAGTGCAATGGCTCGATCTCAGCTCACTGCAACCTCTGCCTTCTGGGTTCAAGCAATTCTCCTGCCTCAGCCTCCCGAGTAGCTGGGATTATAGGCGCATGCCACCACGCCCGCCTAATTTTTGTGTTTTTAGTAGAGATGGGGTTTCACCATGTTGGTCAAGCTGGTCTCGAACTCCTGACCTCAGGTGACCCACCCACCTCGGCCTCCCAAGGTGCTGGGATTACAGGCATGAGCCACCATGCCCCCCATTTTTTTTGTTTTGTTTTGTTTTTTAAGACGGAGTCTCATTCCGTTGCCAGGCTGGAGTGCGGTGGTGCAATCTCGGCTCACTGCAGCCTCCGCCCCGCCTGGTTCAAGTGATTTCTCCTACCTCAGCCTCCCGAGTAGCTGGGACTACAGGTGTGCACCACCACGCTCAGCTAATTTTTGTATTTTTAGTAGAGACGGGGTTCCACCATGTTGGCCAGGATGGTCTCCATCTCTTGACGTCGTGATCCACCCACCTCGGCCTCCCAAAGTGCTGGGATTACAGGCGTGAGCTACTGCGCCTGGCCCAAAATTTTTTTAAAAAGAGAAAAAGCCCAGATAGAGAAGATAGAGAGCGTTTGGGAACTTGGGAGTAATAAGGTGTGATTGGAGCATTGTTGGGACAGGATAGGTATTAGAAATAAAGACAAATTGGTGAGCAGGGGCCACTAATTGGTGAGGTGGGAGGATTGCTTGAGCCTGGGAAGTGAAGGTTGCAGTGAATCAAGATTGTATCACTGTACTCCAGCCTGGGCAACAGAGCAAGACCCTGTCTCAAAAAAAAAAGTGATGCGATTGGATTTATTTATTCATTTTTTAAAAAAATTTTTATTTACTGTTTTTTGTTTGTTTTTTTAATTTTTAGTAGAGATGGGGTTTCACCATGTTGGCAAGGCTGGTCTCGAACTCCTAACCTCAAGTGATCCGCCGGTCTTGGTTTTTCAAAGTGCTGGGATTACAAGCATGAGCCACTATGCTTTATCTGATTTAAATTTTAAAGATGTGTTTTTCAGATCCAGAGAACACTTGCATCAGAAAATCCAATTAGCCATTCTCTACTGAAACAGACTCTTGGGAGGGGCATTGGAGACTCAGACATTTATGTATTAAAGAATATCCCAGGTTGATGCTATGTACTGTAAAATTTGAGGATTCTTTTACAGCAGTTATTTTGTCCACAGTGAAGAGAAACAAGATCAGAGACAGAAAAGCTAGTTAAGAAAGCTATTGTAGGAATCTAGTTAAGTAGTGAGTGTGGCATGGAATAGAGTGGTGATAGTGAAAATAGAAGTGGACAGAATTCAGAGTTAGAAGTGGTTTTGGGATGGGGAATATTTGCTGCAGTACAGATGCTTTTTGATTTATGGTGTAGTTACATCCCATCCTGGTAAACCCATCATAAGTTCAGAAGTTCAAGATAACTTCTTGGCTAACTTGGAGCAGCAGCTCTCTGTTGCTATCCAGCATCTCGAGAAGTACGATTTCTTTTTTTTTTTTTCTTTTTTTAAGACAGAGTCTCACTCTGTCTCACTCTGTCTGCAGTGGCGTGATCTCAGCTCACTGCAACCTCTGCCTCCCGGGTTCAAGCGATTCTCGTGCCTCAGCCTCCCGGGTAGCTGGGATTACAGGCACACGCCACCATGCCTGGCTGATTTTTTTTGTATTTTTAGTAGAGACGGGGTTTCATCATGTTGGACAGGCTGGTCTTGAACTCTTGACCTGGTGATCCGCCTGCGTCGGCCTCCCAAAGTGCTGGGATTACAGGCATGAGCCACAGTGCCTGGCCTCTTTTTTATTTTTTAAAAAATATTTTTAATAGAGATGAGGTCACTCTATGTTGCCCAGGCTGATCTTGAACTGGACTCAAGGGATCCTCCCACCTTGGCCTCCCAAAGTGCTGGGATTACATGTGTGGTGAGCCACTGCACCCAGCTGAGAAGTACAGTTACTACTGAATGTTTATGGCTTTCATACCACCATAAAGTCAAAATTATAAGTTGAACCATCATACATCAGGGACCGTCTGTAGTCACTAGAGAATGGAAACGTTGAAGAAACTGACAGGCAATATGGAGTGTTCATTGAGTTTTGGGGATTGTGAATTTATAGCAGCTGACCATTCTATATGTGAGGGAGTTTGGATGTTATCCTAATGGCTAGGAAAGAAGTACCACTGAAGGCTTAAATGTGGGGGATGAATTGTGGGTGAGGCACAAAGGAAGACTAGAGGCAGAAGAGCTGTTTAGAGGTTAGGATAGTCCAAGGAGCATGACGATGGTGCCCCTAAAGAAGGTTCATACTTGTTGGAATGGCAAGATGTGGACAGATTAGAGAGAGATTCTAGTGTACTAACAACCCCTTCATTGATTGAATGTGGAACCTAAATTAAGGAGTCAAAGGAGGCCAGGTACCGTGGCTCATGCCTGTAATCACAGCACTTTGGGAGGCTGAGGCAGGTGGATTGCTTGAGCCCAGGAGCTTGAGACCCACCTGGGCAACATGGAAAAATCCTGTCTCTACAAAAGAAAAGTAGAAAAAAAAATTATCCGGTCTTGGTGGCACAGGCCTGTGGTCCCAGCTACTGAGGAGGTTCAGGCAGGAGGATCATCTAAGCCCAGGGAGGTCAAAGCTGTAGAGCTGTGATCACTCCACAGCACTCCAGCCTGGACAACAAAGTGAGACCCTGACTCAGAAAAAGAAAAAGGAGTCAAAGGAATGTGCAGGTTGATGAATGGTGTTAACTGTTAAGGAAGGGACCCCAGGAGAAGAGTTCTGGAAGGACAGTTGTGGGTTAGGTTTTGGATGTTTTGAGATCGAGAAGATGTGGGACTTTAGGTGGTGATATCTGGTAAATAGTTTTTGATTCCTAATTGCTCATACCTTTCTGAGTTCTCATTTCATTTTTGAGTTTTTCCAATTCTGATTGATGTTCTTTCATGCCTTATATAATTTTCTTAATGTCTTTTTAGCTTATTTTGAAATAGAAGTTGCAATTTTGATATGATATGTGGATGTCTTTCTGGCATGCTTTCATTGTCTGTAGGAATGCTATTATTTTTTCTTATTATAACTTTATATGGGATTTAACTTCTGTATTTTCTGTTCATTTTTATGTAAAATTAGTTTTCCTGGTCTTTTGGAAGGAAGCATGATTTAGAATAGCTTTTTCTAACTTCACAGAGCTGCTTCTGTTGTTTTTCTGTGGTGGTGAGAAATATGGTGGCTTGCTTTCTGAGATTTGTTGCTTTTGTTCCCTTTCCCAGCTTGTTCTGGACCACCCCTGTCCTACTGAATTTGGTCCTGCTCTCAACAGTTTCTCTTCTAGGAACTCCCTTCTAGGGACAGTGTAGGGCCCTGTCCCCAGAAGGAAGCCCTGGCAGCCAGGTCAGCTTCATCCCTTCAGACCTTTTTTTTTTTTTAAGACAGAGTCTCACTCTGTCGCCCAGACTGGAGTGCAGTGGCGCAATCTCAGCTAACCGCAATCTGTGTCTCCTGGGTTCAAGCGATTCTCCTGCCTTAGCCTCCTGAGTAGCTGGGACCTCGTGTGCCACCGTGCCCAGCTAATTTTTGTATTTTTAGTAGAGATGAGGTTTTACCATGTTTTCCAGGCTGGTCTCGAACTCCTGACTCAGATGATCCACCCACCTTGGCCTCCCAAAGTGATGGGATTACAGGCATGAGCCACCGTGTGTGGCCTCTTGCTAGTTGTAAGTGCTGTTCTCAGTTTTGACTGTTGTGCTTTCCCTTGACTGCCTGTTGATTATTTCAGTGTTCTCCTGTTCTCAGGTCCATTTGCTTTCTCTCTGCTTTCTCCTGCGTGGACACCAGTACTATACAGGTCCTACAGCTGTTGGTGCTTTGTTATGCACTTACATTTTGGGTCTTGGGGGATACCTGGTAACTTAACTTTGTTGCAGTGTTGTCTGAAGGTTTTGGTTTCTTTTTTATTTTTTGAGACAGAGTCTTGCTGTCGCCCAGGCTGGAGTGCAGTGGCTTTGCCTTCCAGATTCAAGCTATTCTTGTGCCTCACCCTCCTGCGTAGCTGGGATTACAGGTGCGTGCCACCATGCCTGGCTAATTTTTGTATTTTTAGTAGAGACGTGGTTTTACCATGTTGGCCAGGCTGGTCTCGAACTCCTGGTCTCAGGTGATCCACCCACCTCGGCTTCCCAAAGTGTTGGGATTATGGGCGTGAGCCACTGTGTCTGGCCAGGGTTTTGCTTTGGGTCTCGGTTTTGCTGTCCAGAGCTCTCATTCCACGTGGAGATTTGAAGAGAGATAAAACTGTGCCACTGCCATTTTCTGAGAGTCTTCCAAGAATTCTTTTTTTTTTTTTTTTGGCAAATGGGTCTCCTTATTTTGCCCAAGCTGGGCTTGAACTTGAACTTACAATCCTCATCAGCCTCTTGAATAGCTGAGACAATAGGTTCATGCCACTGTGCCTGGCCAAAAAAACTTGTTAAAGAAATTTGACTGAGGGAAGGCTGAAGAGATGGTAGTTGGAGAGGTAGCTTTGAGATCAAGAGGTGATTTGGATGTTTTTAAAAAAGTTAGGAGAGTATCAGATAAGGTCAAAGATTGAAAAAAGAAAAGAAAGGGGGGAAAAAAGAGAGGGAATAGATAATAATATTGAGTACTGGTATTTTTGACTGAGTATATGAGAAAAAGTAGGAACCAGACAAGATAAACATCTTCCATTGTAATTACAGAGAAGTGGGAAGGAAAGGTGTGTGCAAAGGAAGATTAGAAAGGAGGGAAAAGCTGGGTGCGGTGGCTCACGCCTGTAATCCCAGCACTTTGGGAGGCCGAGGCGGGCAGATCACGAGGTCAGGAGATCGAGACCATCCTGGCTAACATGGTGAAACCCCGTCTCTACTAAAAATACAAAAAATTAGCCGGGCATGGTGGCGGGCACTTGAGCCTGGGCGACAGAGCGAGACTCCGTCTCAAAAGAAAGGAAAAAAAAAAAAGGGAATAGATAATAATATTAAGTACTGGTATTCTCGACTAAGTACATGAGAAGATGTAGGAACCAGATGAGAAGTATCTTCCATTGTAATTACAAAGAAGTGGGAAGGAAAGGAAGTTAGCGTTCCTTTCTGTGTTTTGTTTTTGTGAAATAGAAGGGTAGAGCAGGACAGGCACGGAGGCTCACACCTGTAATCCAAGCACTTTGGGAGGCCAAGGCAGGAGGATTGCTTGAGCCCAGGAATTTGAGACCAATCTGGGCAACAAAGTGAGACCCTCTCTCTACAAAAAATCAACCTGGCGCAGTGATGTGTGCTTATGTCCCAGCTACTTGGGAGCTTGGAGTGGGAGGATCCCTTGAGCCCAGGAGGTCGAGGCCACAGCAAGTTATGATTGCACCACTGCACTCCACCCTGGGTAACAGTGTGAGACTCTCGAAAAAAACAAAAGAATGACATCTGCTTCAAAAAGTAAGAGTGTGTGCGTGTGTGTGTGTGTGTGTGTGTGTGTGTGTGTGTGTGTAACCCCCTTTGGCAATGGAGTAGTCTGTTGTAGGCCTGGAGAAAGCAGACATTTGAATTGATCCAGTTCCAGGCATATGGGAGTGGCAAGAGAATTGGGATGTTACTAGTAGTGATTGAAATGAATTGGAGTCTAGAGAGAGAAGAAAGTGAATGTGAGAAAGGACTGATAGGCAGAAGTTAGAAGGATCAAGGGAATGGATGCATTAAAAAATTAGAGACGAGACAGTAAGGAAACAACTAGGAATAAGAGGCATTTTTTTAAAAAACTGCTTTATTGTAGCAAGGCGCCGAGACTCATGCCTGTAATCCCAGCACTTTGGGAGGCTAAGGCAGGCAGATCACGAGGTCAGGAGATCGAGATCATCCTGGCTAACACGGTGAAACCCCGTCTCTACTAAAAATACAAAAAGCTTAGCCAGATGTGGTGGCGGGCACCTGTAGTCCCAGCCACTCGGGAGGCTGAGGCAGGAGAATGGTGTGAACCCGGGAGGTGGAGCTTGCAGTGAGCCGAGATCACGCCACTGCACTCCAGCCTGGGCGACAGAGTGAGACTCCCTCTCAAAAAAAAAAAAAGAAAAAAAGAAAAAAACTGCTTTATTGAGATACAATTCACAGAACGTACAGTTCATTTATTTATAAAGTGCATAATTTAGCCAGGTGCGTGCCTGTACTCAGCTACTCAGGAGGCTGAGGCAGGAGGAATGGTCGGCCCAGGAGTTCGAGACCAGCCTGGGCAACATAGTGAGACCTCATCTCTTTTTATTTGTTTGTGTGTTTGTTTTTGAGACAGAGTCTTGCTCTGTCACCCAGTCTGGAGTGCAGTGGCACAATCTTGGCTCACTGCAACTTGACCCTCTGGGGTTCAAGTGATTCTCGTTCGTTAGCCTCCCGGGTAGCTGAGGTTACAGGTATGTGCCATATGCCTGCCTAATTTTTAGTATTTTTAGTAGAGATGGAATTTTGTCATTTTGGCCAGGCTGGTCTCAAACTCCCATTCTCAAGTGATCTACCCACCTCAGCTTCCCAAAGTGCTGGGATTACAGGTGTAAGTCACCACGCCTGGCCCGTAAGACCTTATCTCTATAAAAAATAAAAAATTTAGCCAGGCATGGTGGCGTGCACCTGTAGTCCCAGTTACTTGGCAAGCTGAGGCAGGAGAATTGTTTGAGCCCAGGAGGTCAAGGCTGCAGGGGGCTGTGATTATACCACTGCACTCCAGCTTGAGTAACAGAGTGAGACCTTCATCTCAAAAAAAAAAAAAAAAAAAAAAAGGAAGGAAGAAACCCAGTTTTCCCATCCTTCCCATAGCCTCAAGCAACCGCAAATCTACTTTCTGTCTCTGTTGATGTTCCTATTCTGGCCTTTCATATGAATGGAATTATGTAATATGTAGATTTATGTGTCTGGCCTCTTTCAGTATAATGTTTTCATCTGACTTGTAGCATGTATCAGTACTTCATTCCTTCTTTCTGCCTCCCCACACCAGCTTTATTGAGGTATAAGTCACAAATAAAAATTGTATACATTTAACACATACAGTGTGGCGTCTTGATATATGTGTACATTGTGGAGTACCACAGTTAAGCTAATTAACGTATCTGTCACCTCACCTAGTTAACCTTTTTGTATGTGTGTGATGAGAACACTGAAGAGCTACTCTCAGCACATTTCAAGTTTACAATATGTTATTTATTTCTATTTTACATGGTTTAAAAAGAGACAGAACCTTTGTCACTCAAGCTGGAGTTCAGTGATGCAGTTATAGCTCACTGCAACCTCAAACTCCTGGGCTTAAGCGATCCTCCCACCTCAGCCTCCTCAATAGCTGGGACTACAGGCGTGCACTACCATGCCCAGCTAATTTATTTATTTGTTTTTATTTATTTATTTTTTTTGAGACGGAGTTTCGCTCTTGTTGCCCAGGCTGAAGTGCAGTGGCATGATCTCAGCTCACTGCAGCCTCCGCCTCCTGGGTTCAAGCGGTTCTTCTGCCTAAGCCTCCCAAGTAGCTGGGATTACAGTCAGGCGCCACCAAGCCCAGCTAATTTTGTATTTTTAGTAGAGGTGGACCTCAGGTGATCCACCCACTCAGCCTCTCAAAGTGCTGGGATTACAGGCGTGAGCCACCGTGCCCGGCCGCCCAGCTAATTTTTAAACAAGTTTTTTGTAGAGGCAAAGAATCGCTGTATTGCCCAGGCTGGTCTTGAACTCAGCTTCAAGCAATCCTCCAGCCTCAGCTTCCCAAAGTATTAGGATTACAGGCATGAGCCACCATGCCTGGCCAAGTATACAGTACGCTATTATTATTATTATTTTAGACAGTCTTGCTCTGTCGCCCAGGCTGGAGTGCAGTGGTACAATCTCGGCTCACTGCAGTCTCTGCCTCCCAGGTTCAAGCAATTCTCCTGCCTCAGCCTCCTGAGTAGTTGGGATTACAGGCGCCCACCACCACGCCCGGCTAATTTTTTTTTTTTAGTAGAGACAGGGTTTCACCATGTTGCCCAGGCTGGTCTCGAACTCCTGACCTCATGATCTGCCCACCTCGGCCTCCCAAAGTTCTGGGATTACAGGTGTGAGCCACCACGCCCAACCAGAACGTTATTATTAACTATGGTTACCATGCTGTACATTAGGTCTCCAGAACTTATAACTGAAATTTTATATCCTTTTACCACGATCTCATTTTCGCTACCCTTAAGCCCTAGACAACCCCCTTCCTACTCTCTGTTTCTATGAGTTTGACTTGCGATCATGTGGTGGTTATCTTTCTGTGTCTAGCTTATTTTACTTAGCATAGTTCCATCTAGGTTCATCCATTTGTTGTCA